>NC_081826.1:103246666-103587083 GCF_030867095.1 Alligator mississippiensis | reverse complement strand
TTGCAAGGTAAATTGCAGAGTACTTGCAGAGTAAGGAAAATTTAGGAAGCCTCAAAACCCTAGCCTCCACTGCCTTGTGGGTATTCCTTATTTGGAAAAAATCTAAGGGACATCACTCTAACAGAAATGTGCCTTCACTGAAATGACAGACAATCAGTAGCAGCTTTAATCTGGTGCTCTCCGGCAGAAGCTGCAACCACTGAGACACTGAACATCTGGATTCAATCTGGCCTTTGAGCTCTGCCTCAATAGTCTAAAGGGGAGATGGCAGGTGTAAGGCAGCTTCCACTCTTCCATACTTTTGCCTAGCCATTTGTGCTGAAGGTTTTCAGGTCAAAATAAAGCAACTTGCATGCTGATATGTTCAGACTCTGACCCCTGGGTTTGATTCAGACTCCGATTTATGGAAAACGGTACTACTAAATTATGAATTGCTTAGATTTGGAATTGACATTGCTACGTTATCAAAAACTCAGCTCTCAAATACAGGTTATATTCAAGAGAATAATTACACCATTTTCTGGCATGGGAAGCCAGCCAGAGAAAGGAGAGAGCAAGGCTTTGCTATTAGAAGCAACTTACTATCTTCCTATGAAAGCCCACTGCTGTATCTGACTCATAACTTGGAGTTCAGAACAGCTTCATTACATTACTTAGTGTCTATGTATCTACCCTTCAAGCTAGTTATGAAGACAAGAATGTTTTCTGCCAACAACTTAAAGAAGAGATTGAGAATACTCACAGAAATTAGACCATTATAATACTGAGCAACTTCAATGCAAGAGTTGAACGTAGTGTTGAGAATTGTCCTGGCATTCTGGGCAAACACATATTTGGTAATATGAGTGAAAATGGCCAGCGAGTATTACAACTTTATGCAAGTCAAAATCTATGTGTTCCCAACACCTACTTTGCTAGGAGAATCACAAGACACCCACCGTGGAAACATCCGCAATCAGAGCACTGGCATCAGATGTTAGATCTAGTATTGACCAAGCCAAACCACCTGAAAGAAATATTGAATACGAGGTCTTATCACAGTGCTGACTGCGACACTGGCCATGCATTAGTCTGCTGCAGTCAGAATCAATGTAAAAAAGATCCACTGTAGCAAAACTACCAGTCATTCCAACATCAGCCAAACAAAGTCATAGGAAAATAAAGACTATTCAGTGATGAAGTTGTGAAAGCAAGTTTACCTAACAACTCAGCCACTAGGGCCTTGGAAACAGCTCTGCTGAAAGAGTTAAACTGAACGTCATTACTGATAAACAAGAACAAGTTTAGCACTGGATCAAACCTTATGGAATTCTATGCCCCAGTGAGACTAAAATCAAACATGAAGAGGTTGAAGGATTACCACAGTTTGAAGTTATGATGGATTTGGACAATGAGACTACGTTAGAAGATTTGCAGAAAGCCATTAAATCGATATCTGGGAACAAGGCATCAGGCAACAACTGCTTGCTTGCTGACATCTACAAAAATGCCAACAATGAATTACTTTGAAAGCTTCATGAAGTTATACTGCTCTGTTGAAAAGAGGAATCAGTACCACAGGATTTCAAAGATGCTTGGTTTGCACAAGTATATAAAAACAAAGAAGATAAAAGTGACTGTGACAACTATAGTGGCATTTCCCAATTGAACACTATGCATTTTGCTCTCTAGATTTGTAATCTCTATGTGAAAGAATGTATCCTGAAAGTCAGTGCAGTTTTTGCTCAGGACATTCCACCATTGATATGTTATTTTCAGTCAAGCAACTTCAAGGGAAGTGTAGAGAAAAAATAAATTGGTCTGATGAAGGCCTTTGATACAGTCAACAGACAGGGCCTTTCCCTGTTCTGAAGAAACTGTCCCCCCAAACTGTTCAACATCATTTGTTCATAATATCCAGGTATGAAGGTAAGTGTAGTGTATGAAAACAAAGAATCAAATACCTTTGACATCAACAACAGGGTGAAACAGGGGTATATCTTAGCCCCCATGCTTTTTGACATCTACTTTTCATTCCTGTTTCTTCATGCATTCAAGGACAGCAATGATGACATTTATCTTTGAACCAATTAAACAGAGACATATTCAATATGGCAAGGTTTAGAGCAAAAACCAGGTGAAAGAATTGGTTGAGACTTTTCCTGTTAGTGGATGATGCAGCCTTGGCTGGCCACAGTGAATCTTCCCCTGACAATCTCTTGGGCAGATTTTCTGAGTCGTGAAAGAACTTTGGTAATTAGACTCAAGAAGACTGTGATCATGCACCAAGGGGTGGAAGAACCAATACCAGACATCACTCTGGAAGATACATTTCTTGGTGCCATTGACAGTTTTTGCTACTTGGGTTCTACTATCAGAAGGAATCTTGACCTTCAGACTGAGCTGACTAACAGAATCACAAAAGCAGGTAATAATTTTCGGCTATTGCAAAAATGCACATGGAATAACAGAAAACTGTCAGCTAAGGTGAAGATGAGAATCTACAAGACTTGTGTGCTGTCATCCCTGCTTTATGGTTTAGAAATGTGGACTACATATGTATATGCTACATATACATCAAGAGACAGAACAGCTTCCACATGACATGTCTGCATAAGACCCTGAAAATAAAGTGGTAAGACAGAATACCAAACATAGAGGTACTGGAGTACACAGGACTGACACTCCTAGAAACTACTATAGCGAGATTTGAGATGGATCTAGAAACTGGGGTCACCCTTTATGGTGGTACCATGATGTATGCAAAGTAATTTACTTTCAGTGTAAAATAAATTAAACTTTCAGTGTAGAAAGCTGGGAGGAGTGAATAGAATCCCATTCGATCTGGAGGGAACATCTGGCACTGGGTGCAGCTCAACATGAAGCGGCTTTGATCCAGAGAGTGGAAGTAAGGTGAGAAACAAGAAAGTAGTGTGCTGTAAACTTGGACTCCAACTCAGATAACATATGGTTTGTTAAATTTGTAACAAGCTTGTGTCGCTCTTGAATTGGGCTTGTCAGGCACAAACAGATTCATTAAGCATCTGACTAGACCTCTCACGTATATGCCATGATCCAGAAGATCGATGGTTGCCTACTTGTTTCTGAAAGATACTATGGTTTTGTCATGAAATGTTCGTAAAACGTAATGCTATTGAATGTTAATGAACAGCACATGAACTGCTTTTCTGGGTGGAGTCTAAATGTCTTTGAGAAGGTGAAGGGAACTGATTGCCTTCCCTGGAGTCATGAATTTACCAGAAAAGAATATACAATAAATCAGAATAGTACCGGTCCTATTCAACTCCAACTTTACTACTGAGAAGAATTTGCACAATAAAAATGTTTCTTTTTATTAAAAGGTGACAGTATAAAGAATCAATCCCAGTATAAAGCTTTGTTTTAATTTAGATGAGTTTAAATAATGACAATTTTGATAAGATTGAATGTTAGTAGTATACGGTTTAAAAATGATTTACTATATAGCCAATTATTAATACATTCCAAAAGCAACAATACAAACTTATAAGTCTGCAGAAAAAAAACCCATTTCCATACTAAAATTAGATTTCTACATTAGAAGATTTCATACAATCATAGAAATTAAGGGCTGGAGGGGACCTTGAAATATCCAGTCTGACCCCCCTGCTCTGGCAGGAATACTACTGAGATCAAATGATCCCAGCAAGGTGTCTGTCCAGTCTCCTCTTGAAGACTTCCAAGGTTGGGGACTTCACCACCTCCTTCCAGAATCTGTTCCAGATTCTGGTCATCCTTAAAGTTCTTCCTTGCATCCAACCTGAAACCATCCTCTACAGTTTATGGCCATTGTTCCTTGTCCTCCCTTGAGCTGCTCTAGTGAACAGTTTTTCTCCCAGCTCCTGATATTCACCCTTTACATACTTATAGATAGCCACCAAATCCCCCCATCAGTCTTCTCTTCCAAAGGCTGAACAGTCCCAGATCCCTTAGTCTTTCCTCATAAGGTTTGTCCTCCAGGCCCTTAATCATTCTAGTGGCCCTTCTTTGAACCCTTTCAAGATTCTCCACATTTTTTTTTTTTAAGTGTGGCACCCAGAACTGGACATAGTACTCCAGCTGGGGTCTCACCAGTGCTGAGTTGAGAGGACATATCACTTCCTTAACCCTGCTTACAATACATCAGCTAATGCATCCCAGTATGCTATTAGCTCTGTAGACTACAGCGTTGCACTGGCAGTTCATGTTCATCCTGTGATCAGCATAATCCTGAGGTATTTTTCAGCCATTGTGCTGGCCAGGACATCTCCTCCTAACCTATATTCATGTCGCTGGTTACTTCTCTCCAGATGAAGCACTCTGTATTTATCTTTATTGAACTGCATCCGGTTCTGCTCCTCCCACCTTTCCAGCTTGTCCAGGTCCACTTGGATCTGCATCCTATCCCCTAGCATGATAGCTTTTCCCCATAACTTAGTACTGTCCACAAACTTGGCCAGCATGCTTTCTACATCCTCATCTGAATTATTGATAATGATGTTGAGCAGTACAGGGCCAAGAACCGAACCGTGCGGGACACCACTGGCCACCTCCCACCAAGACAATACAGACCCATCCACTAAAAATCTCTGGGTTTGACCCCTTAGCTAGTTCCCAACCCATCTGACCGTGCACTCTGCCAGCCCACAATCCCTCTGTTTTTTTTAATAAGAGCATCATGGGAGACCCTATCAAAAGCCTTTTTAAAATCCAAGTATATGACATCAACCACATCTTCCACATCTAAGCAGCTCATTACTTGATCATAGGAGAGAAGGTTGGTCTAGTGAACCTGCCATGTAAGAACATGGTTGAACATGACCTGCCTGTAACAAAACCATGCTGGCTATACTTCAGCATCATGCCTTCTGCCAGTCTCTCACAAATAGATTTCTTGATAATTTTCCCCCAAATTTTACCCAGTATACCCTGGCCCATAGTTTCCCAGATCCTCCCTCCACCCCTTATTAAAGACTGGCACCACATTGGCCCTTTTCCAGTCCTCTGAGACCTGTCTTGAGCACCACAAGTCTTCAAATACCTTCAACAAAGGTCCCGCAATGACTTGAGTCAACTCCCTCAGCACTCTTGGGTATAGTCCATCTGGTCCTGCCGACTTGAAGACATTCAGTGGCATTAAGTGCTCCCCTCCCTGACTATGGGTTGGCAATCGCACTCCACCCCACATCCAAACAGGCAGGCAGCCGTTCACATGCAGGAACACTGATGCAAAGTATTCATAAAGATTCAGCTTTCTCATGACTGACTGTTATTAGCCATCCCGTACCATTGTGCAAGGGCCCCACATTTCCCTCGGTTTTCCTCCTGCTCCCTATATGCTTAAAGAAGGACTTCCTATTGTCCTTGATTTTGGTTGCCAACCTGATCTCGGTTGCCGCCCTTGCCTTTTTTCAATCCTCTCCCTAGAAATATGGGCCATACTTGTGTATTCCTCCTTGGTGACTGCCCCTTGTTTCCACTGTCTGTAAGCCTCCTTTTTCTTTTTTAAGCACTCCTTGACTCCTCTGGTAAACCAAGAGGGCTTTTTGGCCTCTTTACCACCTTTCCTACATACAGTAATGGACCTTTTCTGAGCTCCGAGGATCTCTCCTTTGAGGAATGACCACCCTTTTGGAACTCTCTTCCCCTCTAGTCCCTCTTCCCATAGGGTCTCTCCCACTAATTTCCTAAGCTCATTGAAATCAGCCTTCCTGAAGTCAAGCACCATTGCGCTACTGGCAGACTTCTCTGCCCTATGACAGCTAGTGAATTCTATCATCTCATGATCACTATCTCCCAGATTACCCTCAATCCTGAGATCTGCCAGCAGGTCATCCCCTTTGGCTAGAACCAAATCCAACAAAGACTTCCCCCTGGTTGGCCTGTTCACCTCCTGTATTAAATAAAGTTCTTCCACATTGGTAAACTTATGTGACCGGCCAAGCGCTCCTTCCAGTATATGTCAGGGTAACTGAGATCACCCATGACAGCCATGTCCCTTGAATGTGCATCCTGTAAAATTCCAGGTCCAGTTCCTCCTCTTGGTGTAGCAGTCTATAGTAGACACCTACCATCAAGTTCCCTTCTCCTCATTCCTCACCCCCACCCTCCCCACTATCTTGATCCACAGGGTCTAGAGTCACCCTTCTCTTGAACCAATTTGGGTCTCTGAGGAGCCATACCACTCTTTTACATAGAGAGCTACACCTCCTTTGTTCATTCCTGTCTGTATCCTTCTGTGCAGCCTGTAGCCATCTATGCATACAACCCAGTCATGCATGGCATCCCACCAGTGCTCCATTATTCTGATTAGATCATATTCCCTATTTGCTAGCAGGAGTGCCAGTTCCTCCTTATTCCTCATACTCCTAGCATTTGTGTATAGACATTGAAGTCCCCCATTGGTAACCCCCAGTTCCCCAATGCCCTGATGTCATTCCAGCCTCTCAGCACCTTGTTGACTGACCTCTCTTTGTCCTTCCTGCTTGGCTGCCCCCTGGCTTGCCTTCCTGTCTGCACACCCATACCCCAATGCACCTAGTTTAAAGCCCTTTCCAGCAAGTCAGCCATCCTGGGAGAAAACAGTTTCTTCCCCTTTGGTGTGAGGTGGATGCCATCTCTACCCAAAAAGCCTCTATCCTGGAACAGTGTTCCATGATCATAAAATCTGAAACCCTTGCTGTGACACCATCTCCTAAGCCTCCAGTTGACCTTCTCAATACAAATATCCCTCCAGGGATAGCTGACTCCTGACTGTGAGGATGGAAGAGAAAACCATCTGTGCCTCCAACCCTTTGACCCCAGCCCCCACAGCCCTGTATTCACTCATGACCTGGCCAAGGTTGTTTTTGGCAGTGTCTGTTGTGCCCACATGGATAAGCAGCATGTTGTAGTGGTAGATGGTACCCTCCACCCCCTCAGGAGTGAGTTGCCTGCTTCTTTTACCCTACATCTCCTCTTCTGGACAGGAGCTTGCCTCCTTTCCTCCTCTGGAGCAAGTGCCTCCAGCCCTTCCTCCACTAGTGGTGCCAGTAGTGCAAGGGTCTCATACCTGTTGCACAGCTAAACCAGAGAAGTTTCTCTTGCAGCACATGGCTGGGAGCCTGAAGCAATCACCTTCTGCTCAGCTCCATTCAGGTCCTCCCACTTCATTTTTTTGTACTCATTCTTCTGCTGTAAAGCCTTGCTGTTCAACTCATCTATCTCCTGCTTGACAGCCCTGGTGCCGCACAGCCTGTTCACCTCCACCTGGAGTTCCTTCACCTAGCTCTCTAGAGATTCCACCACCGTGCACCCCCTACAAATGGGGCTATCCCTGTCCCTGCTCCCAGCCACCAGGAGCCATGCTAGGCACCCCTCACAGCAAAGGACCTGGGCTGAAGCCTCTACCACTGAGAGGTCTGTCTGGGTAGAAACTTTAGAGGAGCCAGAGGTGACATGGCAATAGTGGGAGGTCTGACTGTGTGATGCATCCCCACCATATCTAAATCCTTTGCAAGCCTCTTTCCTCTGAGAAAGCTAATGTCCTCACTTCAAAGAGGGGGGTAGCAAACTGACCCATGAACTGCAAGCAAACTGCCCTGTTTGCTCTTCTCTGGTTGCTTGGACAGCCTACTTTTAGGCTCCCCTCCTGGGCTGAACTGACTGTAACTGACTAGGTTAGGTCATTTGGACTTGAAGTCCCCCACCCAGCACCAATCACTGCCAATCAGATAGCAATTCAGCCAACCATGAGGAATCTCAGAGCACATACCCTGCCCCACTGCCACATTTTAATGATATTCACAGGAAAAAATATACATATATTTTGGAAAAACTCAAATCCAGGATGAACTTATCTACATCTTTATGACAGTGATACAATGACTTAAAAATACTTAAAAAATAAAAGCTTGCCATATAATTAAACATTTCCAAGGAATATAAAGTAGGAGGAAGAGACTGAATATGTCCCAAATAGTAAGACAAATGAGGTATAGCTGCTGTGCTAATCTCAGCATAAGAGCTGAGCAGACAACTTGAAGATAAATACCTTGACAAAATTTGCAGGGTTTTTTTTTCTGGAGCTGAAGCAGATTTCTATATATATATTTTTTAAATTGTTTAATGTTACATATCATAAAAATGTTCTTCATCCTAACACTTGTACTGGAACTATATATTTTAACAATTCACCGTTTACTTTTGTTATTAGAGTTGGATGGTGAGTTCTTGTTCCCAAGTGCAAGACTGAATATTTCTTTTTTTTTAAAAGGAAGCAAAAGTGAAAACAAGATTATGAGACGACTATGCAAATGGCACAATTAACCTTTCCCAAAGTAGGCATATAGAACAGCCCCAGAGTAGTTTATACACGGTATCCATGTGAGCTAGTGGGAGGGGTATGTCGGGAGGCCTCTGTCCTCAAGGCTGCTGGGAAGGTGGTATATGTACCTGTTTTCAAGGCTTTCCAGTTTTCATGAACACAATGAAATTATAAATTTTAATGCAGGAGAAGTACTGAGTACAAACTAAGGGAAGCCTTGGCTAAGTGCTTCCAAACACCATTTTATGCCTCATCACCATGAAACGTAAAATAAATAGTGTTCTGCAATCATCTAATTGCATTGTCTGCTAGACTGTATATGCACATAAAATATTTTTAAAACTCCTATATGGAGTTATGGCTCCTTCCCTTCACCCCCAAAAAGAAGAGATCCCCAAGCTAAATGATTGTATCATTTATGAAGGACTGCTATTTTTATTCCATATCTTTGTGGTGAAAGAATACTTATTACTTATGAATGTCCTTTAAAAAACCTCCAGACCTCATTTGATCTACAAAAAAGAATTTAATAGAACTACAAAAAATCATGGTAGGTAAAAATGAGGTGCAAGTTTTATGGTCTTAATACAAGTTATAGGAGAACAACTAGGTTGATAATCATCTTTTGCAAGTCACATCTAATAGGTAAATTAGCCACTAGAGCCTATGCTGTGGTTCACTAAACTGATTTCTTATATTTACAGATCAATAAAGATCTGACATTCTTTGCGGGGGGTAAGCTTTGCAAATAACAATGCATTGTGTAAAATAGGAACGGTTTCCTTTTTCACTTTTGTTCCAAGTCAACTTAGGGCACAATTCTGCATTCTTTGTATAAGGACAAATTCACATCACCTTTAACAGAAGTTCTGCCTCCAAAAGGAAAAAATGAGTAGATCAATAACACTCATTTGGTGTTAAAAAGCAATATTTAGCATATGGTGTATGTAGTGCATATAATTATTTCAGATCATGAATAGTCTGTTACAAGATTGTCCCTTTTAAAAATAGCATTTATTAAAAAGGTCACTTTGCCTAGTAACAATTAACTCTTCTCTTTGCTAGTGATTCATTCAAATGTACCCTAATGATGATTAATAGTCACTTTTTAATGAGTGAAAACAAACTGTATGCATCAGTGGGGTGGCAAGAAAATCACCTTTGATTGGATCAATACATTTATACTTATACTTGACAGTGTAAGCAAGTTGTAAGGGCAGAGTTCTGTATTGTACTTGACAGATGTGACAACAGTAGTGTTAAGAGTAACATTAGAAATGCAACTTTCCATCATCAGTCACATAACTGTTTACTAATACTTTTTATTTGGAACTGCATCATACTTGGTCAGAGATATTTTGCAGTATACAAACTAGTAAATCCCTTTTCAAGACCCATTTTTAAGAGCTAAATTCTGGCACTTATTCAGATGGAGTTGGCCATTACCATAGGAGCAGCACCTTTTCCATGAAAAAGAATATTTGATAAAAGTAATGCACTATTCATTATTACACAAGCTACCAGGAAATGTATAGAATCTCCTTTATTGGAAGTTTTAAAGAGCTAGTTAATAATAGGGATGGCCCAGGTATAAACATCCTGGATAGACATATGGCTGGGTTCATCTGACCCCAGCACTTTTTCCTGCCTAGGCAGGGGGGCGGACTCGATGTTCTGTTGAGGTCCCTTCAGACAATAGCATCTATGAATCTATGAATCCTGCCCCAGAGCTGGGGCATGGAAACAGTGAACTCTTGAGGTCCCTCCCAGTCCTATATTTCTGTGATTTCTATGAGTACAAGACATAGTCATGCTCGCATGACTTGCCAGCTAACAACTACAGCCCAGATTATGAAATCTGCACTTATATGCAAGGCATATTATTCCATAAGTAGTCGGAGTGATTTCAGGAGTACCATTTCTGATGTAATGAGATAAGATATTAAATAATCACCCTGTGTAAAAACAATCAAAAGCAAACCCCCAAATGAATGCTAAAATGATTACTAGAAACAAACTCATAAATCCAAGCTTGCTTATACTGTGGGCTAAACAACGATGATGTGGAAGAAAAATAAGTTACAAGTTAGCTTTCAGACATTTTTTAGTATATCTTGCTGAAAACCCCTTCCTCACACTGATACATATTTACTCACACAGGTAGTGCCATGTTAAAATGGGAGATGACAAGTGTATTTTCTGCAAAGTCATAAATTAGACTTTTAAATTAATATCTCTATTGCTGATAAAAATAATCTTAATAGAACAGAGTAGCAGTAAGTTTTCCTTGACTGGAGGTCATTTCATTACTATTATTCACTTTAAGTGGGTTTTTTACCCTGTGTCACTGACAAGTACCACATTGGTTATCTCCTTTTATAACCTATAAAGTGGCTTTATATAAAATTCATGAACCTTGACTGCCTATTTCTACCTCCACATATTAATTCTTTTAAGAGGTAAATAAAATGCCTTTGAAGAAGCGTTTTGCCTTACAGAAACCACATAGTATCTTACTACAAAACTGCCCCGTTTAAATTAATGGAGCTACTCCTCTAGTAAATATGAATGTCAAGAAATGGGTTCAAGAAGCAAATAGCAAAGTTTATAGTGAGAGTATAATATCAGGAAGATGATGCATAGGTGATTTTACCCATACACTGAAGTCTGGTTATAGTAAATACATAGGCAGGATAGGCAGGTTGCAATACATTGTGCACTTTTTCATAACTTGATCTAGTCTTGGGTTTGTTTAATAATTTCTGAGAAGCTAGTTACTCTTTCAGCAGGTGCTGAGTACTACATAATGAACAGTAGTAACCTCTCAATTATCTGCATTAGGGCTTGTACAATCAGGTCTATTAGATATTCTGAAGAAAAGTGAAAATATGTTCTGAAGCAGAGTCTCAGTGTAATCATTCTCTTCCTATGTGGGACTTTTTTATCTTAAAAAATCCAGGGCACTCAAACTGCCCAAAAGCTGACCTGCCTACGCAGAGATGCATATTAGGGAGAACAATCTAAAGCTATGAGAAGTTGAGGTATTTTTTTCCCCGCACAACTCTTCCATTAAAAACACGAAGAACTTTCATACATAAAAGATGAAGGAATAATAAAAGGATAAAAAAGGTGCAAGTTAACTATGTTCAGAACATTTCATAAAATGTTCTAATTACTAGCCTCAGTAGTGCTAATGTAAGTGCCACCTCACTGCAACAATGATTTTGAATTATTTGGTTATATTTTAGAAAAAGTAATTAAGATTTAATGTACAATCTGATTATTCATTCATGAAGCTTGATTAAATCTAATTTTTATTTTAATTCCTTTGTGACATGAAGGACTCAAGCAGTAGAGCGTGGAGTTTTGCTTTACGCTCCCTTCTCAGTCAAGTCAAGCAAGCAATAAAATTGGGAAAAAGTCTGTCATTAAAAATCCCCACAAAATCTTAGAAGTACAACACAGCTGGGAAGGGGACATCCTTGTTGAGATTTCTATATACTGGGCTGAGCTATATGTTTTTTAAACATCAGGAAACATCAGGAAAATCAATTTGTGAAAACATAAAAATATCCTATGCCCACACTTCATGTCTGTCTCCCAAACGGAGAATTAAGAAAGTCCTCCACTCTCTTCCTTAAATTCAACAAACCCTGAAGAAGCACAAACTACTCCACACCACCTAAATGTAATACATTTTTCTGCCCCTATATTATTTAATCAACATTAAACACCAAACTAGCACCATAAAACATTAAACCCTCAATAACCACCTTGATCTACAAGCAAAGGGAAATAATGTCTATGTAAACTCTCTCGCTTTCAAAATCTTAATTATCACTACTCCAACTCTCTATTGTTTAATATTTTAATGTGGGTTCATGAATCACACCGTCTTACAATGCAGGTCAGTTTCTTGTGAAAGAGAAATCACATTCCTGTTTCAATTCCCATTCATAAGAAATAAAAAAAACCTTAAATTTTTTGTATAAGTTGCTATTTTTAAGATGATGCCTACAAGTGGAGTTTCAGAAAGTAAACAGAGGTCAGTGGATTGAACCAGAGGTGCTTGGCTTCCAGCCCGTGGGCCAGATCTAGTCAGTATAGGTTAAAGTTGATGAATAATAGTGTTCCCAAAATTCCAGAATTTCTAGATATGAGGAGGCTTCCCACTACTTGTTACTTGGTTTTGAATAGAATAAACTGAGTTGGACAAATGTTCATTTACATCTAGTTTGAAGACAATGTATAAAGTAGACATGATTGGGATTTTTTTTCTGGAGAAAGAACTCTTTTTGGTTTTGTGAAAAAAATTTCATTAATCATATTTTTCTTTAAAGAAATGTAAATATTTGTATTTCTCAATAACCAAGACCCATTTTTTCCTTATCAGTTACAAATATCTACATAACTAAAATGTATGGTTTAATAGTAACATATAGATGTTTAGGTTTAGGTTTTTTCTAGAAATAAGCATATACACATAGATATACACAAAAGACACCGTATGGGTCTTTTTTTTCTAGAAAATGGAACTATTTCATTAATGTATACACAAATAGCATAAAGCCTTTACAAGTCAAGTGTCATGTTCCTTATTCATTGAAGATGCTCTATGAAAACAGAACTAGTTATAATGATAAAGAACTTGGTTACATATGACTTGAATCTGATATCTAAATTTGTATTTCCAAACACTAATTTCAGGAAGCAAATCCAGTTTCTTGACCATGCATTTAAAGGATTCTTGTCCAAAGTAATGATAGCCCTCACTATTTACTTCTACATGTGTAAGGTTGGAAAACAAGCATCTGATCACTCCTCGAGACAAAATCAATTAAAAACACAAAAAGTACCATTTAAAATCATTTAAGGTGTTTATAGGTTTAAAAATTCTTAATAGCTACATTTAAATTCAGAGTTTTACAAATAGAAAGCCATCATATTTAAAAACATAAGGTATATTGGTAAAATGTTAGTATACTGAGTGTTAGCAATAAATTATCTTGAAATTCAAATGTATCCCACAGATGAAGAAACGTGCAAGAAGATGCTCACAAGTGCATTTTATGGGTTATGACCCTGAGCTGAGAAAGAAAAACACTCTAGTGACCCCTTAAAATATATAAATGGTTGGTTATTATACAATGAGCCAGTTGGCAGAATGGTGCCCTAATGAGAAGATGGGAATTCAGGGCTTTTTGGATGATTTATTGTCAGTGTCCTTTCTCAAGGAAGATAAAATGCCTGGAGAGAGGTGCAGCCTACATGCTGATCTTGCTGAGATATGTCATGAGAGCAACAGGACCATGAAGCAAAACTCTCAAAAGGATACTAGTAACATATTTATGACTTGCTTGACCTTATTTAATAGAAAAATGGTTAGTGAGAATTACTGTCCTTCCCTACAAAAAAGGGAACTTGGAAAAGTAGTAAGGACTATAAAATATTCAAAATTGTTGCTCTATATCTAAGACTTAGTTACTTTTACAAAGAAGGCCTCTGCAGTAGGTCAGCAAGAAGTAAATCTAGTATTTTAACAGATTTATTTCTTTATTGTTTAATCAAGTGAGCAAACAAAGTACATCAAACAAAGTATATATATTGAAAAATGCATACAGGGACACTGAATCTGTGAGCTGCTAAACCTCATGTATTCGTCAGTAGTACAACAGAACCAGATCCTTAAGTACTGAACACTCAATGTGCACATGATCAGATAAAAGATCAAATGAGAAATATAAAACCATAGTATAATGATGAAGTAAAAATGTATGTTTTACTTGCTACTTTTGGAGTGATACAAATGACATCCTTTGCAGAATATAGCTTGTCCACCAAAGCTGGTGCTGTATAAACATAGCTTCAGTGATGGCATAGTGTTTACTTCAGCCAGAATGCTGGCATTCTGCTTCTGTCCTTCCATTTGCTATGGAGGACTTTCCAAAGATGTTGCTGATGGTTCCAATGCTTTCATGTGTTTCCGATAAGTTGCCCAGGTTCCACACCCATAGAGCAGGGTAGGCATGACAACAGGCTGGTAGATGAGAAATTTGGTTTCAGGCCTGGTGTCATGAACATCAAAAGATGATATTGGAGATGTCCAAAGGCAGCACTGACATAATTTATCTAGTATTGAATATTATTTTCTATGTTAACCTTTTGGGAAAGTCAACTGCAGACATAGGGGAAATGCTCAACATTCTCTAAGGACTGTTGTCTAATTGTAATATGTGGGGAAGCAGCTGGTTGCTGGGGCAGATTGGTAAAATATCTTGGTTTTTATGAAGTTGACAGTGACTCCAAGCATTTCATAAGCTTCACAGAAATTGTTGAGGGTGACCTGGAGCTCTTCAACTGAGTGGGCACAAAAATACAATTGTCAGCATCCTGAAGATCAGTAATGGAGAGGTTGATTAATGTAACCAGTTAATGTTAAAGAGATTCTTGTACATGAGATACTGAATACTGATTCTGGATGAGGGTCTATTAGCCATGAGATGTGGCATAGTTGTGATACGGTTGGAAAAAAAAGTGTTGGAAGAATCACACATCCTTGCTTGATTCCAGTTCTCATGGTGAAGTGTTCTGTTTCCAAGGCAGTGCTTAGGAC
Organism: Alligator mississippiensis; assembly: GCF_030867095.1. Lineage (NCBI taxonomy): Eukaryota > Metazoa > Chordata > Crocodylia > Alligatoridae > Alligator > Alligator mississippiensis. The sequence continues at coordinate 103,572,168 of NC_081826.1, read as the reverse complement.
AGTTGCTGTCATGTTGCCATGAAGTCTGGTGATGGTAACAGATTTTGGCAGGCATCCAAATCTAATAAGGCTCTTCTATAGGGCCTCTCTGATGAATGAATCAAAGGTCTTAGTCAGGTCAATGAAGGCTATGTAAAGAGCTATGTGCACCACTTCTTCTGAAGCTGCTGAGCAACAAAGAACATGTCTACTGTAGTTCTGAATGGTCTGAAAGCACCTTGGGACTCGGGTCGAATCTCCTTAGTGAGAGGCGTGAGCCTACTGAGGAGATGGTGGGCTTTGCCTGCCCACCACTTGTTCTTTTGCTCTTGAATTTTTTTCTGGGTCTCTGCTTTAATATGGTGATAAGTTTCTTGCGTCATAGAATCATAGAATCATAGAAGTAAGGTCGGAAGGGACCTTGTATATCTTCAGGTCCGACCCCCTGCCTGGGCAGGAAGAAAACTGCGTTCAAATGACCCCAGCCAGGTAGGCATCAAGCTACTTCTTAAAGACCACCAGGGTAGGAGCCAGCACCACTTCCCTTGGAAGTTGGTTCCAGATCCTAGCTGCCCTGACTGTGAAGTAGTTCCTACGGATGTCTAATCTAAACCTACTCTCCAACAACTTGTGGCTGTTGTTCCTTGTTATCCCGGGGGGCGCTAGGAGAAACAAGGTCTTTATTATATATTGATTAAGTTAGTGCAACTTTTTTTAGCATCTACAGATTGTACATTGAAAACATTTCTGTGCATTTGGGTATCCTTGATTAGTCAGGCATATTTTCCCAAGACAGCATATTTCCATAATACATTTTTATGCCGCTAATAATTCACTGCATAGGACAGCTGGAAAAATTAGGAGAATTTGTAGCAACCAACCCACAAATAACGATGAATTCCCTTGCAAATACAGACAAATTCCAGAAGTACTGCAGTAGAATATAACTCCCAGAAACTGCAATCCCCTGACAACCAGCTAAGAATAATAAGGGATACTTAAAGTGTGAAAATATATATATTTATAAATGGACAACCAATTGTTTATATAGTATTTATGACATTTAAATAAGCATTTAAGTAATGTTTTGAAAGTGTTATTTCTAGCAACTGTCACCACACAAACAGTTTGGCAATCTCCAGAATGCTTTCCTCTTTCCCTATTCTTTCCCTGTTCATACTCTTGAAGTTAAGTCAGCAATACCACTCATTTATCAGTAAAATGATCAAGTTAACAACACTGCAACAACTTGAGGAAGGCAGATTAGCTACTGTACAACCATTTAATATAGACAGTGTACTAACTGAAAAACGGGACATATTCACCATAAAGTTGTTCTAGCTTTTACCAGAGCCAATATTTCTATAAGGGTAAGATTACAAGTTTATTTTGCCTTATGAATATTTATCTGAAGTTTCTGGAAAACTTTAAAATAAACACATACAAATGTGCTTTAAAATGCTACATAAAAATTACATTAAGAGACTTATGGTAATATTATGTAAAAACCACATTCTCTGCCCTTGATCTTGATGAAGGTAAGGACACAAAGGGTAACTGTACATAGTACAGTCCTGTAGACCTAATTAAATCTGCCAGCTAACCAAAGTTCAACTAGCTAAAAAGGTGTTGAATTCTAATACAAAATAAACAGATATCTGGATAGAGTATAATAAAAAGGAAGGCAAAAAATGTTTAGGTAAACCTATCAGTGAGGATGGGGAACATCTTATATCTCTATAAAGTGAAAGTGAGTGATGCTTTCTAGGGTATGTACAGACATTTGGGGAAGTCAGATCATATTAAAAAGGGCAACCTGATCTAACTTAGTGCATCCATGTGCAAACCTTACACTTAGATCCTAGTTAGGTCAAAGTGCAAACTCTACAGAAGTTCTGGGAAGATTAGGTTGGTCAAAAAGGGCCAACCTGATCTAATTTAACTGTATCACTGAAGTGTGCTATGTTAGATCAGGTACAGATAGACAGATCTAACTGAACTTCGATACACATTCCCAGTACAGCCCTAGGGCTGGAAAAACCCAAACACTGGCTACATGGGTGCACTTTTCCTATTACCACCCCAGTACTGGGCTATATTTAGCTTCCTGGCCCCTCCTCCCACCCGCATACACCTCTCCTCCTTGTAGACCAGACAGCCCCCAACCCCCTGAGCCTGCCAAACCCCCTGATCCTGCAAGCCACTTCTGGTGCTGGTTTTACTGGTGTCTGCCAGTGCTGGAAGTGGATACAAATAAATCAGACTAGGGGAAGGAGTAGGCAGGACTGGGAAGTTGCTTTGCTGGGGAGTGGGGTGCAGTTGTTCACCAGGGGTGGTGTGGGAGGTTGGAGGGCTAGAAGTATCCCCTGATCATAAAGGGGTGCTGAGGGGAATCGGGGGGGAGGGGGGTTGGCAGGATTGGAGTCTTTCTGTGATCCTTCCAATTGCCTCCCATAGACCATGATGGCTAGAAAGTGATATTTGGAGGTTTGCTTTTAGGAATTGGCTTGTAGGGAAAGTAGATATTGTATTAGAACAATGGTCTAGGGGAACAGCAAGGGTTAACTGATTTCTGAGAGTCTGTTTCTCACACAGTTTCACAGCCTCAGAAGCAGACACAGTATCTGAGGCTAACAGACATACACATCCTGAGAAACTGAAAACATCCAAATTTTATTTTCATAGCAAAGATAGACCTGCCTCCAGGGTTATAGTGCCCACGTGGAATAAACCTTGGGATTTGCTGTTTGTAAGGAAATGACCAAATTAAGGTGGGGCATGTGACAGGTTTAGGAAGATAGAATTTTTGCTGACAAAACTGAATGTGGACAGCATGAGGGCCACAGGGAAACCAATCAAAGGTACCTGAAAATGAAGAGTCATCAGAGGAGAAAGAATGCAAAAGGAGGAGTTTTCAGAAAAACAAGTTGATATTGGCCCCCAACCCCCAATGTTGCTGACATCAGACATCCAAGCAAAGAACCTCAAGGTGGCATTTATGTACCAGGTGGACACACCACTCATTTTGTGTATATTCTGGGCACTGGGGAATTCAGACAATGTATTTTGTAATCATTTTGCTTGCTTTGCCTGCATTGCTCTTATTTTCTATCACTGTGTATCAATAAAATTCACCTATTATCAACCAGAAGAGTTGTGGTCAGTCTGAAGGCTGTGCTTGCTTGGAGCTGGGTATCAGGGCTGGGTTGTAAATCCAGTGCCTACAGACCCCACTACCCCCCTGATCCCCACAAGTTCCTGCATAGGACCTGCTAGCCCCCCTGCAATCTCACCAAACCCTCCCAGCCCCTGCCCCCAGTCCCTCTGTGATTGCCGTTAGCCCCTCTGAACCTGCCAGACCCCCATGGAGCCCAGTAACACCCCCAATCTTCCCAACCCCTCTCTGGCAGTCCCCACTAGGCCCCAAAGCCCAATTGTATCTCCCCCTTCCTGTCTGCCCCCCGACCCCAATTTAACTTGGGTCAAGATAAGAATCCAGTCTAACCCCTCAAACTGCTAGCTGTAGAGTCTGTATAAATCCCTAATCTAGTTAACTCGTTATACTTATTTTTTGTTCTTCAATTTCATTCTGTTTAGTTATTTTTATTTTGTGCCCATCACTCTCATACCCCTGATATGTCTCTAGTTTCAAATAAACTGACATAAACCCTGAATTATTTTCAAAAGCTCAAGCTGGGGTTACAGACTTGGTTGTAGGTTAGTTAGCTCTAAACCTACCTTGCAGCATTGGGATATATTTTCTCCCACTCCTATATATAGATAGCTCAAGCTTTTATGAGCTGTAGCTCTTTTTCTCTCTATAATCACACACCCACACACTCTGTTTAGTCTATAAGGTGCAAATAGACCCTGTGTTTTCTATTGCTGTCAGGGAAATGACTGTACTTTCCATGGTACTCAGAACAGTAAAGCAGCCATCTCATGTGGGGTGTCAGGTCATTACCATATTAAATGTAACAGTGGCATTTTGATTTTGTTCAAAAGTGGCAAATGAGTGTAGCTTTCATAAGCTATAGCTCATGAAAGCTTGGCTGGCTGGCTATCTATCTATATACCTTGGTTAGTCTATAAGGTGGAGATTTACCATACCTTCTACTTGATTTCAGACTAACACAGCTAACTACGTCTCTCTGCTCATGGAAACAGAAAACAGACAGCAAAAGGGAGAGGAAAAAGAAGTGAATTGCCTTGTCCAAACTGTATAGCAGACCAATGGAAGCCACCAGCAGATCATAGGTGCATTGAGACCAATTGTATAACTCATGTTTGGAGAGGTGCTGATTTGGATGGGATGTCAGCACTAGTGGTTCACTCTCCATCCCCATCCCCATCCTCATCTCCAGGTCTCTGAAACTTCCAAGGTCTTTTAGCTAAACTCAGAACAGATCTGGAGTTGTACAGATCCATATCTTGTGATTTCCCAGTTGGTCTAATAAAAGGTATCATATTGGAACCAAGAGTTCTAGTTTTTTGTATGTCTAGATTGGGTTCAAAATGGCCACCTGATCTAACTTAATTTTCCTCAGGTGAGGCCCTTACACTCAGACCCAGTCTCAGTGATAGGAAATCAGTCTAAACTCATAACTGTACAGAAGTTCTGTGCATATAGACGCATCTAAAAATTGTTGAACCCAGCGTAAGATAAACCTGGATTGATGTAGTATCAGACTTACTTGATCAAGGTTAGACTGGGCCATGGAGTTTCTCTATAGTTACCTGTGCAAACCCAGGGCTGGAAAAGTCCAAACTGCCCCAGCCCTGGGGCTGCACTTTTCACACCCCTTGCCCTCCCCCAGGCTATTATTAGCCTCCCAGCACCTCCCCCTCCCTCCCATTATGGACCAGTCAGGCCCCCTAATACCCCATCCCCCATGACACTTCAGGTGCCACTGTATTTATCCATATTCACTGCTGCCAACACCAAGGAAATAAGTATTGGTGCAGATAAGCATGGTGGGGGAGGTTTACTAGTGGGGGTGAGGGGCTAAAAATAGCCTCTGCCCCCCATCCCCAAGATCCCTGGCAGACCCACTGACCCCCTGATCCTGCCAAACTCACTCAGACCCCAGCAATCCTCTACAGACACCACCTGCCCCCCATCTCTCCTGTACATGCCACCTACCCCCTATTCCACCATGAATCTCTCCAGCCCCACCATCTTCCTGTGGATGCTACCTGCCACCCCCCCACCCCTCTGCAGATGCTGCCTGTCCCCCCACCCTGTCTTTTCCTCATTGCCCTGTAGATGCTTCCTGCCCCCCACCCACCCTGTGGATCCCACCTGCCCCCAATCCCTCTGATCACCCTCCTCTGATCCCCCCTGAACCTGCCTGCCCCCCATTTTCCCACCCCTTCTTGCTAGTCCCCCCCATCCTGAGGTACCTTAGATCAGGTGTCCATTTGGAACCCAATCTAACCTCCCTCTAACTGCCTGAATGGCTGCAATTATCCTATGTGCTTATCTTTACCTTTATTAAGGGCCTTGTTCATGTAAATGAGCAGTTACTCCAATGAGCATCATGTATGACTTCTGTGGGGCACTGGTGAGGACATCCGTTTTGACTTTACAAAGCACACCCCATCTCATCTAACTTACAGGATCATACTGACCAACGTTATAGACTGAATCCTGAAAGATGACTTTTTACAGATTTATTGTACAAAAGGAGTCAATTTTGTGTTAAAATTCTTCAGTCTCATGAACTGACAGGGGTAACTTCAATGTTATAAAATAAAATGGAGCCATTCTAAAAGTAAATCACAAAAATAGAAACAAAAGGATGAAAATACCAAAAATGCCTGAAGCAAGTTTTCCTATTATTTTTTTATGGCAAGAATGAATAACCTCCAAGAGCTGAAACCTATACCCAGATTTCAGTTTCCCATAAGGTAAGTTGCTTTTTCAATGATGCAGAAAACAATACATAGAGAAAAAAAATGATAAATTGCCTTAATATGCTCTTCAGTGTGCTTTAATTTTCCTTTTTTGTAAAATATAATGGTTGTTCAATAGGCTTCCCCTCAGGCAAAAAGGAATACCACATTCATTCAATATGGTATTCTGTTTAGTGAAGAATGACATTGTTCCAGATTTGTTTAAACAGCTTGTTTCCTTGTTGCAATATTATTTCCTCTTCACTGTCAGCTTGGTGTTAAAGGCCTAGTAATATTTAATTGACCTACTACAAGGCAACTGTGGCACAGTTTCAGCTGAAAGACCATGGGAAAAAAAATTATGGACTAGATGACAGCATGAGAATAACATTTCAAAATTTAAAACTTAAATTTACAGACGGCTGCACATGAAGTGCTGTAATTTGATACATGAATTGCAGTGTTAAGCACAGAGCAATTCATGCAAACAGTTATATCAGTTCATGGGTATGTTGCTGGTCAGCTAATATTTTGTAAGCCTTATGGGTAACAGTTATGTACAAAAATGTTTTTCCAAATAGCCACTAAAATTTTAAAAAATAGAATCAAGATAGAAAATATTTTCTCTATATTCCAGCTAGATAATTCAGTGTGCTGGGAAAGCTATTTTTCTTCCATGAGCTTGCTAGATACAGATTTTATGTCAAGACATTTATCAATGTATTTGCATAAGTCATTGCTGTCCTTTGGCCTCCTTTCTCTGTTCCAGATTATATTGTACATCAATGGCCAGGAATCTGTGTCACTTTCACACATTAGCCCTTAGCACAAAAAGTATTAAATTGATTTTTAAGATCAGAAGACTTCTCATTGAAAACTTAAAAAACATTATTTTAACCATCTATTTTCTATTAAAGTTTAAATAAAAATGTAACCGCTATTATCAAATGCGCATCATTTCCAGTTATTCCCCTTCTAGAAATTTTGTAACATGACAGCAATTTGCACAGTAATGGATTAGGATTTTCATAATATTAAATAAGTTATTCATGTATGTGAGGAGCAAGTAAAAGGAGAGAACATTATGTACTAAACAAAAGATCCTTTCAGACAAATTGTCCAATAAGAAAACCACAAGGGAGAAATGTACCTAAAATATTGCAATGCATAATTACAAAGGGAAAAAAGGTCTTAAAGAAAAGTGCAAAATGGATTATATTTCTTATTACCTACATTGTACAACCATCCTACGTGGCACTATAAAAACAAACAGTGCTAGATGACTAACAGCATATCAGAAGGAGATTATGTATTTGTATATGGAGCTATACAGAAACAGTTGATAGGACTACCAACTTTCCCTAACAGTAACCATCTTTCAACAGAATTTTTGCACATTATCGGTAGTGAAGTGGCTATATAACTATGTGCTGCCATGAGGTGTTAGCCATCTAGCTGGAATGAAGCTTCTCCAACACATTCAGTCTCCAGCAGCTGGGGAACACTTAGCCCTTGCTGAGAACTTCTCTTTATGGAGGCATACATGCCAATACTCCAATATCATCTTATTGAAACATGTAGCCTCTAACTCAACTAAATTCTCCAACTCAGATACGGATTTCTGAAAGGCGCAGGTATTACTGGAGTACAGCAGCTTTACTACAGGTATTATCTACTTGCTGAAGTGTGTGGTTAACAGTAGAGACATTTTAAAAGTCCCTAATGACCAAGCTGCCATGTTGCTTGATACTGCATGAGAAAAAATTACAATACTTATTAATGGAATCTACAAGGGATTTTGAGCCACATAACAAGATTTCAACTCATTATAATATGCATTACTGTCTCTTTAACAAAAGAGTAGTGTACATTAGCAAGGCTTAACCCGCGTCAGGACTGTAGTAGTTGGATTTCTTTGTTATACTTATAAAATACACAGGCACATGTTAAAAAGAAGAGAACAGCTATCGATTTCACTGGGTGGTAAACATATTTATATTACCATGAAACAATGCTATTTCTCTGACCTTTCACAGTCTTCTCTGCTATACATCCATCTCTGTCAAGAACATACCACCATGTTTATTGGGATAATCTTGCATTTTAAGGCAAGCACTCAGGTTTTTGTGGAAATCCCATAATATTTTCCATTGCAGAATAAGGCAACTAAGCATCCTACTTTGTCCAATATACCACATTAATTGTGGTTGTCATAACAAAGTGGGGAAGTAAATTGTAAAGTGCTCTGGAATTGTTACAGAATGCTTTTTACTGTGGCCAAAGCATTTTTATACAATCAAGATGTGATACAATAAATCTATTACAATGCCTAGTCCAACACCTAGGCAGTGCATTATAGTTTCCTACAAGACATTACTCCTTACTGATATGAGGGACAGGCTAATTGCATCCAAATTTTGCTCTTGAGGAATGAGAAATGCACACACCATGACTTCAGGAAAACTATCTAGTGGCCTTGCAGAGGTCCTTTTCAGGATGTGCCTTCAGAACATTTCATTCTGACAAATTACCTATCAAGTCAGTAACATTTCTGACAATATTAAGTAGTATTCAATATGTTTTCTACTAGCATATCATAGGAAGTCACCTGAGACTCATTACATTGTTTGGCTTTAAAATTCCCTGGGATTGAATTCCCTGGGTTATCATGGGTGGATGCTCTTGCAAGTCCTTCATCAGATATTTTTCATTTTATTTACCTCTGATGCTAGCTCCATATCCTCTTGGAAATACAGTTCTATTTCTCTCCATTTCAGGCTGTCTGGTTCCTTGTGTATATATACAGGGCCAACTATGTGCTCAAGATTACTCTCCCATGATTACTTTCCCATGAGCTTTCCTTCTCAAGCTCTTGCTTCCTTCTTTTTCAAACTATACCACAATTAATTTCTGTCTCCTGCCAACGTGATGTTAGTATTTATCCCCTCCAAAAGTATTAGAGACTGTCACAGGGCACCTCAGTGCCTGCTCTTAGAGAGGAGAAACTGCCAGGGAGAGAGCGAGCCCTGGCATGACATAACGAGCCCAGCTGAGGGTTGCCAGGGTAACAAGCGCAGCTGCGGGTTGCCGGAGCAACTAAGGGGAGCCAGCTGCCTGTAGGGGGCAGGGCCTGGCCCTTATAAAGCCCAGGGCTGAGGCCAGGCTGGCAGTTCTCTGCTAGCAGCCAGAGGAGCAGGAGCAGGAGCAGGAGCAGGAGCAGGAGCAGGAGCAGGAGCAGGAGCAGGAGCAGGAGCAGGAGCAGGAGCAGGAGCAGGAGCAGGAGCAGGAGCAGGAGCAGGAGCAGGAGCAGGAGCTCCTGGAGTTAGGATGCAGAGAGAAGCCTAACAGCAAGTACCGCTCGAGTGGAGTTAAGCCATGATGTTAAGTTATAGCCAGGCGGCTTTGGGTTGTGTTTGAGTTATAGCCAGGAGGCTCAAGTTTATGTTCGGCTTTGATATTACACTGGAGGTTTGGGTGAGGCTATAGGGGTTGGAGGAGGCCTCATAGGGACCCCAGAGGGGTGGGGCCCCAGTGCCTGAGTGAGGGCACAGTACTTTAAGGGGGAACCCCAATGGTATGGGAACCCCGGTGCCAGTGAAGGTGCAGCTTGCGGCGTGGAGCGCAACCAGTGGGTTGCGGGCAGGGAACATAGACCCCGGGTTGTGTGCGGGGTACGTAGACCCCAGCCCCGGAGAGGGGTGGCTTTGAGAAGCCCCAGCGCGGGTATGACGAGCCCCAGAAGGGGGCACTGCTAGGAAGCCCTAGCATGGGCGTGGCAAGCCCCAGAAAGGGGGAGCGCACTCTAGAGGAGCCCAGCGTGGGCCCAATGAGTCCCCGAGAAAGGGGGGGACTATTGAGAAGCCCAAGGTGGGCACGGCGAGCCTCGAAGAGGGGGAGAACCATATTGAGAAGCCCAAGACGGGTGTAGCAAGCATGGCTGTAGGCCAGTGCAGCAACAGCCCTCGGATAGGGGCAGGGTGCTACGGTGGTCCCCGGAGAAAGGGGATAGCAGTGCGGTGAGCCGGGATCAGAGAGGGTAGCCGTGCGGTTGGCCTAAAGGACCGGAGACCCGCTAGAGGGTCCCTGAGCGGGACAACACTTTTAGAGAAGGCCCAGAGTGGGCTCGACGAGAGTCCCAGTGAGGGGCTGTGTATTGGAGAGAGCCCAGGAGTGGGCTAGACTACAGGGGAGGCCCAGGAGTGGGCTAGATTACAGAGGAGGCCCGGGAGAACGGGCATGTATTGTGACAGACCAACGTCCAGCACATCAGCAAGGCTTGGGGCGTGGTATTAGGGGTTGGTAGGAGCCACGCGTAGCCCATAAGGCTAGGGTGCCTGGGGAGCACCCATCATACCGGAAGACCCCCCCCCCCAGGGGGTCTGGGAACACACGGGGACAGAGGTCCCAGCTAACTGTGCCCAAGGAGACGTGAGGCAGCTTCCCAACTATATACAAACATCAAAGATGTGTCGGGCGAGAATTTGAGGGTGCCCTTGGGCCGACTTGGCATGGTGAGAGGGACCTCAGGGAGATCACGGCCCTCCTGAAGGACCCCGCTGTGACAGAGACCATGACTGCTCAGTGGTGAATACTGGACTGTGGTTAATGCTTTAGACATTAGATTGACATTTCACAAGAGCATAGACAGTCAGCATATACCCCACTCCCTGTACACAGTTGTTTTTTCCCCAGACTTGAACTACAAGCTACAAAAGAACAACTATTACAAGGATATTCCCTTAGGGCATGAATACATGAACAATCCTGTGCGAGTTAAAAGGGATAGGTTTTATTGTAAATCATATGCTCCACAGTCTCCATGTGGCTGCTTTTAACACAGAATAAGAGGAAGGTAAACCACAGTAACTTACCATGGGGTAAGACTACACAAATGGGTACCGTCTGTGGAGCAACTGATGCTGATTAAAGCCTTGCACTGTCTCCCCCCTGTCGCAACAGTAATTTGAATGTACATTCATACCCTTGGATGCTGAGCTGGCTGACCGAGGAAAAAACAGTTATTAAAAGAAGGCGATGTTGCACCCAAGTCTTGTAGCAAAAGCCTGTGAGCTACATGGTGAAAGGAAGTCAAACATATGCAAATAAGATAAGACTTTGAGAAGGCTGGGGAAATTGGGCAGATTAAAGGACTTGACCTGTCTAGAAAGTAGGCTGGCTAGTTTGGGTGCTAGGAGCTTCTTAAATTCCTTAAATAAATGGGGACCAATATTTTTGGCTAGAGTGTCATAAATTAGCTTGGCTCCCTCCCTGGGGACATGTAGCAGCAACACACCTTATACTGCTGCTACGTGTCCCCAGGGAATGCCCATGCCATGCACACACTGGTGCATGGCATGTTACCCTGGGTGGGGTAGGGGAGGCTACAGCCACCAACTGTGCTGGCCCCAGCAGCCTTGCCTGAGGTCCTAAGGGTCTCTGAGAGCTGCAGTCATGGTGAACCTGCATCAGGGAGCCTGGCCAACAGTTGGAGCTTGGCTCCATCTGGCCAGGCTCCAGTTTTGGATGGTGCACTCTGTCGCCATGTGTGCTTCCTTGCTTTTTTTAGGCATGGGTTTTTTTGACCCCAGAATCCCCCCAGGGTCAAAAAAGCCCCCCACACTGCAAAGTAGCCATGTGGGGAATCCCTGCATATGTGGTGTTGCAGGTGAGTCCACGATGCTGCATTTCACATGTTCCTGCTCATCTGGACGTACCCCCTAAGTGCAACTCCCCTGTTCAACCGGCTTCACTGCCTCATGCTTCCTGTCTTATTTGCTGCTGTGCTACCTTTCCTTTCCCTGATCTGCTGCATGCCACACATGGGCTTCCCATGCCAATGGTGGCATGTTTGACACATGTTGGGTACCCTTGCCTTAAACAATCTATATTGGACCCACTCTTTTATGGAATTTGAGAGGGAATTCTGACCAATTTGGCTTGTAACAAAACATAAACTAAATATCCATATAGGTTATTTTGAACAAATGATTTGTTCTGCTTGATAACAAAGCTCTTTGTTTTGAAGCTGGATTTTGTTCACTGTGGGTGTCTAAAAACATACCAACTTTCTGACAGTTACGTCAACTTAACTTTCTTAAGTCAACTCAACTGTCAGAGTGTACACACATGTGGATCAGAGTCAACTTAAATGCAAGGCAAGATAATATTTTGGGAGCCGTTCCAATTCAAGTGACCACAGCACTTCTGGGCTTCAAAATGGTGGTGGGGGTGCTTTAACTAAGGCTCACTGAATGTGTCATTAAAGCTTTAACTAAAGCTCACTGAATACACACATTCAATGAGCTTTAGTTAAGGCACCCCCACCACTATTTTGAAGCATGGGGATACTGAATACACATGATGCTGAGCCTGTTGGCATGTGCTAATTAGCACACTCCAGCAGACTCTATTAATTGAGTCTGGTCTAATACATTCTAATTAGAATGAGTTGGAGCAGGCATTGGGCATAAGTATAGATGCCTGTAGGTTTTCAATTAGACCTGCATTATAGAGAACCAAAGGCATAAATGAGTACTGTACAAAGATCCAGGTACCAGATCCAGTCCTGCCTCTTTCCTTTCTCATTGTGATTACTGATTTAGGTGACACACACAGGTGTGAGTTCTTCCAGGCATGATGTACAGAGACTTCAACTGTAACCGACCCCATGTATACTGAGGAATAGGAAAAAACTGTGTCTCTTCAAGGACCACTAAGCCTTAGGGCTGTGTGAAATTTTGGCAGCCGTTTAGTTTCGGAGGTGTTTTGGGCCATTTCAGCACCTGAAACACCAAATCCAAATTGAAACAGAAGGCTCTGAGACAGCTCCAAAATGTTTCAGAAAATTTTGGAGTTTTGGAGCCAGGCTTGCAGGGAAACAAAAACTAAGAAGATGGAAGGGAAAGAGCAGGGGAAGGACTACTTCAGTGTTGACATTTAGCTCCCAGTTCGATTCCCCAGCTCTCTGATCATTTCCCCAGCTCTTCCTAAGGGGTGTGGGCCCCCTGATCTGCACACATGAGGCTTCAGCAGGCTGCTGCTGCAGGCTGGGGCCAGCGGCAGCTGTTTGGCGCAGCTTGCGCTGAGGGCTGGAAAGACTGCGGTGCTGCTGCTGGCTTCAGCCTGCAGTGGCAGCCTGCTGAAACCTGCTGTACAGATCCCAGGGCCTGCGCCACCCAGGAAGAGCTGGGGAAGTGATCAGAGCTGGGGGATTGAACTGGAGACTAGGGGAATGTTCAGGTCCCTGAACATTCCTCCAGTTCCCTGTTTGATTCCCTAGGTCCCCAATCTTTCCCCATGATGGGGGATGACAGCAGACTGCCACTGCCAGCTGGGGATGGTGGCGGCTCTGGGCTATTTCCCTAGCTGGCAGCAGCAGCAGCCTACTGAAACCCTGCATGCAGATCCAGGGGCCATGCCCCCTCCTACCCCTAGGAAAAGCTGGGGGAATGATCAGAGAGCTGGGGAATCAAACCAGAAGCTCCAGCTGACAGGTGGATCTGCCCCAGCTCCGGGACAGCATACGGTGCCCTGCTGAGCTGCACTGAACCCGTGCAATGGTGCAGCTGCTGCAGTGGTGCCAGGTGGGGGAGGGGGCTATCTCCACTGCCCCCCACTGCTCTGTGCTGCACAGGGAAGGCTCCACCATGAGTCCTCAGAGGCCCCAATTGCCATGGCCAGAGCCAGTGAGTATGAGGCTTTTTAAATTTTATTTATTTTAAGCTCTGTATTCACTGACTGCAGAGCATGTGGATGACAGCAGGGTGTTGCTGCCAGCTGGGGCCAGCACCAGCACTTGAATCTGCCCGGCGCAGCCCAAGCCACGTGCTGGGAAGGACCCAGTGCTGGCGCTGACCCCAGCCAGCAGCACCAGCCTGCTGGCATCCCACACACAGATCTGGGGGCTCGCACTCCCCAGGAGGTCTGCAGGGCTGTGCCAAGTTCCTATGGGGGACATGGGCCCCTGGATTTATGTGCAGGATGACAGCATGTTACTGCTGCTGGCAAGTGATACTAGTTTTGCTATGAACATTTGAGGTGCAGTTTCAACCCCCCCCCTGCATTTATTTTCTTGAAACTTGGCAGGATTTATGACTCCAGGAGGGGCTACCATCTCTGCAATTTGCACCTGAGTCAGGCAAGAAATGACAAAGTTAAAGGCATTTTTGTGATTCCCCATTATAGCCTATGGCGGAAACACCTATACAGCATCGAAACTCTGAAACAGATTCAGCCAAATCGAAATGGGAGTGTGATCCAAAATACTGAAATGAATCACTGTCCCTCCAAAATGCCAAGTGTGAAACTTAAACAAAATATACCTGTTTCACACAGCCCTACAAAGCATGTGAAGGAGGGGAGATGACTTGAAAGAAAGCAAGGACCAGAAGAGCTGGCTGACACCAGATGTACATCCTTCTTGGGGGTGGAGCAGAAGGTAAACTTCTGGATGCTGGATATCATACTGTGGCAGTGAATGCACCTCACATACCACTGGGTATTTCAATTGGATATCGCCCTCAACTGGCTACAGAATATAGTGTCTCCTGATTTTTTACTTTTATTATGGTATGATTTAATCCATTCTAATACAGACCAATTAGAAAACAAAACACATTATGTATAAAATACATTTCTTTGAAAGAAAGCATAGAACAAAATGACCAAAAGCAATAGGTTCAAATATCCATAGATATAAAATGTGAAAAATGTCAATCGTTTCCTTTTTCATGTCCTTGTGACAAGGTATTTAGCAGAATTTGCAGATTTGTTGGAATCTGATATGGCCTTGAACTTGTAACCACTGAACTGTCAAACATGTGCCTTGGCATCCACTCTACTTCAACCCCCCCAAATTTCAATGAAAAACTACATTTCCACTTGATAGTCCTTCCTTAACATCACCATCCAGACTCAAAGTGTTAAATGTGTCCATCACTTACCTACTTTTCAAATGATTAAGATGAACCTGTAGATTGTTGTTGGCTTCTGTCTGCTCATCTAGAGATCGCTGCAGCTTTCGAATCTGATTTAATGAGTCATCGAGCTGAAAGCAAACAGACCCTGATTGGTTTCCAAATGTCTCAAAAAGATTTTCACCTTGAGTGTTACAGTGCACCAGGAATATCCAGTAATATTTGAAGCTCAATTAAAAAAAACAGTGCATATACAATATTACTACACCTGTATTAAAAATATAATAAGAGGATCAAACAGGAATAATGGTTCCTGATTTTTTTTCCCCTACTTCACCACACTGGGGAGGAAGAGGGATCTTTTTGTTCCAAAAAATATACTGCCTGTATGCAAAACAAATTATAGGGGTCAACTCGGGTAACTGAAAATGTTAAATATTTGTAGATAGGTTTATAGAGAGAGTGGCAGTTCTAATTCTGTAATAGTTTTGTTCTGAATATAGGGTCTTTTCAGGACAATCTAGTCCATTTCTTAAGCCTTTTCTCCCAGATTAATTTTAGGAGCCTTAGCAATAAATCATCTTTGTCAATGATAACTTAACAACATCCCAGTGGCTTTTACTCTCTTAGCCTCTGATCAAGACAACATTCTCCTCAAACCATTGTGAAAGTCTTAATAGCTGAATTGGTACCCCTGTCTCATCTCCACAATAGTTTTATAAACTCAAGGGCCTTCCATCATGATTTATTATTATTATTATTATTATTACATTTTGTGAAATAAAGACTAAAAGAATTGGATGGGTGCTTATTTAAGCTTTTACAGTTTAACATTCATAATTAGTTGACTAACATTGTATTTTCTGTAACCTAGTTGCATTCCCCTCCTCACCCCCATCCGTCTAATGTTAGTCACCCGCTCAGGCAATTTGTATTTCCCTACTGGCTTTGTCATCTTCTTGTATTCGCAATCCTAAACATCTACTAATAAAATTTAATCTATCTGGAAAATAATCAACACCTAATTGCAAATATAAGACAGTCCATAACTCTAGCCCTCAACTCATAAGCAAAGTCCCAAGAAAACAGTCGAGTTTGTAACCTCTTTGGGACCCAATAGCTCAATGCAGAAAATGAATTATAATTTTTAAGTCCCTTCATCCAATCATCAGCTCTTTCATTTACACATGGAGAGCTCAGACTTGATAGTCTATCAAGATCAACAATCATTATAGAATGGGGAATAGGCAGTTTCACAGGGTTTGCCTTTAAAAAGTTCAAAAAGTGCTGTAGCATCATAAGAATGTAAAAACTCATGTTTAGGGAACTCTAGTGCACACTTACTCATCCACACTAACTCATGCTAATCTTGGTTCCCCCTAGAAGACCCTAGGTCACAACCAGCTTAACACATAATCAGCAAAGAGGACTACTTGTCTTTATCTATACTAGACTTTTAGAACCAGTTCATTAGCCAACCTGTTCTAATGCCACCACGTAATTTTCTGTGCAGAAAATTCAGGTGCATTTAACTGGGCCCAGGAGCATGTCTACATATGCTCCCAGGTTGGAACCAAATTGAGCCCAACAGAAGCAGCTTAGCCCAGGCCTGTTCCTGCCTTGCTCTTCCCCTTGGCAGGGGGTACAGGGAGTCAGGCCTCAGCTCTAGGGAGTGGGGCAGGACTTGTCCCCAGCTCTGAGGGCAACCTCGAGCTCTGTGCTGCTCTGTCTCCAGATCCAGGGACAGCTCCTCCCTCACCCCCCGAAGCTTGGGTCTGTGCCACTCAGAACTGACCAGGGACAACTCTTTCCTTGCAACAGTTGTGGCTCCCTGATGTTTGGGCTGACCAGGAGCAAATTGCTCAATATATACATGTGTTTGGGCCTATTAATGTAAAGCACCATTGGTTAGTACCTGCCAGTACTAGCCAATGAATGGTGCTTTGCATTAATCTACTACACAGTAATTATGATGCACATGTAAATGGTAATGCTTTATTGAACATTAGTTTAGTCTAATGCACAGTAAAGTGCATATGTAGATATGCCCAATGTTATTAATTTAACTGGGTCTATGCGCATTCATAAAGTTAAGTATGGGCTTAAGACCAGATCTGCATTAGGTGACAATATCCATGTACAACTAAAGAATGTCTTAAGTTTTATATTAGCAGTGTAACTGGCTAGAGGTTCATGGGGTGTTTGAGGAGGGGTAGAACCTTTGTTTCTCAAATGGTGACACTTGTTAAGGTGGTTTGGGATTACTGGTCCTCACTCATCTCCAACTCTTACTAATGACTCCATGTGCCACACCTTGGGCAACCACTTTCACCAGCAGGCTAAACTCAGTAAGGGAGGACAGTTATTGTCATTAAGAGCTGTCCTCTGATCATCACAGTGGCAGTTGTGGTGAAATAGGTTATTTTTCAATGACGAAACTGGTGGATGAAGATGACAGTTACCATAACCACTGCCTTGTGGACTACCTTGGGAGAGGTGCAAGCTAAAGGAGTAAAATGGATTATCTTGGGAGAGGTGAAGGCTAAGGGACAGAAAATGTGCAGTGGAGCTCCCAAGGTGATTAGTAAATCATTTGGTCTTCTTTCTGGCACCTCCTACAACTTTCCCGGCCCTATATCTTATTGGTTTTACCTTTCCAGTGGATAAGTTGGCAAAGTCAAAAGGGTGATTCTGAGGCTTGGGCAAGTCCTGATCACCTGTCAAATACCAAGGCTTTTGCACCCTGGAGAGGTTACTCCAGTTTCACCAATGTATTGAAACAAATGGGTGTCAACAGATACCGGTCATAAGCCATGGATTGATCGATGTAGATCCAGGTGCCAGGGCTGTCTCTGACAGTGGAAGAGATCATCATGCATCATTAGAAAACTACTGCTCACCTCAAGCTGGACAGTTTCAAGTCAATAAGGTGTTTTTTTCACCCCAATCTGCTGCTTTAATGGGTTTTTGGAGCTTAGAGATTTAACTTGAAAGCAGACTGCTATCACACACCACCATCTACTCCAAGAATGCAAGGAAAAACCTTTCAATCCAAAAGATTGGAAGCTACAATGTACATACAGTGACTTCAGGTATATCTGATGACCTCCAAACCATTTATGACACATGCAAAGCTGCAGTCATTGATGCAGAACTGCTGAGACTGAATGTTGATGTTGTTGGTGTACAAAAGACCAGACTACCAGGCAAGGATGCCTTAAAGGGAAGAACTACACCTTTTTCTGGTGTGGGAAACAACTCAAAAAATCAGAGAGCATAGTGTTGGCTTTGGAGTAAAAAATAAGCTGTTTTTTTGCAATAGAACCCTCAAACAAAGGCTTTGAAAGATTAATGGTGCTTCAACTCGCTAGTGCCTCTGGTCCTGTCAGTCTCTTATGTGCTCTCACTGCTTCATTCAAATCAAAAGACTACTTCTACTATGAGTTTAGTGCCTTATAATCAATGTATTTCACCTAACAAAAAAATCCTCCTGCTCTGAGACCTCATTGCAAGGGTTGAAACCTCAACACAAAGTATCCTGGCACCACCCATGATCTGGACACTCGTATCAACTTGACTTCATTCTCACTTGCTCATGAGAATTCTGTGACTGACTGTGATACTGATCTTTCAACCACTACAGTCAAATTGCATCCCAGGAAATTGTACAAGAGCAAGAAACTCTCCTTACTATGAATAAATGTCACACAACCGAAAGCTGAAGACACATCATCTCAATTAATTAATTAAAACACTCTCTGGGGTACTAGCATATCATAAGCCATGTAATACTGCTGAGGAGAAATGGGTTCAGCTCAAATGAGCCATCTATCAAACTGCCTTGGACTCTTGTGGTATCTTGCATCGCAGCTCAAATGACTGGTTTAATTAGAACTTGTCTGAAATGAACCCACTCACAGAAAAGAAACGGTCAGCTCTCCTTAAATATAAGTGTGACCCAAGCCACACCAACTTGCAGGCACTTTGAGAAATCCAGCAAAAGGTCAAACATAAAGCAAGACGGTATGCAAATGATTATTGACCACAACTGTGCAAAAGTATCCAAAAAGCTGCTGAATGAGGCGACATGCAAGCAATGTACAGGGGCATCAGGAAAGCCCTCAGGTCTGTTCCAAGGAAGACCATCCTTCTAAAATCCTCCACAGGTGAAGTCATCAATGACTACAATAAGCAGATGGATCGATGGATTGAACATTACTCAGAACTCTACTCTTGTGAAAATGTGGTCTGTGACTTCACTCTTGGTGCACTTGAAGACCTCTCAACCCTGACAGCACTTGACCATGAACCTACCATAGACAAAGCAGAAAAAGCCATTGATCACCTTGCTTGTGGTAAAGCCTCAGGTGCAGCTTGCATACTGGCTGAAGTTACTAAGTGTGGGAAATCCATCCTCCTCTTTCATCTGCATGAACTAATATGTATGTATGTGTTGGAAAGAAGGTGAAATGCAAAACTCTAGAACTCTTGGTTCAGAGATAATACCTTTTATTGAATCAATTAAGAAATTACAAAAAACCCCAAAAAACCCCAAACCAAAAAAAACCCTTTTTCTGCAAGCTTTCAGGCTCACATGCCCTTCATCAGGCTCAGGGAAAATTAAAGATGGTAAAAAGTCCTCATAAGTAAGAAATAAACTTCATTTTTGCACAGAGGAAGCTGAAGAAAGGAAAGAAGGTGAAGTTCCCCAAGATATGAAGGATGCAAGCATAGTCACTTTGTACAAAAAAAAAAAAAAGGTGATATGAATGAGTGCAATAACTATCGCGGTATATTCTTACTTTGCATCACTGGGAAACTGTTTGCCAAAGTTGCCCTGCTAAGACTGCAGACCCTTGTGGACAGAGTCTACCCTGAGTCCCAATGTGGTTTCAGATCTGGTAGATCCATGACAGATATGATATTCTCCCTGAGACAGCTACAAGAAAAATGCCATGAACGCAGGAAATCTATATACATAGCATTTATTGATCTCACCAAAACTTTTGATCTTGTCAGAAGAGATGGCTTGTTCTGAATCCTGAAGAAGATTGGCTGCTCTCCTAAGCTCCTGAGAATCATGAAGTCCTTCTACATTGATATGCAGGGAACGGTACTATTAAATGGGTCATGTCTGCAAGAATTTGAAATCAAGACTGGTGTCAAACAGGGCTATGTCCTAGCTCCAATGTTTTTTGGGATTTTCTTCACTGTCTTACTCAAATATGTATTCAGTGGCTGTTCAGAAGGAGTATAGCTTCAGACCAGACCCAATGGGAAACCTTCAGACAACCATTTTTGTTTCAAAGCGAAAACAGAAACCCAAGTTCTTGTCTGTGAAATGCTCTTTGCTGATGACCCAGCAACTGTTAGTCATTCAGAATCAGGACTGCAAAGTCTCATGGATCATGTTTCTCATGCTTGTGATAATTTCAGTTTGACCATTAGCTTAAAGAAGACAGTAGTCATGGGTCAGCAAGTTGACTGCCTTCCCAAAATTAATGCTTGCATTGGAAAGTCAAGTAATGCCAATGCTAAACTTCAAAAGAGAGTTTGGAAAAAAGAGTGCTCACTCTGATGACAAGATATCCATCTACAGTGTTTGTCTACTTAGTTCTCTAGTGTATGGCAGGGAGCATGGTCTTCTAGTGCCAGGGAAGGAAGAAAATTGAACAATTTCCGTCTTTGATGTCTGTGCCGTTTCCTAGGCATAACATGGCATGACAAAATCTGCAACTTCACTGTTCTGGAATGGGCCAAGATACCCGGTATCTTTGTGCTCTTGAGACAGAGATGCCTCTGCTGGTCAGGACAAGTGAACTGCATGAGAGGTGGCTGAATCCCCAAGGACATACTCTATGGCAGGGATGGGGAACCTCTGGCCCGCTGGTCAGCCAGAGACTCCATTTCCCAGCTGCCCCTGCCTGCATGGCTTGTGCCTGTCTCCATGGATACCCCAGCTTCAGCCATGCTGGTAGTGTGCACGGCAGAGCACGACAGGGAAATGGAGTCCCTGGCCAACACAAAAAAAAAGTTTAGTGCTGCAAGGAACCAGAGCAGAGCCGCATACAAGCCCCTGCCTGGAGCATGCAGGCTACAGATCACAGCTCTGCCCTGGCTCTGCAGTAAGCTTCCTTTTTTTTTTTTTTTTTTTTTCCTTTGGAGTTGGCCAGGAACTCCATTTCCCAGTGGCTCCATAGCAGCCCCCCACCGTGCTCTGCTGCCCACGCTGCCGACATGGCTGAGGCTGGGGTCTCCATGGAGACTGGCACAAGCCTTGTGGGCAGGGGCGGCTGTCTGTGGGCCTGAGGTTCCCTAACTCTGCTCTACGGTGAGCTGGCCACTGGAAAATACCAATCCTGGAAGGTGGTAAGTGATTTTTCAGGATCAATCCTTTATTTTACTATACTATGAGAACTGTAAATAACCTGAATGGTGCCTGGTACTTACCTGTAATTTAGATTATTGATGAGACCAACTCAAACAGCTCTTTGCAGCCCAATTGTGCAACATTTTCTGGCCAACACAACAGATGACACAACACATTTTTAAATTGGAGAGTCA
This sequence comes from Alligator mississippiensis, assembly GCF_030867095.1. Classification (NCBI taxonomy): domain Eukaryota; kingdom Metazoa; phylum Chordata; order Crocodylia; family Alligatoridae; genus Alligator; species Alligator mississippiensis. Next base: position 103,550,815 of record NC_081826.1, on the reverse strand, counting down.
ACCTTCATATAATTTGTCACAGTGTATGTAGGCTCTTGTGAAATTTGGAAGCTCACTGCTGCCAATTATCCTCCTTAGACTGCCTCATAATCTTACAGAAGCAAAATTTCTGAAGAGTGGACAGGCAGGATTTAAGTTTTCAGGTGGTTTGTTTTTAAAGGCAGAGAAAAGACAGCAAGTTGCTCTTCAACAAAGGAATTATTTTAAGCATTGATTCTATTGAATTCAATGTGATAAGGATTTGGCTCGAGGACAGTACTTATAGAGACTTAAAATGAAATACTGCTCAGGGTGACATCAATGGCAATGATTCAACTTAATTCAATGGGGGATCAGGATTTTATCCCAGCGTCGAAGAATCCAGGCAGCAAGATATGTAAAACAGACATTATCTCTGTTTGATTTTGATCTTGACTATAACCCAAGTTAAAATTCAATTAGCAAGTTCAGTCTTCACTCTTTTTATTTGGTCTTACAGGAATGGATGAATAAATCTAAAAGCATTAGAGTAGGTTTTTTCAGTATTTTTAAATAAGGAGTTCTTTTCTCAAATACTTTTTTCAGGACTTGGAAAAAAGTGGAAAGAGTTAGAACAAAAGCTGAAAAAAAGCTGTGGACAGCCCACACTCCATTTTGTTGATGTCTGCAAGAAAAACTTTTGTGAGCTGCACATTGATGGCCAACACTGGGAATCAATCACTTCAGACTGCTGTGAGTGGAAAGTCACTGTGAAGCAGGGCACATGTTGCTTTAAGATGGAGTGGGTCAATGATGAGCTAAAGAAGAGGTGTCAGAGGCAGACAACAAAACGGTACTTGGCATGCCAATGCAAGCTCAACTGAGTTTGTATGTGCAACTTCCCAGACAGTCTGCCAGTTGCACATCAGACTCAGCCAGCCACGAAGCTGTGGTTGTACTCGGTAACCTACCAAAGGCACAACCCCACGATCTCCTGAAACCGACAGCTCCCAATGAATGTAATTGGCCAGTGTAGGATGAGGACACTGGGAATGCTGAAGGCTATATATGTCATTGCATGTACAATTCTACAGGAGCCATTTGCACACTGAAGACACTGTATAAGAGAGTAGGACTAGAAGAGACTAAGATTAATGTTATCATCAGTAATCTTGCATGATACCAAAAATGGTTGCAGGGGTGGGGGAGGGGAGGAGAAGAAAGGAGAGGAACAAATAATTGTTTTTGAAATTTTAATAGTATCAATCTTAGCTTAAGGCATTTCAAGGGAAATAATTATCTGAGAGAAATAATAGGGCACAGTACTTTCAGTTAGCTAGCCATTTCATCCCCAGGAAACATCTTGCATTTTATTCACTATGTTATCTTATTCCTATTGCGAGTAGTTTATAAAGACTGCCATCAAATCACACTCGCAGCTCTGCCCTATTCTCCCAAAACATGACACATCAACACATTAATAATTTATTTATGAACAAGTCCAAAACAGATGTTCATTTTTCTTTTATAAATGACAAGTCTTTGGACTACTTCAACTATCTTTCTTTGTGCTCATTTGCCTTTCATAATTACTTCAATATCACAGTCTTACCCCTTTGTGTTCCTCATGATTTAGAATCTGCAGCAAAGGCATTGCTAAAGGACAGGTATTACAAGTTTTCAGCCTTTAAAATTGATTTTTTTTGTATTGCATCTTTCATCTTTTTGTTTTCTAAGAAGTAAAATTTGTTTGTATCAGAGCAGAGTAAAATCGTATCCATCTATTTTTCTTTGTAATGAAGAAGAAAGCTATTGAATTAAAGGCACTACTGAGAGCACTCAAATGAATCATGTACACAGTTACTTGCTAGATAACAAGATCTGATTAAACATACTCATGGCCTGACCACCATATAATATGGTATTCTGGGTTGGCTCTCTCAATTCATCCTGCTGGAGCTGTTCCATTTTGTAAAAAATAATTAAATAGTCAATGTCCCAGAATGAGAATGTCCTAACCACTAAGCTAATAAGTTAGTTACTGGGAGGAAGGAGATCTGAGGTCCAGTTGCTGCTTCAGTAATTTTTTAATTATTTATGAAAAGTTGAACATAATCTACCTATTGATTAGGCTTCCTCCTGGGAGGTAGGAACTGGGAATTCAAATCATCCTGGACAGAGGAAGTAAACCTGGGACTGTATCCTAAATGCCTTTACCACAAGACTGTTAGATAAAATAGAATCCCATAGTCTTCTCCTCTTCCTCTATTACTTGTGGGTATGTAGCCCTAAAAAAGGTATGTTCCCTTCCACACTGAAACTATTTGGTTAACTTAGATCAAAATCATAAATATTCTTTCAATGAACAAAAATGTGTGGGGTTTTTTTGGACAAATTTACATTTCACAAAAAATGATACCAAAGCTAAAAATGCTATCACAGGGCTGCCCAAAACATGGATTTCGAGGCAAATATAACTTGAAAAAATATATTCTGATAATTTATTGTGATATTTTAACATTTGTTGTCATTCAAAATTGGGACAAAAAGGTTGAAAAATTAAATTTTCACATGGAATAGAAAGCTCTTAACATTTTTCAGCATTGAAATAGAGAAACTTTTTCATATACCATAATCTAAATATTTTTTCAGTTTATTGAACTGATACTTTATGCTTTATTTCAAGTCAGCTCAACATTAACTACATTTTTTAATATTGGCACTTGACAGTGGTAGTTTGGGTTCCTGATGCCCCAATTTCTCCTCTGTGGGTTTGGCAGTCTGATCAGACTCTCTCTCTCATGATGTATGTGCAAACAAACAAGTTCCCTGATGTATCACAGTGAGTGGTGTCAAGGGACACTGAGTTGCATTAGTGGGTGTGCAGTCTGGACAGAGACCCTGGTCCACAGGCAAAATGGAGGCATCATGTATTTCATACAATTTTCTCATCAGGCATTGAGTCATTTTTGATGCAATTTTATGTGGGTTGGCTTTGCAGAAATGAAGGGCTAAGTTAGAACAGGTATCCAGGTTGTAGCCATATTGGTCTAGAGGAAAATCGTGGTAGAGGTGATATCTTTTATTAGACCCACTGCTCCTGCCTTTGTTCAAGGTAATTTGCATCATCACAGAGCTTCACAAGAGAGCTGAGAGACACCTTACCAGCTAAGAACTGTCTGCCGAGAGGAGTATTCCATGTACTGACTCCTCTGTGAAATCCTATGAAATATGAACTTTCATTTGTACCCAGGAGAACTTTTACCATCTTTTCTCTGATGCCTGATGAAGGGTGTTTGTGCTCGAAACATTGCAATTAAAGAATTTTTTTGCAAAAATCTAGTTGGTTTAATAAAAGATATCACCTCACCCTGAGCCCTGATAAGTTAGAACAGGATACTATTAAGTTTACTTTCTGAAACTGTCCTCCTCCCGGTCAATGATGTTTAACAATTCTGCTCCTCCTGAAAATATAGGTAATCCACACTGCCTCATCATTGTTAAAAATGGTCCTTCATCTGTTCTCTTGTGTTGACTAAAAGGATGGAGGATCTACTGGGAAGACTTCGAGAATGTGCATCAGGAAAATTATTTCAACTTGGCAATCAGATTCAAACATCTTGGGTTTAGACATAGAAGCAGTCATACAAAGGACAGCTGCTGGCTTTTTTCCTATGTAATGATGAGAATGACCTTTTCTTTCTTCTTTTGGATCTTTGTTCTCCTTATCTCTCTTATCTCCTATAATGCAGACAGGGTCTTGTTCTAGCCAGAACATCTGTTCTCAGTGATCTTTGTTGTCCTTCCTGGTAAAGAAGAGTCTTATTTTTATGTTTGATTAGATGAAAGGGTTCACATAGTTTAGAGTGTGCATATGAAGGAAAAAAGATATGGTACTGCTGTACCTCCTGCCATATACAATAGCAGTATTGGTCATTAATTGTCACATGCATTAACAATATGGCAAGAGAAAGCTTGCTCTTGTGCTTTCTTTCTTGTGCTCTCAGAGTTGGCTTGTGATTTATTGTTTACATGAAGAGACTATGGTTGTCAGTCATAGGGTCCATCCTCAGGGCTTGGTAGGCATAAAAAAAGCAGTCTAGGGTGATACACATACTTAGCAACACCATGAGGAAAACTATTTTCTACTAGGAACTGAAAAAGAACATTCAATAGTGTTTAGTAATAATGAAAATCAAGGGGAATGAATACTATTTATTTTTAAGAGCTGGGAATGACCATGTGGACATTAGGAAGAACTTCTTCACAGTTCGAGTGGCCAAGGTCTGGAACGGGCTCCCAAGGGAGGTGGTGCTCTCCCCTACCCTGGGGGTCTTCAAGAGGAGGTTAGACGAGTATCTAGCTGGGGTCATTTAGACCCAGCACTCTTTCCTGCTTATGCAGGGGGTCGGACTTGATGATCTATTGAGGTCCCTTCCGACCCTAACATCTATGAATCTATGTAGCTTACAAATGAGAAGGAGCAACAGAGCTATTGGTGAGTACTCTTTAATTATCCCAGAGAAATGGAAATACTGTGTTTAAAAGAAAAAAAGAATGAAATAGGCTTGGTGACATTTAAATGTAAGGCAAGTCTCTAAATATTCAAAAGTTCAGGGTTTAAAGCTTTGGTGCATAGCAATGATGTTATGAAAAACTTCCTGGACTATAAATAAAGCAGAAATGCAGGATAGACATTTGAGAATACTACATTATTTTGTATCATGTCCCTTCATTCCAAGGCTTCCGAAAAAACCTTTATACAACTAGATAGGTGTGGACTACTGACAAGTATCCCTCTTTGGGATGGAAGATTGCTTGGAAAGCCACTAAAATATACACAATATAATGGGAGATCATAGGCATCCCAACACTCACTTTTACAAAGGTTCATAAAGTACAGTGAAGTCTGTATTAAAAGGTCACATCCAGCTTCTTTCCCTCCAAACACCCCTTTAGTCTTTATCCCTTAACAAATCTCCCCATAGGTTAGTAGTCATATTTATCTTACTCATTACATTTGCATAAATGGCAAAGGTGATGTTTGTAGGAAGGGAAACAAGGGGTAATCAAGTCTTTTGAGGTAAAGCATTTTTAATGCTTTGTGGTTAAAAGGCCTCAATGAAGGGGAGGAAAAATGTGCAAGGGTTTTCTTGCACAGCATATACAAAACAGCTCATTATATCTGCAACTTCGTGTTATTTCTCATAAATTTGCATTCACTCTGGGACAACAACAACATCAAATCTGCAGAGAATCTCACTAAGTACCATATCAATAAGTTTATAGTCAACAAAAGCCACAAAAATGAGTCTTGTTTGCAGAGTCCCTAAGAAATAATAAAACATCTCCCAGACAGATGGTTCAGTCCCAGCAATAGAGTCAAGAGAATAAAACTCAGTAAAAGTGGAGTAATTAAGAGAACTGCAGATATGTCACTATCTCTCCTATTTATGACCTCTGAAATCCCTGAAGTTATGGAGAGAATTTCTGAACAATCACAGATAAAATGGTTCAAGCTGTCTCCCAGTTTGTTCACTCATTTATGCATCATATAATTTACTTCCTTAATAAATGTAGTCATCAGATGCCAAGCAAAGGCTTTCTTGATTCTCTTTTTCCATCAACTGTTCCAAAAGCATGCACATCCATAGCACTGTACAGATAGATACTAGGCACAGGGGGTCTCAGAATTCAAATAAATACTTTTAAGACAGTGGCTTTGTTTTGAGAAGCTACTTAACCATATGCTAACCAAAGATGTCAGTGTGGTAGGAAGTCAAAATAAAAATCTGAGGAACAAAACATAGAACAATAGGTTAGAGACTTTACATATTTAGAGTTTTTAAAAGGCTTAGCCTTATATCAACTATGATGCAAAAACCTTCCAAACAAGTTTTCTGGAACCTGGATGCATCTCCTGTCCTCCAGGTCCTTTTAGGGTTTAAATCTACATACAAAGGGGTTTTTTGTCACCCTGCTTCGAAAGCCCAATAGTGGAGAAGACAGTACCCTGAATAGCTTCAACTAGAAGGGAAGAACCTGAGCAAAATCATCACAGTTCAATTGCTTTCAGTGGGTATGTGACAATTTATACCAGCTAAAGTTCTGCTTCAGAGTCTTAAGTAAAACTGATCTTTCCTGAAATTAGAAGAAAAAAATATGTAATTAGCATGGACATTTTTTGTAGAATATGAAAAAGAGCATTTCTAAGACAATGAAATGGCTATGACAGGTTCTTGGTAAATCTAGAATTAGTTCCAGTTAGATTGGTAATTAATTATCTTAAATGAATTGTTTTTAAAAACATATTTGTGCATATACACATATACTAGTTTTTTTTCTGTTGTTCACATATATTCATCTCTTGCTTTCATAATTTCCTTCCTTTATTGTTTATTTGGATTTCTTATATTGCTTCCATCACATTCTATGCTAGACATTTTAGTAATTTTATCTTATCTTGCATCTGCTGCTCCTAACTGTAATTAAGACATGAGGAAAGCAATCTAATGGTAATGCTTTCTGAAACATGTTTCTACTTCATCAGTAAAAACCTACAATACTGTATCCAAATGAAAGGTATGAGTCATCAGGATCTGTCATGTTGTCCCATAAACTACCTTTCATTTGATCATTGTTTTGATCAGTGGATGGTGGCTGTTTTAATGGCATCATATGTCATTTATACAATGTAAGCCTCTAAGGATCCAAAAAACCTTTATGTATATAACTATTGATGAATGACTCTAAATTCTTCAGGATACATGATACAGGATACTTTGTGTATATGTATAAAACTGCCTAGGCTTAATATGGGTACTCTTTTAATTCAAACAATAATGTCATAGACAGACACTACTGAATAACTTGTTAAACTAGCTTGTTATATTTAATGCTTTGAAGTTGCATCTGTTTATAATATTGTTTATATTTTATCCTTATTTAAACATTACTTAAGTTTTGTCCTTATTAACTTTTTTGTTTTTATTATTAGCTAGCTTTGAGTTGTTTTTGTAGAGCTCAAAGGTGCTCATTATATTATATCTTTTCTTTTTTTATTGCTGTGAGATGTTCTTTTAACATAACATAGCAATAGCCTTGTTACCATTGCCAATTAACTGAACTTGGCACTAACCAGCTGAATCAGAGGGATGAAAGGATTGGAAAGGTAATAAGGGAGACCAATGGATAATGGCCAAAGTAAGACACTGGAAAAAGGCCAAATTAAGAGGTGTACCTGTAATGGGCTTGTTAGACACACAAAAAAAAAATGCTCACGGGATAAAAGATGGACAGTATGCTGACTGCAGACAGACCAATATGAAAGCAAAGAGCCATCAAAGAAGTGGAGTTCAAGAAAAGCATAAAAGGGGGGAGCAAGAAAGTTCATCATCATCATCATAAATCCAGCCTTCAATACCTGTATGGACCGTCCCAGCCCATGCTTTATCCTTTGCTTCCAGGAACTGAGTGGCCATCTTTTCTGTTGAGCAGAGTAACATCTGGGACTGGGTGAGATTATTGTACTGAATGCTTTTCTCTCTCTGAATATAGAAACTGCTAAGATAATACTTGTTGCATGAATAAAGTTAGATTTTGATTTTAGGATTTGAGATGTCTAAGCTGTTGAATTTAAGACACTGAGTTGTCTGCATTTAAGTGAAACTTTGATTTTAGGACACAGAGTTGTCTTCATTCATATTTCACATTCCATTCAAGGGTTAATTGTGCCTTAACGATCCCTAAGCACTATTCTGTTGACAGTTATGCTAACAAACATCATTTCACAGTCATCCACAACAGAAGTATAACTACCTCCTAAGTAGTCTGCATAGAGAGGTAGGAAATGAACAGCAACTTGAACTGAGAATGAAGAAGGAAATTTAGTTAGGCAGAATGTGGTTACCCAATTTGGAATTAAACCAGGACACCTACAGCCAAATTCTGTTAAACTCTTATAATCACATTAAAATCAACGGGCAGATTTGGCTCAACATTGGTTAAACCTTTCATGGCCTGACGCTTAATAAGCACAAGTTGTCATGACTTTGGATTTGTATCTTTTCCAAAGAAGAAATAATGCACTTTCAATATCAAAACTATCAATACATTATCTTTAAACAGCCGAGTCTTATAGAAATACTTTCAGTTTTCTTAAGTCTAAGAAACTTAAGTTGCTACAATAAGGGGATGAGAACACTGCTTGAGAGAAAAAAAATCATCAGATGACATCTAATTAGACATGCAATTTGTTTGGGTATGTGCGACCATATTTTTTAAAAAGGCTGCATGAAAATTGTGTATGTGAAACAAAAGTCATTGAAAGATGGATGCAACTAGTCCATGTTCTGTCTTAGGTACAGCATTCTCTCACAACGTCACAGTTAGGCTGTTGATGTGCAGAAACTAGCACCATATGTAAACCAAACTTACCTCATGGCTTCCTTGTACACCCATCACTCTCTCTGTAGCTGTCTCTTGCTTCATATGATCATAGAAAAGGGCTGGAAGGGACCTCACAAGGTCATATATAGTCCAGCCCCCTGCTCAAGGCAAGATCATCTGTGGTTAAACCATCCCAGCCAAGTGTCTGTCTAACTGGCTCTTAAAAACTTCCAGGAATGGTGATTTCACAAGTTCTCTAGGTAGACTTCCAATGTTTGACCACTCAGAGTCAGAAAGTTCCTCCTAATCTCCAACCTAAATGCTTGAGGCCATTGTTCCTAGTCCTGTCCCCTATGACAACACAGAAAAGCCCATTTCCACCATGTCTATAATAATCACCTTTCTGTTGTTTGAAGACCATTATCAGCCGACCAATCTTCTTTTCTCCAGGCTAAATAACACTAGTTCTTTCAGCTTTTCCTAAGTCTTGCCCCTGAGACTCCTAATAATTTTTGATGCCCTGAACTGGACTCTTTCCAAAACATCCACCTCCTTCTTGAAATGTGAGGCCCAAAAGTGGACACAGTACTCCAGGTAAGGCCACCCCCGTGCTGAACAGAATGGAAGAATCATTTCCCTTGATTTGCAAGTGACACTCCTGTTAATATAGCCCAGGATGCTGCTGGATTTTATTATTATTTTTTTTTTTTGCAAGAAGAGCACACTGTTGGCTCATATTCAGCATATGATACACCATAAACCACAGATCCTTTTCTGCAGAACTGCAACCTAGCCAGTAATTCCCCAGTCTGTACTTGAGCATGCAGCTCTCGCTTTGGTATGGCGTCAGATATCAATTTTCTCTGTAGTTGTAGTCACTATGAGATTGATAGTGATTACCTTCTTGTGGTGCCTTAAATGAGTAGCTTTAAAGTGAAACTAAAAGTCACTACCAAGGCAGCTGGAACTTCGATTTTTCCAATTTCAGACTTTGCATGTGGCTATTCCATCCCAAGTGCGGGACTTTACACAGGTACTTGTTGAATCTCATTTCATTGATTGTGCAACATTTCTCCAGTCAACCCAGGTCATATACAGGTCATTCTGGATCCTAGTGCTGGACAAGAGTGCTTTTGCTTCCTTCTTTATGTCTGCTGCCAACTGATCATCTGGTAGCTGCCCCTATTTGTGAAAACTGAAGTAAAAAAGGCATTAAGTAGTTCAGCCTTCTTGTCTTTAACCATTATGGCTAAAGAGGGGAGGAGGAGTGGCGGGTGCTCCTGCTCACTTCCCAGCTTGGCAGCTGAGCCTAGCCAAGCAGGGCCATTCCTGACTGGCTGTCAAACACATGGCCCCTGCTGTCACTGCAGACCTTTCCCTGCGCCCAGCCCCAGGCTCCCAGAGCTGGTAGCCATGGTGGCCCCAAGAGGGGACAGGGGCGGGGGGGGGAAGAGCACCCCCATAACCCCTCCATTTGGGGTCTACGCAGTGCAGGGGACCCCACAGTGGGGACTTCCCCTCCCCCGCCACAGCCCAGCTTTCCTCCTCACAGCCCAGCTGAGATACTGCCACAGCCCCATCCCTGTAATGGATATAGTCTCACAGCCATGGCAGGCAGGGGTGGAGGGCCCTCAGCTGCCCCCCCTGGGGTGGAGAAGCTGGATCCAGTCCAGGGGTTGGGCTTGAGTGACTGGCCAGCCAAGCTGCAAGGGGAAGAAAGCTGGGCTTTAGGGACAAAAGCCCCCACCATGTGGGGGGGCATACTGTGTAGACCCCAGGTGGGGGGCTGTGCCTGGGGCAGGGGTCCCTGTTCTCTTCTGCCTCTGACTCCTGTGGCTGAGAGGCCAGATCTAGTACAGGGGCTGGGCCTTAGGCAATCACCCAGCTGGCCTGCAGAGGGAAGAAAAATGAGCTGTGGGAGAAAAGCCCCTACCATGGGCCCTCCCCATGCTGTGCAGACTCCAGCTGTGGGGGCCATGGCCAGGGAAGGGGGACTCTGTTCTCCCTCACTCCTGCTGTGGGGCTGGGGCTGGGGTGATCACCCAGCCAGGTTGTGGAGAGGAAAGCCAGGCCTGTGGGGGAAAAGCATCTACCATGGAGGGCTCCCCAAGCTGTGCAAACCCCAGCTGGGGGGAGGAAAGGCAGGTTGCCTTCCCCCCACCAGTCCCCTGTGCCCCCTACTAGGCTGGGGAGCAGGAGCTTTGCTGCCTTATCTCTGTGATATCCCATGGGTGGGTTTGGGTGGGCTCAGCTGAAGCAGACAGTGGGGCAGAGGCTTGTCCATCTGCCCTGTGAAGTGGGGTTGGCAGGGGATTTGCAAATCATGCTGGGATGCTGGGGGACTGCAACCTAACTGGAGTCATGAGAGGATTTGTGACAGAAATTTCATAGACCAGTTTAACCTAAATTAGTTAGGTCTGATACTACAGTACATCCATCCAGGTCCATCTTAAATTGGTTTTGGCCATTTTGAAACCGGTCTATATGCGCACTATACTTCTGTTCTGTTACAGGTTTAAACTGGTTTCTGATCACTTATATCTGGTTATGTGTAATGTTTGTCCCTAGCCTATAAGATCTCTGGGGAATGGATCATTCTTTTTTTTATGTGTACAGATAGAGTTACAGTCCTTGAATGTTGCTTCTAGGTGCTGTAGCAATGCAAACAACAGTTTACATTACATCCAATGGCTCCTCCTCTCTGTTGCAAAAGTAACAGTAAATTTCCACTGTTTTAAGGCCCTCTGTAGATTACTTCGGTCCTACCAATAGAATGTCCTGGTTCATACAACGTGGAAAAATAATTAATGAAAGGAACTTTGGTTTGAATTTGATTTTCCACCACCTCACTTAAGAAATTTCATTTAATAGAGTACCAAAACCCACTTCTGACTCTTATACAAGGTTTTTAATCAGTACATTCTAAAGTTCTTATTAAAATACAGTAGGTAACGATCACTAACTTCATATGGTGAAACTAAAGTATTTCTTCAAGATCATATAACAAGTCATTGGCAGAGCTGGGAATAGAGCCTGTTTCCAGATCCCCTTTCACTAGACTATGCTGCATCTCAGGGCCCAAAATATCTTACTGCAGGACTCAGAGGAGTTACCAGTGTTGTCAGGGCAGACTCCATAAGTCTTGTTATCTGACTCTTAGTGTTGTTAGGAGTTAGATGTTACCAATCATGTTAGACTTCCTTAGTTTAGGTGATCTGTGTGTGCACTTCCAAGATTATGCCTATGATCCTGTGCCCCTATCTCATTATTACAAGAAAGAGACTGCCAGCTTCATTTCTTAGTGACAAAAAGCTCACCCAGGTTTACTGTCTACAAACAAGACTAGACATGAATATTCATGATTGGCTGGTTCATAGTGCGAGCCTGGTCATTTGCAGGCATGGTATAAGCATGAAAAAACTCCCTAAGCCTAGTACAAAGTATCACATGTTCCCAGACTCCTTTTTGTACACTTATCAAAACAACCCTGTGCTTACAGCATACACAGCCTAGTACTCACCAATTGATGTGACCTCCTCACTAAATAGGGACTTAAGTTTGCCAAGTCACTCTGATTTTTTTTGGTACCCTGTACTGGTCTGATCAATTCACTCTCTCTCTCTCTCTCTCTCTTGGCCTTGGAGCTACTGTTCACATGCCCTCTGTGCGATCTGTGTATGCGCTGATTAATGGTTGTATTAATCTATACACCAGCGAGACCTACACTTACCATAAGGAAGTAGTATGGCACTTATCCTAAAATTTCACTTGCTTTCATTTTGCTATACTTCTTTTGCAACACTCATAAGTGTCTTTTTGTTGTTAGGATTCTTATCCAATGGTCGGAGCACATTTTAGAAGGCCATTGGATCAACAGACAGAAGTGTGAAAAAAAATGACACATTAAATTAAATTAAGAGACAGGAGATGGCACCTAACAGATTCATCTCATAGAAAACCTGTAAGATCAGGAACAATTTTTTCCATTGTGGGGACTCTTAAATCAAAATAATTAAGCTTAACTTTCTCTGCACCCTAAACCACAATAAATCTAACACACGATTACTGACAGGCACCATGCATACCCCCAGCAAAACTGCTTGGAATGCTAAAATAATTTGTCAGAAGCAAAATTTTATCTTACTAGGACACCAATTCTATTCCAAAAATCATTAACCTAAAACCCATGTATCACCTTAATACATGTATACAAAAATGTTTAAAATGGATGCTGATAGGAAATTGTAGTGCCTGTTCAGTGGCCTCTAATTTGGTCACTAGCAAAGATTTTGTGATCTTTCCCCAATCATCTTCCATCATGATTTTGTTATTATTTCATAGATTTCATAGACTTCATAGACATAAGGGCTGGAAGGGAACTCGGAAGATCATTAAGTCCAGTCCCCTGCCCGAGGGGCAGGTAGTCAGCTGGGGTCATAGGATCTCAGCAAGATAAGCATATAAATTTCTCTTGAAGGCATTCAATGTAGGTGCTTGAACCACCTCCAGCAGCAGGCTATCCCAGACCTTGGGGGCTCAGACAGTAAAGAAAGTCTTTCTTTTGTCCAGCCTGAAACGGTCTTGCAGGAGTTTATAACTGTTTGACCTTGTCATCCCTTGGGGTGCTCTGGTGAACAATCGTTCTCCCAGATCCTGGTGAACACCCCTGATAAACTTATAGGTGGCCATCAGATTGCCCCTGAGCCTGTGCTTTTCCAGGCAAAAGAGTCCCATAGCTCTCAGCCTGTTGTCGTAAGGTCTGTTTTCCTGACCTCTGATCATGCATGTGGCTCTTCTCTGGACTCTCACAAGTTTCTCCACATCCTTTTTGAATTGTGGAGCTCAAAACTGGATGCATCACTACAGCTGTGGCCTCACCAAGGCTGAGTACAATGGGAGAACGATGTCCTGGGATTCAATCATGATCCCCAAGTCCCTTTCATCCGTAGTGCTAGCCAGCATAGCACTGCCAAACCTATAAGGATGCTGCAGGTTTTTCTTCCCAAGGTGGAGAACCTTGCATTTTTTGGTGTTAAACACCATCAGGTTCTCATCTGCCCATTTCCTGAGCCTGTCAAGGTCAGCCTGGATTGCTCTCCTGTTCTCAGGTGTGGATGGTTTACCCCAGGGTTTGGTATCATTGGTGAACTTGGCCGGTCTGCTTCTGATACCAATGTCCACATCATTAATGAAGATGTTGAATAGTGTAGGCCCAAGGACAGAGCCTTGAGGGACTCCACCCTCTGTGTCCTATTGCAGAGCCAATTCCCCAGCCAGCAGATTGTGGTGAGGCCGAGGCTGCAGTTAGCTAGTTTTGCCAAGAAGTGATCATGGGATACCAGATTGAAGGCTTTTTTGGAGTCAAGATATACAACATCAATCTCTTCTCCCTTATCCAGGTGATAGATCACCTGGTCGTAAAAGGAATAAGATTGGTCAAGCAAGACCTACCCGCAACAAACCCATGCTGGCTATCCCTCAGGATGTTCCTATTGGCCAGTCTATTAAGAATGGTCTCTTTGATAATCTTTTCTAAGACCTTACCCAGGATAGAGGTCAGGCTGATGGGCCTGTAGTTTGCCGGATGCACTTTCCTTCCTTTTCTTGAAGATAGGCACCATGCTGGCCTCTTCCAATCTTCGGGCACTTCATCAGAGAGCCAGGAGTACTTGAAGATCCATGCCAGGGGCTGAGCTATGATGCTAGCCAGCTCCTTGAGTACCCTGGGGTGTAAATTGTCAGGGCCAGCTGACTTGAACGTATCCAGCCTCGCAAGGTGTTCCTGCACAAGATCAGAATTGATGGAGGGCAGGGAATCTCCCTCACCTGGGCCTCCCTGTCTCGTAATGAACAGGGGCATCCCATGGGACTGATGAAAGACTGAGGCAAAGTACCCATTTAATAGGTTGGCTTTTTCCTGGGCGTCGGTTGTCCCATCTGGTTTATCAGAGGTCCAATGTTGCCCTTGCTGTTCCTCTGGCTCCCCACATATCTAAAAAAGGACTTTTATTATCCTTGATACTTGTAGCCAGTTGGAGTTCTGTCACAGCCTTGGCTTTCCTGGTTTGCTCCCTGCAGGTCCAGACCAGTGCAGAATATTCCTCCTTGGGGGTGGATCCCATCCTCCATCCTTTGTAGGTCTGTCTTTTTAGCCGCAGGAGGTCCGCTAGCTCCCTGCAGAGCCAAGGGGGCTGCTGTGCCCTTTTGCTGCCTTTCCTCCGAGATTGAATAGCATTAGCTTGTGCATCGAAGATCACTCCCTTAAGGAGCAACCACTCTTCCTGAACTCCCCTCCCCTTAGGGTCATGGTCCCTTAGGGCCTCACTGACAAGCCTCCTGAGCTTGTCAAAGTCAGCTTTCCTAAAGTCAAGGACTTCTGTATTGCTGACTGACTTGCCAGCTTTACAGCAAATGGTGAAGGTGATCAGCTTGTGGTCACTGTCACCCAGCTTCCCATCGATAATTAGGTCACTGATTAGGTCGTCCCTCGTTGCCAGTACCAGGTTGAACAGCACTTTACCTCTCATTGGCCTATAGACTTCTTATGTCAGATAGACGTCATCCACGCACAAGAGGAAGCTTTGCAACCGCTTGAATTTAGCTGAGCACTCTTCCCACAAGATCTCTGGGTAGTTGAAGTCTCCCATGACAACCATGGACTGGGAGCATGCAGCCTCAACCAATTCCCTGGTGAACTCCTGGTCAAGCTCTTGACTTTGGGGTGGGGAGGTATGTAGTAGACTCCCACCATTGTGTCCCCTGTGCCGTATTCCCCACAAATTTTAACCCAGAGGGTCTCCAGTCAGCCACCTGGTTACCAATATCGGCTTGCAGGGATGCGTAGCTCTCCTTGACATAGAGAGCTACACCCCCACCAATTAGATCTGGGATACCCACAAAAGACATTAGAGAAATATGTGACATAATTCCCTTGGTATAAAAAAGATTACTTTCTTGTTTAAAAATAAGTATTTAAGTGTAGCAACAACAACTGATAGCTTATATAACCTATATAACCATTCATACATTATATAACCTAAAGGCACTATGCTGAATTTATATTATTTTGTTAAACTTGGGCCAAATGTTCAGAGTTGCATATGACAGTGAAGAAGGTATGATTCCAACTCCAAAGAATCTCATAACCTAACAGGCCAAATGTGAAAAGTACTCTCCTGAATCAATGGGGATCAAAAGCATTTAATTTCAGGCCCTACATAAGAAGCTCACAATATAACAGCATGCTCTATGTTCTCCCTTCTTACTGCACATATTCAATTACGGTACTTTGCCTAAAATAGTACAAAGTTTTCCTCAGGCCCTGCTTTTAACTTTGCTCACAGACAGAGGAGAACCTCAAAGAACTGAGCTAAATAATTATTTTAAAACATACATTTTTAACTGTACATTCAAGAAGACAGAAGTGAATTAAATAAATTGTAACAAGTATTCAGCCACCTCTAGACAGAGATCAAAAGTTTAGAGAAAAAATCTATTCTTCTGCTTAGTAGATTTCTCTTTCTGTGCATCAATTTGAGGACTCATGCTTAGAATTATTTGCTATCTATTTTAACGATGATTGTTTGCTTCCGTCTGACTAGGATATCCACATATCCATTTTAATATTTAGAAGAAAACTGTTACTGATTTTGAGTATAATTACCAAAAGGACAAAAGAAGAAAAAATAAAAAAATCAGATACTTATTTCTGTTACATGCCTCTCTCTCTACACACACACTTCTCTTTCATTTTGCAAATAGTAATAATAAAAACTTTTCATAAACACTAAGGTCTTGTTTTTGTCCTCACATCTAGAAGGTTAGACCTACACAGGGGGGGAAAGTAACTAGAACTTCCTGGTGTAAGATTCCAGAAATAATATGGCGCTGAAAACAAACACTGAAAACAAATAACTGGCCCAGTGGCAAAAAAGGAACCTGCCAAAACCCTTGTTACAGTTACAAAGTTATCTAGATCCCTGTAGAATGGAAAAGAAGAAAAGACTGCCAATTTATATCCTGGTTCTACAGCTTCCTTTTGAAAAGATTATGTGATAGAGAGCCCAATGGTGCTACTACATTCTTTAAAGTAGTACTGTTGTTATTAAGGTTTTTTTAGCCTTCTCCATTATATAAGTAATGTGTTAGGCAGAAAGACATGTGCAACATGGGACTAAGTTGGTGTCTCTTCTACATTAATATGAGCAGCAAAACTCCTAAATCTGACAGTCTCAGACCATTTGCCTACTTTTATGGGCAGCACAGTATATTCACAATGTTTATTACTACACCCTATACACCTATTAAAAAAGAACAAGAGGAGAAAGAGAGGAGAACTGCAATCTTCTCTTCCCTCTATAGATCCTTCTGCTAAAAACAACAAATGCATGCATTTGCTTCCAATAATCATTCAATTGGATTTGTCACAGGATACTCCTAAGCGTATACAGAATTAGCACTGTAGATGGCATAAACTAAGTGAATTATTTAAACACTATTCCATTTATTCTTCCAATGACCTTTATCATAAAAGAGAAAAATAAACTTCCAAATTAAAACAATAGCAGAGCCAGGAAAAGAAACCTCTAAAAACAGTTGTTACCATTTAATGTAGAGGTAAATATCAAGCCACTTAATACGTTTCCTGTTCTTTGCAGCAGTGCTGTGGTGATCAATTTCTAAAATATGTATACATTATATATATATATGGTTCCACAGGCCAGGAACAAAGATATAACATATATATATCTTCCACTGCCTGAACAAAATTATGCAACTGTCTGTGACTTAATAGTTTAGGGCAGTGGTTCTCATCCTTTTTCAACTCAAGATACCTTTCCCTAAACTCAAAGCACCCCTCGAAAAACGCCAGCTCTTGGTTTGCCCTTGTTTTTTTACTACAGAGAAATAATGGTTCAAGGCTGTGGCCTTGAACCCTGCCTGCCTGGCATAGCTCTGGAACCTTCCCAGGAAAACTCTTGGGTGGGCACAGGTGGCCAGAACCCTCCATCTGGGCCTAGACACACACTTACTCCCTGGCACTGGAGTGGCCAGCCTAGGTCAGCTGACCCTTCACCTCTTCCAATATAAAACACTGACTCAGAAAAGGGAGTGTCTGGGCAACAAGATATAACCTTGTACCTAGCCTGTTGTGCCCTTGGCTTGTGCTGCTACTGGCTCCCTGACAGATGCTGGACAGCTGACCCAGCATGCCCATGGAACCCAGTTTTGCCTGACCTTTTGGATATTTGATCTCATTCTGGTTTTCTGGATACCTGACCTGGCTAGCCTCCTAACCTAGCCATGTAAAGAGGCTAGCTCTGCCTTCTGTGCTCTGTCTGACCCTGTGAATCTCTGATTTGTTCCCTCAAATGGATCTTCTGGTTTCTGGATTCCTGGCTTCCCTACATTTGGACTCCAGACACTACCCTCAGACCTGGCTGCCTACAACCCAGCATGACAACATAGAAGAATTCTGCTGCTGAAAAGAACTCATAAAGACCACGGCAGGGCAGAATGCTTTTAAATCTCCAAATTCCTATTTGAAAGCCCTGGCTTCATGTTTGCAAACCTAATAGTACTAAAATTGTGTAGCACTCTGTGTCACCCTTGAAAAGATCTCAAGCTACCCAAGGGTGCTATATCACTTCATTGAGAATTGCTGGTTTAGGCATTTTCTTCCTTCCTGTGCTATATTCCTTTAAAATGCATAATATATTCCACGACAAAAATGTCCAGAAATCACAGATCCTAAAGATCTCTTTCTCTCTCTCAGTCTCTCTTTCTGTTAACACTTCTTACCAGAGGAGAAGAACAGAACAGAATGCAGATTTACAGAGTAAGGCAAATAAAAGAGACAGAACTTCAAGCCATTTAGCTATTGAAAAATAAAACTATTTTCAAATGACTAATTTTCAGATCCTTGTGCACACAAAATGTCAAGCATAGACCACCTTTGACATGGAAATTAGTTCAAAGTGCAAGCATAAATTCTGCAAGTGGCAGAATCCATTCAGTCTACTGTTCAAGCATTTAAAAACGCCACTTCAATTTTGGGCCAAGGTAAACCCCTGTGTCGTGCACATACCCACCACACAACAACTGCTGAAGCTTCCTTAGCATGAGGAAGGGTTTTTGAACCTGAAAGCTTGCTTAATAACCATTCTCCAACCATTTGGGTTGGTCAAATAAAAGATATCAAATTCACTCAAGGAACCTTGTGTGCACATACCCATGCACTTACCTGCCTCTCCAGTGGCGGGGAGGGGAGGGCAAGCTACCAGTGGCAGAGCAGTCCCTGGGCTGTGGGGAGGGCTGGTGCTTCCCTTCATGGCAGCAGAGGCCCCCACAAGGCAGCACCTGCCATAGGCACCCAGCTTGGGCAGTTCCGGGGGACAGCCATGGAGAGAAGCACTGAGACCCTGCGCAGCTCAGGCAGGCAGGCTCCAGGGGTGGGGGAAAAAAAAAAAGATCAGGGTCACTGCTTCTTTAAATTTTCTTGGGCAGAGCCTGCCTTCCCAGGCTGCCTTCACGGGCTTCCTGAAGAGCCCCTGAGCTGCACAGAGCCCGATGCTTTGCTCTGCAGCTGTTAGGGCAGCAAACTGAAACTGCTTGGAGGAGTTTTAGTTTGCTGCGCCTCAAGTCATTTAAGGTGTATTATGCCACCAAGTTTGCTACAGCAGCTGGACTTACTGTGCAATATGCCTCCGACACATGGAAACACCAACACTGTTAAAGCGGTGAAAAAGCATTTAACCTGCTTTAAAGTGTCATACACACATGCCCCTCATTTTCTCTACACACAGCCCAAGATATGCACATAGAATTGATGAACCACTGAAATTAAGGTACTACTGTACTTTGCTTAATTTTTTTTACAGGTAGAATAGTTCTTTGTATTGGAATCAGCATTTGTGTTCAAGTGCACACATATCTATGAGGATGCCAAAATGTGTAACCACATCTTCCCCTCTGACTAACTATTGAATGGGGTTGTCTTCTCCAGCACCCTCAGTGTTAAACAGCTATTCTACCTAACACTGCACTGGTACATCTCTTCCCTTGATTCATCCTTCCAGCCAACTTGGATATATAAAACTCTTGGTGTTTTAGGAGGAAAGTGGTCTGAAGTGTCCTTGTTGTACTGAATTATCTCAGATTCCAGCTTCACCATGACCACACCTGTCCCTAGGTAAGGACTTAGGAGCATTCTCTTGTAGTATGTGTGGCGGTTGAGTGGTAGGCCGGGGCTATGGCCAGTAGCCCGAAGCGGCAGGTGGGTACTTTTTGACTGATGGAGTGGAATTAGGCACTGAAGTATATTGGTTGAACAAAGAAATTATTTACTTACGCCGTCGGTGTACACAGCGCAGGAAGAAGAATTGACTTAGGTTACAGTTGCAAACCGAACAAATGAAAGCTTTCTGAGAACAAGATGAGATGTCCATGAACGGCTGAACAGGCTAGCCAGATGAAGGGGGGTACATCGGGTAGGTCGATGATGGGGAGTCCTGGTGGGTGATCAGTCCACCAGTTTTACTCTGAGATACGTGCGGAGGATTGCTAGTTCTCTGAACTTCCTGAGTCCTCCTTCTCCGAGGTGTATGTGGAGTTCTCCAGCCTGGAGAAATACGTGCTCTCCAACCTGGAGGAATATGAGGAGTTGTCCTAACTCCGAGAAATGTGCTGAGTTCTCCAACGTGGGCGGAAACTGATTTACCTTTTATATGACTAACAAACCAATTGCTAGTCACCAATATGAATAATTTGGAACTGGCCAATGGTGGTGTGCATGTTTGCATAAGTTTTGGCGGGAACTTTTTCTAAGCTGTAACTTTCCATTACTGTGGCATATAGTTACATAGCGGAATTTTCCTACTGTGACCTACTTTCTCCCTGTGCCATATGTATCAAAATTTTTCACCATGGCACAGGCATGCAGAATGATTGACAGCAAAATGTTCCACTATGGATCAAATCAAAGGAATGTTCCACTGTGCCATAGGCATACGACTATTTGGTTCTGACATGCCCCCTTGCCGATGGCACAGTTGGAACTATTTCATTTACAAGCCGATCACATGTCATCATCTCGTTCAGGATTCTTAAATGGTAAAAAGTATATACAAAAACCTGTATCGAAACAAGTTTGTTTTTAAGGCACTGTACAAAACAACAATTAACACATACAACAATGGCTATTATTATTAATGGTAAACACAAGGTAATTAAAGATGTCGACAACCGAATTAACCCAAACGCAGCAAATTGTTACCCTTAACTTTATGTAATTTTCTCTAATTCGACTTTCTAAGGCAACTGAGAGCGGGGCATCAGACCAATGCCCCCTATACGGAGAGTTCCTATAATTGTGGAGTAACTTCATTATGCTCCTACTATACTTGAGTTAAATTGTAGCTCTTGGAACACTGATTTTCCGTGCCGTCATTAGTGGCCTTTCTTTACTTCTTTGCTTCATGCATCACTACCTGCTTCTCCCCTCAATGATTTGACACCAAACACTTCCTGCCCTCCATCCACCTACGACATACAATAAGCCTTCACATTTGCCTCTTGTGCTCTCGTGTTCCAGTTAAGAACAAGACTTAATTCTGAAACCAAACTAAAAAGGCAAAATTCCCCTCTTCTCTCTCATTCAATGCTTCTGTCTACACCCAACCTTTCTGCGACATCCCCCAAACCTTCAGATTACCAATGCTGTTCTCTTTCAGTAATTCAGAGCTTCCCACTCAAAACATTATGGCTTGGCTTCACTGCGTAAAGTTTTGAACAAACTTTAAACAAAACAAGTATGTACAAGACAATTTTGTAAACTAAGGGTGTAAACACGGGGTCATTAACAATAGAAGGAGGAACTATAAGCACACGGTGAGGTTATCTGTTGATGAGTCCGTTAGTTATGGCTTTGGCCTAGAACGATAACAAGGTTTAGAACCGAGTTGGATGTTTCGAAGCTAGCTTCCATTCGTCGAGGAACCTGTCGGTAACAGCAGGAATAGAGTGACGACTCTGCTCGCAAAGTACTCGGTGGTTCTCGTGATCAGGCAGTCACAGATTCTTCGTCACCGTCGAGCCTGAAGGGAACAAACAAACAAACAAAAGGAAAGAGGAAACTGGGAGAACAATAAGGAATAGTTTATAGATGCCCCCTTCGAGTAGTTGCTTGTTGGGGCAGGCTGCGGTGTTATCCAGAGTGCGCTGTTAGGCGTGAGTGCCTCCGGGGCCCGGACCAGTTGGCAGGATCGGTCGAGGTTTCTTATTATATTGGAAGCCTAGTTTATATGCCAGTTGTCGTTTCACTTTTAATTCTTTACATAATTCCTGTAGCTCAGTCCTGTTGCGAGTGCGATAGGTGGTGGTGGTTGCACCCTGAGGGTTGGTTACTTGCTTGGTTATTGCTACAGGGTGAGCGGCTGCTGAAATAGTTACTGTATCTGGTGGGAGGGTTGGATACAATTTCCTGCTCGTTGCCCCCTCCCCGTGGTGCGGAGGTGGGGCCGTTGGGAGTGACATCACCTCCTGGGGTGGGGTTGCTGGGTGGAGACCCGCCTGTTCTTCTGTGGCTCAGCCCTTCTTTTCCAGGTCCTCCGGGTGGCTCATTTTTTTCTCGGTGCAATTTTCTGGTGGTGGCGCCATGCGGCCGGCGCCATTTTCGAGCGTTGGCTCAGAGCCCCCCACCGCCTGCTCCAGTGACTTCACGCTTGCTGTTTGCAATTTCATTTCTGGGTTGGCGCTTTCTCTCAACAACCCTGCTACCTTTTGAAATAACAAGCTTATTGTGGTGTGGCCCTCCGCTTTTAAGCTTTTACAAAGCTGAGCGAGCAGTTCTTGGCTGCGCGACTGGGGTGTCGGGGCCGGACAGTGGAACTTGTCAGGGGTTATCCCTTCCCCACTGTCTCGTGCACACCGAATGCAGTGTGCAAACTCTTGTGCGGGGTGCGGATTCTCCGTGCCCGCTGCTTTTACTCGGGCCAGGGACAGCTTTTCTATCTCGTCCAGCGGTCGTTACACGACCCCTTTTCTGCTCATAACACACCTGAAAGAGCTTGGGCCCAGTTGGGCGGCCCACTCCTTTCCGACTCCCTCTTCTCTGAGGGAGAAGTAACCCGCGACTGGGGCTGAACTTCTTCCGCTTGCCTGATGATAGGCAATGTGCGCCCATAGCTCATTCGAGTCGGACATCAGGCGCTCCCCACTGCGCCATGGGCAATGTTTAACTAGTTCCGACTCCATCATGTCTTCCCCAGATCCTGTTCGTGACGCCATGTGGCGGTCAAGTGGTAGGCGGGGGCTATGGCCAGTAGCCTGAAGCGGCAGGTGGGTACTTTTTGACTGATGGAGCGGAATTAGGCACTGAAGCGTATTGGTTGAACAAAGAAATTATTTACTTACGCCGTCGGTGTACACAGCGCAGGAAGAAGAATTGACTTAGGTTACAGTTGCAAACCGAACAAATGAAAGCTTTCCGAGAACAAGATGAGATGTCAGTGAATGGCTGAACAGGCTAGCCAGATGAAGGGGGGTATGTCGGGTAGGTCGATGATGGGGAGTCCTGGTGAGTGATCAGTTCGCCAGTTTTACTCTGAGATACGTGCGGAGGATTGCTAGTTCTCTGAACTCTCTGAGTCCTCCTTCTCCGAGGTGTATGCGGAGTTCTCCAGCCTGGAGAAATATGCGCTCTCCAACCTGGAGGAATATGAGGAGTTCTCCTAACTCTGAGAAATGTGCTGAGTTCTCCAACGTGGACGGAAACTGATTTACCTTTTATATGACTAACAAACCAATCGCTAGTCACCAATATGAATAATTTGGAACTGGCCAATGGCGGTGTGCGTGTTTGCATAAGTTTTGGCGGGAACTTTTTCTAAGCTGTAACTTTCCATTACTGTGGCATATAGTTACATAGTGGAATTTTCCTACTGTGACCTACTTTCTCCCTGTGCCATATGTATCAAAATTTTTCACCATGGCACAGGCATGCAGAATGATTGACAGCAGAATGTTCCACTATGGATCAAATCAAAGGAATCTTCCACTATGGATCAAATCAAAGGAATGTTCCACTGTGCCATAGGCATACAACTATTTGGTTCTGACAGTATGTAATATTGTTTAAGTTCTAGGAGAGACTTAATAGGGTTACCAAGCCCTAGTTAAGTCATCAGGGTCACTGTAGGTTTTATCTGCTCTCGGCTACAAAGTTTTTATGGACTCTTTCTATAAGCAAGTCAGATGAACTAAAAAGGGTGGAGGAAAGTGGGGAATGAAGGTCTTCAGAAGTCCTAAGGTTCTAATTTAGCCAAGTATATTTCCATCCAATCCTTTACCGCAATGTGATTACGAATACACAATAATACAGGGACACTGTATATGCTTACGAGCATTTAGGTACTCTACTAAGAAGTGGATGAGTTGAAAATATAGCATTGGTATTCCTTATGCTCAATTAAAATCTGTAAGTGAAAGTGATGCAATTCTACACCTTATCACCTTATCACAAACTATAATAATTTAACCTTTTTACCAAGTTAGCAGTATTTCAAAGTATTCAAAGCAGTATTTCAAAGCCACTTAATTACATTTCTGTATTTAAAAATATTATGAAGTCGAAAAAAAAATCATTGATTAAGAATAAGTGGCTTTAAAGGATCATACAGACTGATCATTAAACATCAATAACATTTGATGTTGTAACATTTAAAACAATGCAGATTAGTGGTGGTGTATGCATGAAGAGAGCACTGTTTTTGATAGCTACAAGCATCTGAAGGGCAAAATGCAGATATTCAGTGCATATAAAGTATGTACGTTAAAGTTCATCTATATGTCAAATGCAAAGTCTAAAATACCACTTTGTTGGTCCACGCAATTAAAAGTGGCCATGCATCTAAAAATATGTTGCCATTGTCATCCTTTAATCTGTGCTATTTATTACAATTTTGTTACTCTTTTAAAAAATCAACTGCCAGGAGGACTGTGCCTTCTCAATTGGAATTTTTAATTTTCATATAGCCTTCTGCAAAAGTGTTACATGAGGGGAGAATTTGATCCACTATGTTCAATATTTTCAGGTAGTTTAAACAGTGGCTGTACAGCAGAGAAGTGTAAAACCCCATAAAAGAGGAGCATCAAATAATTAAAAACAAGGAAAATACAGAAGAGAGATTTAGAAGATATGAAAAAGAGAAGGTCACAAAAAATGGGTTGAGTATATCTGCCAAAAAAAATATGACACGGGAAAAGGGCACAGAGAGACACCCCATCAGCACCTGAAGTTACTCAATCAATTTTAGAAGGGTGATGCACACAATGCAAGAGGGTTCCTTAATTTGAAGCATCCCAGAATTCACTGCGAATTATTCAGCCTTACAAAAATGTATGCTGCTTAAAGCAGATGAGGAAAAGCAATGCCTGTCTGTACAGCAAAGATGGGAGAAGCAGAGCTGTTTTTTTGGGGTTTTTTTCTTCCAGGGCCACTAAAAGGAAATTTTGATCCAGAAAGATTTAAGGAATATGTCTTCAAAGAATGACATTTTTTATTCTGCTTAAGAGTAGTCAGGTCTTGTCATTCAAACAAAATTCAACTTGCTAAGAAAAGCTTTGATAGCATTTTTCAAACTAACCTTGGTGATCTGTAGAGGCACCTGTGAGATTAGTTCAAAATAGTTACTAATGAGTAAGACTAGTGAACTGCTTCACTTAAATTCCCCTACTTTATCTTTTTATTTCTTCTTCTCTGAAACCTTCCGTGCTTACCTGACCAGCTGAATCATTTGAACAAAACATGATTGAAAGTTCAAGCAAGTCTATAACTCTAAAACAGCTGGTATTGGTCTGGAGTTTTACCCAGGTTAAGGCTTGAACTCAACTGTGATTTAAGTTAGAGAGTGTGTCACAGACCAATTTGACCCTTTAGCCTGGTATTTGAGAATTTATCTTTTCACAGAAAGAAGCAATCTGGTTACATAAAGTTGAGTACCGAGACAGCAGCTTTGTTATTAGGGAGCAGCATGGTTTAATAGAATGAACATAGAACTTAGATCTGCGTGAACTCCACTCAGTTTGGTTCAAAAGGGCTTATAATTTTTTTTTAATAGCACTTTTCATAGATCTGAAAGCCTCAAGAATTTTCCAGTCTGAACTACTCCATTTTACCATGACCAAATCTCACTGTAAACCAAGAGGCAACACAGAATTTCTATGGTTATAACCTATACATATGCATTCAACATTCTTCTGGAATTAATAGAAAAATTGAGTATCAGGTTTGCTGTTAGAGAAGAGTAATTCAGGTAACCAGAACTCCTCCCTAATGAGATGTGATAAAAATATGATAACTAATAACTATTATTACAAAATTAGGCCATATACAGTTCTATGGTAAGGAATGCAAAAGGAAATAATCCCTTAACTTCCCATAAAAAATAGCATGGGAAAAAAAGACCACAGCTCAGACAAACGAGTCAGATTATATAATCACAGACGACCTGACTTCTGGTTCTACCTGACCCTTTAGTGCTTAACTTTGCAGTCTTACAATTATTTTAATTAGTTATCTCACACAATTTCCTAGTTTTAAAGGAGGAAAAAAATTAAAAAGACACGACAAAATGTCTGTTATTTGTTATCATACTCATTATATTTTATGTTGTGGATTGAAATCTTTACATCCACAACACAGACCACTGGCACTGAAAAAAAAAATTGTTAGCAGTAGTAGCTTGCTACCCACTGCATTTCTGAGCATCTGAGGTGGAGACAGAAGTGACAATTTTCACCTGATCTGGCCACAGGAAACAGTTTATAGTGCATGGCTACAAACAGCTTAAAAATGGCAGATTGGGTGAAAAAGCTGACCCCCCCCCCCCCCCCCCATTGCACAAAGTATCAGATAAAGATATTACAAAATGTAGCATCCTTGGTAACTTGCATCTTTGGAGCTGGAAGGTTATAAGATGGATGCTCTTACAGTAGCATAACTAGGGCAGGGTGCCCAGGGCAGCTGCCCTGGGCATCAACTAGAGGGGAGGACTGAGTGGGAAATAAAGGTTGCCACCAGAGCTGCATGACTGCACCAGTGACATGGCAGCAGCTGGAAGTTGCCACTACCCCTGGGTGTGACAGTTGCCTTGGGTGCCCAGCCACTTTGCTATATCCCTTCTCTTTTGTATTGTTTCACAGATGTTTGTGGAAGGAGCACTGAGACCCTGGCATCTTGAGTTCAAGTCCAAGATCTGGAGGAAGTGTGTTCCAAAGTTCCAAGACTATTCCATCCTGCCCATGTCCTGTTCCCCCTTGTAAACTTCCCTGGCTTCTTATGCCTGCCCACTTATTCAACCAGCTGCAATCTCTAAGATCCTCAGTATTTTTACCAAGCCAGCCTCTCCATGATACTCCTTGGACTCCTAATCTCAACTTTCCACCAGGCTCTTTTTATCCAGTCAGACCTTGTGACACTCCTTTTCCTGCTTCTGCCATTTGGCTCCTCTACTGATGGTGGAAATCTTTGAGCATTACCTCCTGCTCCTTGTGGCTTTCTTCTCTCTGTTAAAGGCTCCTTGCTTAGATAGGTTAGGCTCCCCATGAGGAAAGTTCCTCTCACTGTTTTTTCTACTCTCAATACCTCCTTAACCTCCCAATCTTCTCTCCATTGCAATCAAGATGCATAACTTTTACCTTCAAATTGACTAACCAGCAGCAGAGGGAATATTGAGAGCATGTGAGCAAGTTTTCCTTCTCTCAGTGCTGCTGCTCAATTCCAGAGCAGCCAACAGCAGCAATTTCAGAAAAAAGTTCTGCTCAGGTCCTCCACTTTCAGGCAGAAGAATGCTTGTTACAGCTGGCTTCTTCGGAGAAATTATGGTATCTAAATTTACCACTGAATATGTATAAATTAGATTTTTTGGGTGTATATACTCATACCTACTTCAGTGGTTTTTCCATGAGAACAGGGTAAGGCATCATCATCTTCAGAGATCTGGGTTTTCTATTTCCCACAGAAAAATGCAGATTTTCCCCTTTAAAGGAGAAAAACCCAGATTTTTCCTTTAGAAGTGGGAAACTGTGGGTGTCCCCTTACAGGCTGGCAGAATTCCAGTCTGCAAGGAGCTGCTTGGGGCTGAGGGCAATGGGGGAAGGTGATCAGAGGCAGGGGTGCCACATGCATGTGCATACACACACACGGTGAGCAATACAGGCAGGCAGGGTGATAGGAGCAGCTGTGGGTAAGTTTATACGAGATCTCCACAGCCACCCCAACGCTGTGGGGTGTTGGGTCCAGCCAGGATGCAGCCCCATGTCCTGCTCCACACAACACCAAGATTGAGGCAGCAGCGGTGGCTCAGTGAGGGTGGTGGGGAGCACATGCTGCATCCCTGCCCACCAGGCTGGGCACCCCTAGGGCAGAATTGGTGACTGGGGCTGGGGAGGCAGTGGCAGCACAGGACTCCCAGGGGTGGTGGCGTGGGGTTCCTGGCAGTGGCAGCAGCGCAGGACTCCTGGCAACAGCAGCAGTGGCAGTAGTGAGTCTCCTGGTTCAGTCAGGCTGAAGCCCTATGCCCTGCAGCCTGTAGAAATCTGGAAGGCACGTGCTTCCCTATTCCTCCCAGTGTGTCACCAATATGTGTGCCCAGACCACCCCTTTGCATTCAGGCCCCCTCCCCCGTGCCCCCCCCCCCCCAGTGATGCAAGACAGTTTGGGTTCACCAAAGCTTTGCCCCTGATGGCCAAGACTAGCTGCATATCATTGGGGGGCCCACCCATAGCACAAAGTGGTCTGGGCATGCCAGAGCTTGGTGCACAGCCCTGATAGTGTGGGGCCCATCCAGGCCAACAGGGGTCAAGCTCTGGTGAGTCCAGACCAGCCCTGCACCATCAGGACAAGGGCCATGCTCTGGGAAGCTCCACACAACCACTTCTCCACATGCCCACTGCCTTCCCCTAACACAACCACCACCTGCCTCACAAACTGGGGGTCTGGGGTTTAGGGCCAGCTGGGGGTTACCCTCTGGCAGAAAACATATCAAGAAAACATTGTGTTCAACTGCTACCTGTACCCTATACTGTGTGTGTGTGTGTGTATGCACAAACATGCACAAACACACACACATATACATTATATATATATATACACACACACATATATATATATATATACATATATATATATATAGGTAACATATAATAATACAGATACACATACACACACAGTGGTGTTTCATTTTAATTGTGAAAAAACACAGATTTGGGGAGGTTTAGTCAGAGAATTTTGGGTGTTTGAAAGAGAGAAAACCAGGATCCCTGATCATCTGACATTAGAACAATCTTCCTGCCAGATTTCAGCCCCTTGCACCAAATCATGGAGGTACAAAACTTCTCAATTAAAATGGTAGGACTTTTATCTGAAAAAACTGTTTTCCTTTCCTTTACATCCATCTCAGAACAGTCTGATCCTTTTTATTTTCAAAGATTCAAGGGAAAAGAATGTCTGAGGTATGGTAAACTTCTACTTGAATTGGTAAAGTTTAACAAAGTTATGTGTGACTAACTTTTATATGAAAAGTGATAGAGACATCTAGGGCACACCAGTTCCTGGTATAATTGCTTACTGATTTAAAGCCATATGCAGAATGATAGTATCTCACCACCTGATCAAAGATATTTGCCAGTTGATGGCAGCACTACCTAGCTAAGATGCTTTTTCTGATATTTGTTCCTACTGCTAGGATGCTGTTTTCTCCACCCCCCCTCCCAAATCCATCATATCTTACAAACTGAACTTGGGATCAATACCAAAGTTTAATGAAGCATGAATTGTAGGCATGCTTAATAAAAAGTATAGTTAATCTCCTTAGCACAGTAGGCCTCCATAGGTCTTACTGTATGTTTTGTGGCAATCTGAAAGCACTCTATTACATTAGAGGTTTCTGCTTTGGTACACATCAAGTTATTCCAACAGAAATCACTAATTACTGATACCACTGCAGTAATTGTAAGCACTTTTACTTTGTTTTTTGCTGGTCACACATCAGAACAACAGCTTTTCATCCATCTGGTCTTCATCAGGGCTAACAGGGCTGAGGGAATAAAAATCATTTCCATACAAAATAGACATTTAAAGAATCACTCCAGCAATAAAATGTTTATTCTTGGTTATATTTACTTATATTTACTTCCTTCCATATTTAACCACCGGCATTTTTATTGATAAACTCTCTCTTTATCTGTTTTGTTTGGGGGGGTTCACTCACAGAAGGGAATAGGACTGTTTATATTACTTAATGTTTACCAATTCTACCAACAGATAAAAGATTATCTGAACAGGAATAAACTACCAATTTGATAGGATTCAGAGCACTGACCCTCTCCAATTTTAGTCTAAATATTTTGAATCTTAAATATTCTATAAGATTGCCCAATACTTGAATTAGCAACCAATATTACCACTTGCAATAAACAACAAGATCCACAAGATCTTAAGAAAGAGAGCAGTACTGTAAATTAAAAACTGCAGCTGGCACTTACATTTTCTATACATTATTTCAGATTCTATCTTAAGGTGATTTAGGTACTATATATATATATATATCTCAAATCAATCTTACTCCCAAGTATACTTCTGAGTTGAAACAGCAGGCATTATTGAAACAGAAAGAAAAGTTCTTGGTTTTAATGAATAAATATATGGGCATCCCAAGGTTTCATACCGCCTCAGGAGTGGAGGGGGGATTTTGATGACCCGGGTTGGGCTGAAAGGATAAAACTAGCATCACCTCTTCAAGAAAATAAGGAATCTACCACTACCCATTAAAATAAATAGGATTTACACCAAAAAATGGAAGAAAAAAATATTGCAAATAAGAAATGAAAAAGGGGCAGAGGAATACTCATTAGGTATTTAAAAACATTTTATAAGAGCCTCAGTGTAGCTTGAGACTTGCACACAACATAATGTAGAATAACTGAGAGCCAGGATATGCTCAGTTACATAGCTCTTGAACTCCAAAGTACAAACTCTGTAAGGAAGAAAGAAGATTTGAGATTCAAACTTTCCCCTATTTTTCATTAAAATATTAACATTTTTTGTTTTCTATGCAAAATGTTCCAAGTGGTTTAACAACTTGTAAAAACAAGCTACTGAACATTCATTTCAAACAGAAGAGTAACAAGTGAACCAGATGACTGATGCTTATGGGGGCTCTATAATGATGAGAAGCCATTGAACAGAGTGTTTTAGGAAGCAGATTGAAAGTTGAAGAATTGTGTACTGCCCCTCCTGCCATAACAAGTATGACTTGCCTATGAGAATCCAAAACAGGGCAAAATATGACTTTCAGACATATATTAGTCTTCTTAACCAGATCGTGATTTTTCTAACTAGCACATGTTTTACAGGCAGAAACAAGAGTTGACCTTCACCCATGCAGGCACTGGTTGGAATGTCCAAAGCCCTGGTACATGAAATCTTCCTGCTAGTGCACTCTTGGGCTGTTGCTGATCTTTCTTAAGATGTTGTGTAAATCCTGCTATTCTTAATCTTGGATTATAAAGAACAAGATTGCTTTTCTTTTGCTCAGGAAAGTCCTTCAGACAACATGAGTGTATCAGCCAAGCAAGTGGAGTCCGAGACGCGTGTCAAATTCAGAAAATAAAAGATCAGAACTGTAGTATCTCCTCTGATCACCCTTCTAACTTCAATTCAAATCTCTCTCCTGCTTTCATTAATGAATGTAAACACACAATCTCCAGTCTCTACTTGCCAGATCGCCCTTTCTTGTAAATTTAAATTCTGTTGGAGAATTTTGGAAAGCAAAAGCAACTACTTCCTGTATGAGTCAACACTCCCACCCTATTTAGAGTTTTCACTTTCTCTAGACCCTTTGTTTTGCAACAAAGAACAAGAGTGAGCTAAAATGCCTTCTGAAAGGAAGAAACAAAAGCCTGTCTCACTTTCTTAAGGACACAGTAAGCTACAAGATGGAGGAAGACAAGACAGGATGCAAGGGATGTGGTTCAATTAGGCTCCATCTTAATTAAGTCACCTGTTAACATTACCTGAAAATAAATAATACACTGTACATCATCATTCTTTTCTTAATCATCCTCACCTATTTGGTACTCCTCTTTCTAAACTGATCCCGAGCCTATTACTGGCACCTCATCTCCTGCTCCCTTCATATGGTGGTTAAAGAGTGATCTCATTCCTTTTGCATAAGGTAAAAAGTATTGATACTTTTTAGGAGTTGTATTACTTTAAGGAGTTGTATTATACTTAAAGAGCCCTATTCCCCTTTTCAGCTTCCTATAGACCCTACCCTTAAGTTCATTTTCATTTCAGGCCACTAAGGCAGGCTAGGTACAGACATTATACATAAACCACAATAAGTGATCAGAAACTGGTCTAACCCCATAAAGAGAACAGAAATTCTGTGTACACTGATCGAGGAAAAAAATAGTGGAACCTGGTCTAAAACAGACCTGGACTGATGTAGTATCAGATGTAATCAATTTAAGTTAGGCCAGTCTATTGAAATTCTGTGCCAGATCTCCTCCCAAATTAACTTAGGTTGCAGTCCTCTGGCATCCCAGGGTCTTTTGTGGGGCCCCACTAATGCCTCCTTGCAGGTTAGGTGGGCTAGCCTCAGCCTGTATTTGTCTGCTCCAGATGAGCACTGGGCCACCTCTGCCCTCAAGCTGTCACAGAGCTGAGGCAGGAAAGTTTCTGCTCCCCAGCCAGTCCTGTGTCCTGCCTCTTTACATGACTCATCTCCTGGTCAGGGGGATGCCTCTACCTCATTATCCAAAGTACTGGGGAATCTTAAAGAAGCCATAAACTGTTTTCCTTTTGCTAGTAAAAAAAACCCCAAACCAAACCAAAACATATTTCACAAGAACTCTGGGTGAGTATTTAGCTATTTGGGAATAAGAAGTGAGGTTTCATGCTATGATTTAACAACTTTCAAACTTAGAGTTAATCAAAAACATTTCCAATTTGTTTAGTGCAATAAGAGAAAAGTCAAAGTTTTGTTGTGCTTGATACAGAGATAAAATGGTAAGAAATTAAGTACAGTCATATCTTTCTTCTAAAAGTGGGTCTTGGAAGATGCTTATTACTTCCTAAGATAACTACATCCATGCAGCAGTTAAAATTGTACAGAAATTACATGCTCAAGGAGGTATTACCTGAAAAGGAATAAACTACCAATTTGATAGGATTCAGAGCACTGAGCCTCTCCAAATTTAGCTTCTAAGAATTTTAAATTGTAATAGTCTATACAATTGCCCAATACTTGACTTGGCAACTAATATTACCGCTTGCAATACTATTATAAACACATAAGGTAAATGTATGCTGCACAGAATAGTGTTATGGAGCAAGACAGCTGTGCCTGAAAATGTCATGCAAGATGTACTAAATTATGAGTCACCTGTTGTAATTTTATTTTCATAATCTATTTGCTGCTGTCAGCAGCAAGATCCACATTAGCAACCAGCTCTTTAGCTGGTGAATGGAACTATGCTAATTTACATCACCTGAGGATTTGGATTTAAATTCACACCTATGGTCTGGTGGGGTAAAAGAAAAGAAAAGAAAAATACCTAACAGTTTCTTACAAAATCCCTGCATCACAAGGTAGAGCCAGACTGAGAGGAAACAAAAGGCCCTTCCATCAGAGGCAAGAAACAAACAATGATAATCTAAAACGGATTTGGGTGATTACCGTGTTCAGATATCCAGACTTTGGAGTCCCAGAGGAAAACGGCCATAGGCAAAGCAGTTTGGACAATATAAGGATGGTGTTACAGGTGTCACATACAGCAAGCCTACTGGGTCTCAGCTCTGCCCAACCCAACTCCCATCCCCATCCCCATCCTAATCCCAATCCAATGAAACACGTGCAAGGTTTTGGTCCTTTATAATTATAATAATACTTATTATTATTTAACTCCTTTCTCTTTACTTCTCCTCCCTGCCCATTCACTTCAAGCAGTTTTCTTTTTCAAGACTTCCTCTCCCACCTGTGGCTTCAGGTGGCTCCTGCTGGCTGTGGTGTGAGGGAAGCCACACATGCTGTTTCTCTGCCTCTGAGTTGTGTGCAACCCTCCCCTCCTCTAGCCAAACAGATAGAATCCTGGCTTCGGTCCACGATTCTGCTCACCAGGGCCTCTAGCAGCATGTCACAGTATGCATATTTGAGATAGCACTGTTCTAACTTTATGATGGCATAACATTTCAAGGATTTAAAATGTTTTAAAAATAAACTGTAACAGCATCCTGAAATTTAACTATCAGGATCATAACAGTAAGTCACATAACGTCCTAAGAGTAACCTGAAATTTACCTATGATCCTAAGGATAACATACCATTCTCCAAGAAATTTCAGCCCTAAATCACAAGGCTGGGATCATTTACAAAATATCCTGAAAGATATATCCTTGAGAAATGACATAAAAGAAATATTTAGTGTAAACTTTGGTGCTATACTTGAGCTTTGTCATATATTAAGTTTGCAAGTAGAGAAGGTTGAGAGGCGACCTTGTGGCTGCCTATAAGTTCATCACGGGGGCACAGAAGGGAATTGGTGAGTTTTTATTCACCAAGGCGCCCCCGGGGGTTACAAGAAATAATGGCCACAAGCTAGCAGAGAGCAGATTTAGACTGGACATTAGGAAGAACTTCTTCACAGTTCGAGTGGCCAAGGTCTGGAATGGGCTCCCAAGGGAGGTGGTGCTCTCCCCTACCCTGGGGATCTTCAAGAGGAGGTTAGATGAGTACCTAGCTGGGGTCATCTAGACCCAGCACTCTTTCCTGCCTATGCAGGGGGTCCGACTCGATGATCTATTGAGGTCCCTTCCGACCCTAACATCTATGAATCTATGAATATAAGTAGCATCTAAATAAATCTTAGCAACTACTGTTCTGTTTTGGGATTCATTTTAATGGTCTCCAGCATTTACTTCACAAAGAACACATATAATATTAACTCTTCCAATTTACTAAGTGAGTTGATATGGTGATTTGCAGAGCCTATTTATTAATTATTCATTATAGATTATTGTAAGCGACCATGTCGTTCACCAGAACGTCTGGTGTGTGCCAGTTTATCGAATGTTGCCATTGTTCGCGGGAAAGATGGTCAATGATCGAGACAGGTTCCTGAGGTTCCTCAGTAGTTCTCGCCTCCCAGGCCTTTGCTGAAATAAATATGTTTAGTAGGGAGGAAGATGTACGTTCCTTCCCGCCTGGTCCCCTCCGATCCTTTCGTCGATCTTCCTGTTTTGGGGCTCCACCTCCCGTACACCCCACCTAGGGCCAACCAATGTTGTCATCTCCCGATCTTCTGGGTTTGGGTCATGGTCTTGGTTCATGCCTTGACCAACCAAGATGGTCATCCGTGCAGAAATGTCAGTTCGCCTCAGTTAGCACTTGCCTCAGAGGGACTGACTTAGTTTCTATCTGTCCCTGGGTTACCTGGCTCCCCAGTGTTAGTCTCAATCCTTTTGACCTGATGTTGCTGTGGCATAGACAGCAGTCTTTCTTTCTTTCCACAGGTTCTGAGACAGCCCAGTCCACCTGGAACATGTCTGGAATCCACAGCTCTATTGCTGGTAAGTAATTGCGCACTCCTGGGCTCATGCTGTCTTTCAGCCCATTCTTGGGGCTGCCACCACTTGGTTTCTGCGGGGCATGGCTCTGCTGTGAGATGCTGAGTGCCCACAAGGAAACCTACTTCCAGTCCCCCGGGCTTCTTGCTCATCAGGGTTTTTATCCCCGGTTCTGTGGGCTGGCTGCTGAATTGGCGCTGGCACGTGGCCATAAAACATGCTCACGCTGGTGTGGGAGCCAATCCTGGCTCTCCCCAGCTCAGCTGTTCTTTTCATGGGTTGTTTTTTTTTGATGTGGCACTTTCTCTTGCCATGGCTGTGGGCCCGCTGCTGTCTTGGCTTGGCGCGGTCTCACACTGCCTTTGTTCTCTGACCCCAGGTGAGTTCCCCTTTGGGGTTCTCTCTTTGTTACAATGATATTATGAAGTTATTATCTAGATGGTGCTATCACAATTGGAGAATCATGTGTTCCCCTCCATCAATCTGCATTCACCTTCTCTGACAAGACTTTCACAACTTTCCCCTTAGATCAGTCATTAAATCTTAATAATGAATTTATAAGGTGGAGACATTTTAGGATGGTGAGTAATCTGAAACCAATTTATAAATATTTGTCTATAGATGGCTGAAGTCTGGAGATGCAGAAAGTTATTAAAGGCTGAACAAAGAGCCCAGCTGACAATGAATGGGATTACAAAGGGAAAAAAGCAAGAAATTCCCTCACAGAGATAGATGTTTTGGACAAGAAAGGATAATTACAAAAGCATATTCATTAATAGGCTTTTGTAGCAGGAAGGGCCCAATTTAGGGGCAGGACTAGCCAAGATAAGAGAAGACAAAAACTTCTCATCTGAACCAAGAGTAAGGTGCACTGTATTCATGCCATTTACATTTTCTAATCACCTATCCTCTGTTATATGTTAGATTTTAAGCAAAGAGCAATGCTGTTTCTAAAAACTCTGCACAATGCCTATTTGTCCATCTCTGCGCCTACCTAGCTCCTGATGAATTAAAACATAAATAAGAAGGCTCACAGTGGGCACATCTACATGTGCATTTTAATCTGAATTAGCTTATTTTGATGCACATTAAAGTGTCACAAAAAACCCCATGCGCTTTCGCTAATGTGCATTAAAATCAGATAATGTGAGATTTTCTAGTACCTAACAATGGAGGTGCTAAATTTAAGGTGCATTAGCAAAAGCACATTAATGAACGTGTAGACCAGGGGTGCAGGCACCCGGTGGGGCACAGCTACATCCAGTATTGCACATCGTGGCAAGGGGCACAGCCTCCACTGGGCCATCTGTATCATTAGCACTTCCCGCACTTGTGCAGCATGGGAGGGAAGCCCCAGGTGATGGAACCGCCTGTCTTCCCTACCAGGGCTACATGGCATGGGAGAGAAGCCCCAGGCACCTTTCCCTGGGGGGTGGGGAAGGCAGCTGTTTCCAGTGCTTGGGGCACTCCCATGCCCAGAGAGTGCGGGGAGTGCTGGTGATAGAGATTGCTCGGTGGAAGGCTGTGCTCCTCGCCAAGATGTGCAGCACTGGCCAGACCTGCACCACACCAGGCTCCAGAGCCCTGAACACCCTCAAATGCTGCTGCTGTGCCATGGGGGGGGGGGTGCTGCAGGCATCTCCACACCCCCCCACCCTCCTCACACCCTACAAAGCTTACACCTCCACACCCTGCCCCACAACTCCCCACATATCCCCTAATATACCTTATGCCCCGCCACACAGCCACCCCCTCCACACCCCACCATACACCCCCCACCCTATATGTACACACACAGAACCCTACCCCACCACACACACCCACACACAATATACAAGATTAAGAACTTATTTTTGAGCTATTATGCAATCCCCCCTATATACAGTAGGCAAACACAAATCATGACAAAAATATTTTTTGTAATAAAATTAAAATATGTTCCAGTAGGTGTTTGTGTATGATTTGTTTTTGTTTTTTGTGGTTATAAGATGGCAACCCCCCTTCCAAGAGGAGTATTTTGAGGGGGCAAAGGGAGGAACTTCCAGTGGTAAAGGTCAGGTGTTGGGGGTAAGGTGTCAGTGGGTGAGACTTCCAGTCCCAAAATGGCAACCAGGGGGTGGGGCAGCTGTCAAAGGAAGGGCTGGCCCTTGATAGCTCACCAAAACTTATTAAGTTTTAATAAACTCGCTACGGGACAGGGAAGTCCGGGTGAGGGTGATCCCCTGCCCTGCATTAATGCTGACTTCGTGAAGGAACATCTCGATGCACTGGATACCTTCAAGTCAGCCGGCCCTGACAATCTTCACCCCAGGGTACTCAAGGAGCTGGCGAGCATCATAGCCCAGCCTCTAGCATGGATCTTTGAAAACTTTTGGTGCTCTGGTGTAGTGTCCGAAGACTGGAAGAAGGCCAATGTGGTGCCTATCTTCAAGAAAGGGAGGAAAGTGGATCCGGCTAACTATAGGCCCATTAGCCTAACTTCTATCCCGGGGAAGATCTTAGAAAAGTTTATTAAAGAGGCCATCCTTAATGGACTGGCCAACGCCAACATCCTGAAGGATAGCCAGCACGGGTTTGTTGTGGGTAGGTCTTGCTTGACCAATCTCATTTCCTTCTATGACCAGGTGACCTATCACCTGGACAAGGGAGAAGAGATTGATGTCATATATCTTGACTTCAAAAAAGACTTTGATCTGGTTTCCCATGATCACCTCTTGGAGAAACTGGCCAATTGTCGCCTTGGGTCCTCCACGATCCACTGGCTGGAAAATTGGCTCCGTGGTCAGACCCAGAGGGTAGTAATTGATGGAAGTCACTCATCGTGGTGTCCTGTGACCAGTGGTGTCCCCCAAGGCTCTGTCCTTGGACCCATACTGTTCAACATCTTCAGTAATGATGTGGACACTGGAGTCAGAAGCGGACTGGCCAAGTTCGCCGATGACACCAAACTTTGGGGCAAAGCATCCACACCAGAAGACAGGCGGGTGATCCAGGCTGACCTGGACAGGCTCAGCAAGTGGGCGGATGAGAATCTGATGGTGTTCAACACCGATAAATGCAAGGTTCTCCACCTTGGGAAGAAAAACCCGCAGCATCCTTATAGGCTCGGCAGTGCTATGTTGGCTAACACTATGGAAGAAAGAGACTTGGGGGTCATCATTGACCACAAAATGAACATGAGCCTGCAGTGCGATGCTGCGGCTAGTAAAGCAACCAAAACGCTAGCTTGCATCCATAGATGCTTCTCAAGCAAATCCCAGGACGTCATTCTCCCCTTGTACTCGGCCTTAGTGAGGCCGCAGCTGGAGTACTGCGTCCAGTTTTGGGCTCCACAATTCAAAAAGGATGTGGAGAACCTTGAGAGAGTCCAGAGAAGAGCCACATGCATGATCAGAGGTCAGGGAAGCAGACCCTACAATGACAGGCTGAGAGCCCTGGGGCTCTTTAGCCTGGAAAAGCACAAGCTCAGGGGTGACCTGATGGCCACCTATAAGTTTATCAGGGGTGACCACCAGTATCTGGGGGAAAGTTTGTTCACCAGAGCGCCCCAAGGGATGATGACTAGGTCGAATGGTCATAAACTACTACAAGACCGTTTCAGGCTGGACATAAGGAAGAATTTCTTTACTGTCCGAGCCCCCAAGGTCTGGAACAGTCTGCCACCGGAGGTGGTTCAAGCGCCTACATTGAACACCTTCAAGAGCAAACTGGATGCTTATCTTGCTGGGATCCTGTGACCCCAGCTGACTTCCTGCCCTTTGGGCAGGGGGCTGGACTCGATGATCTTCTGAGGTCCCTTCCAGGCCTAATGTCTATGAAATCTATGAAGTGGCCCTCCACCCAAAATAATTGCCTGCCCCTGGTGTAGATGCATCCAGTATTCAGTACTTCACTCAATGGAACAATCAACTGGTTTTGGCTCTCAGGAAAAGGTAGCAGACTGTGGATCTAAACCCTAATGGTGTGCACATTAAAGCCAGTGTGCAGATGAAACAGGGGCCCTAAATTGAAGCGGTGGGTTTTTGAAAACACCACTTCAATTTAAGGCGCTTTAAACCTCTGTGTTGTGCTCATACCTGAACTTACTTGCTTCTCCAGTGGTGGGGAGGGGAGGGTAAGCTGTTGCTGGGTGGAACAGTCCCTGGGCTGTGGGGGGTGGGGTGGGGAGGGCTGGTCCTTCCCTCCACAGCAGCAGCAATCCCCTCCATCCCCAGGCAGCACCCGCCCACAGGCACCTGGCTCGGGCATTCCTGGGGGCAACGCAGCTGTGGAAGGAAGCACCAGGCCCCCACACAGCTCAGGGAGGCAGGGAAGCTCCAGGGAAAAAAATAAAATAAAAGATCAGGCTTGCTCGTTTTCTGGGGCGGAGCCTGCCTTCCCAGGCTGCTGCCAGGCTGCCCACACGTGCTTCCTGCAGAGCCCCTGAGCTGCACAGAGCCCGGTGCGTCACTCTGCAGTTGTAGGGCAGCAAACTCCTTGGAGGAATTTTAGTTTGCTGCGCCCCAAATCATTTAAGGTGTATTATGCTGCTGAATTAGCTACAGTGCCTGGGATTACTGTGCAATACACCACTGAGGTGTGCAAACACCAACACCATTAAAGCCTTGCAAAAGCATTTAACACGCTTTAAAGTGTTGTGCACACATGCCCCTTGTTCCATCTACACACAGCAAGTACCTAGATTTTGTTCAGACTCCACAGTCTTAAACACACAGGAGGGTCAGCCAGTTTCCCTGAAAGCAGTCCAGTGACATCCCAAGGGGAAGAGCTTGGCTAGATTCTGTCACACCAGGTAAAACTGAGAGTTACAAAACTGGCTTTGGTTTCTCATCCCTTTCCTGGCATAGTGAGTGGGGGCTGTTACAAGGAAAAGTGTTTATATCTTGCTTACGGGTCTAAATTTTTTTTCTTATTAGTGCTTCCAAATGCACACACATAGAAACAGACCCCCAAAAAGCAAACAAAAAAACCCAAACCAACACAACCCAAAAATATGAAAGGGGTGCTCTTCTTTACTGATCTGTTGAGAGATGGGCGGTGACTTTTTGGCAGCTTTAGGTCAGTCATAACTATTTCAGGCAAGCATTGTAGAATTGTTACTGTTTCATTTCAGCTCAAGCCAAAAAGACTGGAATGGAGGTGCAATTGTACTTCTAGATTAATTCCCACCCAACCCCTCCCCACATAGTG
Organism: Alligator mississippiensis; assembly: GCF_030867095.1. NCBI lineage: Eukaryota > Metazoa > Chordata > Crocodylia > Alligatoridae > Alligator > Alligator mississippiensis. The sequence continues at coordinate 103,510,653 of NC_081826.1, read as the reverse complement.
CAGAAGCCAGAAGCAAAACCAAATTTGGGACTACAATAAAGCTGGATACTCATTATGAGCCATGGTTTGCTAAGCTTTATATCCATGAGAGTTGTGCCTTGGAGCAGAAAATCAAGAAAAACAAAAGGAAAAATGGAATAACAACAATGAAGACCAGCCAAATGTCCTTTCCATGGTAATGAAAATACTGAAAAATACCCATTTTGACAGGCTATGGTTTTATTTGTAATATTTCAGAAATCAATGTGTTTGTGTTATAATAATGTTGTGCCTTAGTTTCCCTGATTAGCTTCTTCACTGGGAAAGAATGAGTTCAAAACTGTGTTTTGAAGCACAAGTTTGACAAGTTTGATTCAGGTAATATCTAAAATTCAGATTTCTTCCAGCCTAATATTGTTGATCAAAGGTAAGAAATCATTGGCAAAAGCAGTTAATATGCACACAGTTATTTCAGCAAATTGCCCTTTCAGTATGTTTTGCTAGGGAGAGAGTATGGTTTTACAATACCAGTATAAGGTATGGCTTAATCAGAAGAGCTACATCCACAGCAGAAGAACTTTGTCAGACTAGCATACCTATAACATATGCCATAATCTCAGTTGTACCTTATTCATCATTAATTGAACAGAAAAGTTATAAAGAAAAGGCATACAGGACTGCAAAATAAAATTCAATGGCTTATTTCCCATCACAGAACTATAATACTGTTGAACATTCTTCAAGCAAAATGGAGTCTATACAAGCACTGAGTTATCTCTGTTTAGAGAAGAGATTTTCCAAGAGTGCTTGAAAGGGAGATGCTTTTGAAAATCCAAACCTAAAGTAAATGTTCATGATCAGAAACTATGTCAAGAACTTTCTTGTGTTTACAATTTTACAGAAACAAGCAGAAAATGATCTTCTGGTGTTACAAGTAAACATTTTTGACTGTCTCATAATTTCATACTTTAACAGAAATTAAGGTCAGATAGGAGCATCAGATCCTATGTATGTCATGCTACTATTTTCTTCCAAGTACCCTGTATAAAAACCAAAGGCTTTTGTTTAACCAAATATTTGAATAATCAAAAAAATTAAACTTTGCACCACAGACAGAGAATAGGAGATATTAAGATGCCAGCAATACCGGATAGTGAGGAACTCATTGAATGAGGCATATACAAATGATCCCTAGCCAGTAAATTGTGCCCAATCAGGCTACCAATCTGACCTTGAGGAAAACTCCTTCTCATCTCTAAATCTGGCCATCAGCCTGGCCCTAAGCAAGTCAGTAACATTTGCCAAGTCCAGCCTTGGAAACATGTCTGTACCACTAGGCAGCAATACCCCAACTCAGTGGGTATCTGATTTCCTACTGTGGTCACTCTTTGATGCTTCAGCATGAAGAAGAAAACCACAACAAAGCCAAAATTATATATCAGGGATAAAGTTCTTTCAAAGTCCTTCCTATGACCAGATAAAACTTTGAAAAATAAGATTTGACAATGAGCATAATATATAACTATACTGAATGCTGAAGGCTATTCAATATTATTGATTCCATTGGGAGTCAATACTGACCACTTTTAAAAACATTTTCTTGTCTAGATTAGGCTGAGTGCAGAGTGCTCCTTTTACCTAAGGGATGGTCATATCATAGTACCTCCAATTTCTGCCCCAGTTTATTATTTTAACTTTGACACAAGCAATACTGAATTTATTTTCATATACTCCCCCAAGGTAGGTGAATATTATCCTTATTTTACAGATGAGGAACTCAGGCAGATGTGGAGTAATTTGACCAAGATTACACAGGAAGCCTAAAAGCATAAAAAAACTCCCATGTCTTAATATAGCAACTTACCCACAAGTCCATCTTTTTTTCCATTCCGATGGGTACCAACACCTCTGGCCATATCTACTCTATTTCATATGGACATTAAGAGTGATGGAGGAGTAAACAAGTAGATTTAAAAAAAAGCATGTGGGGGAGTGAGGAAGGTGGGAAGGTTGATCCCGGAGGATTCTCTGCATTCTATTAAAATGAATTAGTTATCTAATGAATTATTAATTGAAGACAAAACAGTGTAAAATATACATTTCTCCCTACTCTCATCCCCCAAGTCTAACTGTGACCTCTGAAGCAGTAACAGTAGCAAGTAGTAACAAGTAGCTTGTTCTTCTCAGATATAGTAAACATACATTCTTTAAAAAAGAAAAAAAAGGACCTTCAAGGGCAGAGGTTAAACTGAGCAGCAGCATCTTAATAAGTGCTGTCCAGCTTTTTTCTCTTCCCAAGGGGACATGCAAAATCTAGTTTTGCTTTTTTGGGGTTTTTTTTGGGTTGGAGGGGGGGGTTGTTGCTTGAAGGAGGTGAGAGGACTCCTGGCTGAATTAAATACAACCAATTCAACATCATTGTTTTCAGCAAATCATCTTGCAAATAGCTTATTTACTAGGTTTTTAGCTTGTTTCACGCCCCCCACCCCGTTTCATAGATTCATAGATGTTAGGGTTGGAAGGGACCTCAATAGATCATCGAGTCCGACCCCCTGCATAAGCAGGAAAGAGTGCTGGGTCTAGATGACCCCAGCTAGATACTCATCTAACCTCCTCTTGAAGACCCCCAGGGTAGGGGAGAGCACCACCTCCCTTGGGAGCCCGTTCCAGACCTTGGCCGTTAGCCTGCTTCTTTAGGCTTTTCCAGCAGTCTCAAATGAACTGTTTTATGAATTAACTGCTTAGTGAATTAATTTGAATATCTTCACAGTAGATGCAATGTAAGAAAAAAAATTACTAATTCATATTGATTTAATGTGGGTTTCATACTGAAATCATAATGTTCCCCTATGTGATAATACTTAAAAAAAGATGAATTCTGAGACAATTGCATTTTGGCCCTATATTACTGACACTAGTAAAGTTTCTGTTAACATTTTAATTGTATGTCACTCTTTACAAGGCTTTATTTCTTAGCCGTACAAAAAGGGTATGTGGGATTAAATTTGGTATAAGCAGATAGGGAGTGGGCGAACTGTATTTTACTTAAAACTTTAATCTACTTTATAGTAGGCCTGTGAGAATAGGGAAGTATTCAATTCAGATTTGGCCGATTCAGAGGACAGCAATTCGATTCGGAGATTTGGATCAGTCCTGAATTGATTCAGCCAAATCAGTTTTGGAAGATTTGGTGATTCAGATTGGCTGGGGAGAGGCAGGCACAGCTGGGTAGCTGCAGATTCTCCCATGGCTCCTCCAGCTGTGCCTGCCTTTCCTTGGGCAGGGGGAGCTGTGGGAGAAGCCCCCATGGCTGCCCTGCCCAGCCCCATCCTAGTCCCAGCACTTAAAAAAACCCTTAAAGCCCTGCAATCACTGGCTGCAGCAGCAGCAATTGGGGCCTCTGGGCACTCGTGGCACATGCACAGCATTGGGGAGAAAGGATTGCCCTCCCCACCTGGCATCCGTGTAGCAGCTGCCCCATGGTGCAGGTGCAGTGCAGCTTAGCAGGGTGCTGCACGCTGTCTGGGAGCTGGGGCCCAGCAGTACCAGGCTCCGGGCTGATGCATGTAGCTGCGCCAGCTCTCAGTGCATGGTGCCCTGCTGAGGCGCATTGCACCTGCATCATGGGGCAGCTGCAGAGTGGGTGCCAAGTGCATGGGGGTGATCCCCACTGTCCCCCACTGCCCTTCTCTGCACAGGGGGCTCTGCTATTAGTGCCCAGAGGCCCCAGTTGCTGCTGCCAGAGCTGGTGAGTGCAAAGCTTTAAATAAATGTCCTACACTCACCAGCTGAAGCAGCGGGGATCAGGGCTTCTGAGCACTTGTGGCAGAGCCCCCCTCCCCCCCCATACAGTGCAGGGCAGTGTGAGGCAGCGGGGATTGCCCCCTTGCCTGGCACCCACATGGCAGCTGTCATATCACACAGGTGCAGTATGGCTTGGCTTGGCATGGCGCTCCATGCTGTCCGGGATCTGGGGCCATGGGGGCTGTGTGGTGCTGGGCTCCAACTGACAGGTGGAGTGGCCCCAGCTCCCAGACAGCTCGCAGCACCGGCTGAGCTGCGCTCCACCCACACAATGTGACAGCTGGTGTGTGGGTGCCAGATGAGGGGGTGATCCCTGCTGCCCCCCACAGCCTCATGCTGCATGGGGGAATCTGCCACAAGCCCTAGAGGCCCCAATCACTGCTGCCAGAGTCGGTGAGTGCAGGAGGCTGGGCTGGGTGGGGGATGGGGCTTAGCAGGGCAGCCATGGGGGCTTCTGTGGCTCCTCCAGCTGTGCCTGCCTCTGCCCCCATGGGGAAACCACAGGGGGTATGCCCTGCTGCCACTTGCCCAGCCGGCGTGGGGTGGGGTGGGGGGTGTGATGCAGGCACGGTTCACTCCAGGGGGAAGCATGGCATAGCCCCACTCCCGGCACTGCTACACCCTCATTAGCACTGGGAGCAGGGGCTCTGTCCTGCCACCGCTTGCCAGCTGGCATGGCAGGCACAGGTTGTGGATGCGGCAGTGCTGGGTGTGGGGCCTACACCCTACTGCCACTTGCCTCTTTCTGCCAGAAGTGAGCCACACCCACATCCCGTCCCCTCAGCCCCAGCTGGGCAAGTGGCAGTAGGGCAGAGCCCCTGTTCCCACCACTGCCATGCCCATATCCCATGCCCCTCTGTCCCCCTTCCTGAGTAATGTGCCCCCCCCCTCCCCCCAGCTGGGCAGCTTGTCCCAGCCCCAATCCCTCCCTCCCCCAACCCCAACAGACTTACCAGCTGGAGGCAGCTGTTAGCTGCCTCTTTAGTCTATGGCCAAATCTCCGAATTGGCCGAATCTTTTCTGAAGCTTTTCCAAATTGATTCGGATGCTTTGAATCAATTTAGAGCTTTCATTTGGTCTTCCGTTTGATTTGGATTCAGAGATTTGGTCCCCGAATTGGGCAGAATCTCCTCTGAATTGAATCAGCTATGGAAGCTTCACACAGCCCTACTTTATAGCACACTTAAATATTTCCTGTGATAGTATACAGAGTCTCCAGAAACCTTGAACCCAATTTGAAATTTTAATATAATAAATCACTTGATTTATGTATTTCTTTGCATGTTGCATGCACAAATCAATTAGTTTGATCTTTTGGGATTGTGCACAGAAGTCCAGGTACAAATGACACATTTACAATTTTTTTTTTAATGCAGATTTCTAAATATCAAGAAGAAAATAGGCCATCTGACTTGTTTTCTTTCTCATGTCTTGCAACTGCTGCTACTCTTGCCCCTGAGAAAGTTTTGCTGCTCCTATGGTCATCTCCATAAACTGTTGTTGCTTCAGGCTGTTCCTAGCTATTTTATATTCAGCATCCTGCATTAAACTGAAGTGATATACATTATACATACGAGTCAAGAAAAATAAAGCAAACACTTCAGGGGTCAACCAGTATCAATGGGATGTTTTGCAGACTCAGCCCTGAGGAGCAGTTGGTCCAAGCAATGCCTGGACCACACCATATGTCACAGCATACCTTCACAGTTGGTGATATAAGCAGATTTTATTTTCCATCTGTCAGTTTGTTCCTAAGCCTGCTCCTCACAAGCCCGACTGCACCATTTTCTCTCTCCTGCCTTTTTCCCATCTTTCCCTATATTCTCTTCAGTATCACCATTTCCTTTCCTTTTCTCACCTCCTTGTTATCATTTACAGATTTCCATATAATTTATTTATAAGAGATTTTTTTGCTCTGTTTCAAGCACCAATCTAATGTATCCTTAGCTATGGAGTTGCTATCAATGGGCATGTGTAGCCTTGATGGAAGAGTGTTTTTTTCACAGAAAGTATCTGCTTTCCACAGAAAGTTAAGTGAAACTTGAATGGCCCAAATCAATCAAAACTGTAAACAAAAATCTTCATGAATTGCTTTTTTTTTTAATAAAAGGACACCATCAGTGCTTTAAGAAATATGTCCAGCAACTAGGGATCCAGGACTACTTGTCAGACAGTGGGGAGAAGGCAAATTATTTAGAGGAAGAAGAATTTAAGCAGAAAGTAATGCATCCTTCCACTTCCCAGCAGTCATAGGCTCAATGATGTCCTAAACCTTGGATTATATATCCATGATTGTTGTGTTTAATAGCTCCTGACTGTAACAGGGACTCAGGCAGGAGCCCTGTTACTTGGGTAAAGTCAGGCAAGATTGACCCAAGATTGAACTCTGCCAGGTGGAGGGAATTACACACCCGAGAAGGATTGGGTGATTAGCCCACCAAAACTGGCATAAAGCCAGCAGCGGAGTAAGGACTGATTGCCTTTGGGCACAAGAAGAGGAACAGGGAGTCTCTGAGACTTCAGAGAAGAAATTACTAGACTGATTGATAACTAGGGAGGACGCTGGGAGTGTGGGACTCCGGGAGGCTCGGCCGGTCTGGTATGAAAGAAAGTATTCTCCTCAGAAATAAGCAATGGCACTGGTGAGTGCGGGAATGCTAAAGGCATTGGGAGGAGGATCTGCTGAGAGTCTGAGAAAAGAGGGCTAGGATCTCTCGATGTATATGGGGGGTGACTGGAATTAATATAACCCCTGAACTGGTCATGAAGGCGGCAGCACTGAAAGCGGTAAGATAAACTGAGAGGGAGCTGCAGGGGGCTGCTCCCAGTGCGAGATGCTTGTAAGGAGTAAGAGACATGGCATCTGCGTCCCACTAATGAAACAATTGTCAGCAACAATCATTTACCAAGTATCGGCATTATCTGGGGTAGAAACTTCAAATCTACAGACCGGGCTGCCCTCATCAATGAAGCAACTGATGAAGACTACCGTTACTGTAACTCTTTTGTTGAGAAAATAAACTAACATTTTGAGCCTACAACATCTGGGTGGCGGTTACTAATTTCTAACATCAAAAGGCACTAATTCCCTTCCTTTCCTTCTTCATCCAAGTTATGGCAGGCGAGTACAGTAGGGAGATGAACTTAAGATTCCGCCCCCCTCTCCGCCCCCCCCCCCCCCAAATGCTCACACTGACATAAATATCCTCCACAAATTTGTCTAATCCCTGTTTGAATACAGGTATAATGCTGGTCTCATCAGCATCTTGCAGCAATGAGTTCCACAAGTTAAGTGACAGAGTAGTGACAAGTGGGGTGACAGAAAGGCACTGCCTTTTTTAATTTAAATAGGCTGCCTGATAGAATACAAGAACTAATGTGCATAGAATTAAATTTAAGCATCATAAATTATAGTCTCATATTTATTTTTTATAGCATTCACAAATCCCCTCTATCATATTCCCATTAAGTTACCTCTTTTTCCAAGCTGAAGAGTCCTAGGTTTTTCACTCTCTCTCTATGTGGAACCAGTTTTGTAATCCTGAACATCTTTGCTGCCATTCTCTATAACTTTTGTAAGCATATACATTTTGACATGGATGACCAGACCTGCACACAGTATTCGAGACATGGATGCACCATGAGTTTGTATAATGATGTTTTCTGTTTTATTGTCAATAGTTAATTATTCCTCTTTCCCTCCCCCACTATTTTGACCATCTCTGCATATTGAGTCAAAGTTTTTAGCAAGCTATCTGCAATGATTCCATGATCTCTCGAGTGGAAATGGCTAATTAAGATCCCATCATTGTGTGTGTGTACAATTAGAATTATTTTCCCCCATGAGCCTTACTTTGTAATTTTCAAAATTGAATTTCATCTACCACTTTACTGTTCACTTATAGAGTTTTCTGAAATCTTTCTATATGACACTAAAATTCTTTGCCAACAAGTTTCAATTTCACTAAACAAAATTATTTTGCATCACATGCAGGCTTTTTTGCCACCTCCCTATTGGGATATCCTCTTTTTGTTCCACCTCCTCTTTGCTGACTTTTCCAGGTCACTTATGAAAATAGGCTGCAGCACAAATCTTTCCAGAAGCCCACTGCTTACCTGCCTCCATTGTGAAAAATGGCCAATTGTCATTCTTTTGTGTGTCTCTTTTTTCAATCCACAAGAGGATCTTTCCTCTGTTCCAATGACAGCTCAGTTTCTTTGAAAATCCAAATACAGTATAATCAACTGGATGTCACTTATCAACATGATTGTGACACCCCCAAGAATTCCAACACATTGGTGAGATGAGATCGCTTTATAAACTTATGTTGTCTCTTCCTTAGATGAGTCTGCTGTTCCATGGCTGCTGTCACCAGTCTGTTGTTCCATGGCTCACCTCCAGCACCTTTTTAAAGACTGATGTTACATGGGCAACCACTCAATCCTTTGGCAGAAAGGCTGATTTTAGAGAGAGGTTACATGCTGTCACTAACATTTCTGCAATTTTGTATTTGAGTCACTTCTGATCTTGAGAAAATACCACCTGTTACTTCTCACTGTACAATTTATGAATATCTTCTAATATCTCATTTATCATCATCTCAGTTTGAGCCAGTCCTTTATATTTATCGCATAAAAACAATTTATCTGATGTGGGAATCTCCTCAACATCATCTTATACAAAATATTCATTTAGTGTCACTGCTGCTGTCTTATCTACCCTGAGTCCACCTTTGCACCCTAGTGATCTAAGGGCCCCACCAACTCTCTGGCAGGCTTCCCAGTTCTGATGTACTCTATATATATAAAAATAGAAAAGATGTGTATATATAAAGACATATTATGACCTTTTAGGTCTCTGGCAAAACAGTCTTCAAATTTTTTTGGCTGTCCTTATCATGCTTTTACACTTAGGTTGCCGGGGTTTCTGCAATTTTCTATTTTCCTCAGCTTGAGTTATAGATCTCATTATGGTAGGCACTGTACAAACACTGAGCTTCATATAAAAGAAGTTAAACAATGGGTGCTACCACTATACAAGATGATATTTGTTTTACCAAAGAACTCCAGAAACAAACAAAAAAGAAAAACTCTAGTTGCAGACAAAAAAATTGTGAAAAGTTTATAATAATCTCAGTAAAGACTGTATTTGGGTTTTTTTCATTGAAATCTCCATGCCAGTTTTAACTACTTGTGTTCTAAATACTACATAGAATAAGGAGTAAATCTGGAATCAGCACAGATTGCTGCATTATTCTGCATAAATCAGACTTCCAGGGTCTTAACTGAATGTCTAGAATGTCTTCAAATATGCCTTCAAAATCTGCTAAGACAGACTACAGCTATAAATGAACTCCTAAGAGTGCCAGTGAAAATTAATATGGATCATGCAATAAAATAAAAAACAGCAGAGTCAGAAAGACTGAAAACTTTCCATTTTCCTGTGGGTTCAAGAATAGAAATAATCAGGTTGAACATTTCACCCTGAATACACAAGATAATTTCCTGGCAATAGAGCATATAGAGCAGCAAACTGCTTTTGAGGTTGATTAAAGACATATTGCTTATTGTATCACAAACACAATTTTTTAGTCTACTGAATGTATCAATGTGCTACTGATAATTTAAATCTGAGTGTTAGGAATAAAAGGGAAACCTTATTTGCAAAAATAATCTTCCTCAGACAGTACTTAAGAACATTTCCATGTTTCTGCTAAATCATAGGTAAACAACTGCAATAGGATAGATAAGATAAATAACTAATCTGATAGTTTCTTGAAATATAGAGTATATATCTGCTTTCTCTTCCTCTTAAACAAGAATTTTCATAGCAATCGTGTAATATTGTGTTTAGGTGATTAATCCTGCAGCAGCATTTTACTAATATAGCTGACACAAGCTCTATAGGCAGGGGACAAAAAAGTGACATCTATAATATCTCTCTCAACATGCTGGTTTCAGCATCATGTACTTGGTAATAGTCTTAGCTCCTCTTGCTAATGGCTGAAATTATTTTCTTTATTCTGCTGATAACCCCATAATTATAGTTCATAAAGGACAACTGCTGAAGAAAGTACTCCCTATATTTTATCAGAGTGAATTTAGGAGGAGATTGGCACGAAAGAAATGGAAATCTTACATTTTTTCACAATGTAGGGACACAGTGGGCAGTAGCTTTGGACAATCCCTACTTACAACGTGTGCATTTCAACTCTAAAAAGTTTTTTTTTTTTCTTTATGTCTATACTTTCCTTAGTTAACCCTCCTTCTGACAATTTTAACCAGAGCTTTAATTTGGATTGCTCACTTCTTAGACCAGTTTCTAAAAGAGAGGCCTACCAATTAATTTCCAATAAAAGCAGCTGTGTGTCAGATAACAACAGTGACTGTGTTTCTGCTATTGATTTAGATAAGGAGTGAAAGTTTTTATGCTTCACTACCGATTTCCTGACTGTCCCATATCCATCAGGATTTTCTTTATAAAACTATTATTTTTCTAGATTTCTTCATTGTACAAGTTTTGCTTTTTCTCATTTCATCTTCTACTATGTAATTAATGGACTCTAAAAATCAAATGCATATAGGGCCAGGAAAGCATACTGCCTCTAAAGCAAAGGCTGTTCTTCTAAAATATAGGGAATAAGAGGAGCCTTACTGTAATGGCTGTGTACAGCAAACAGCAATCAGAGTAATAAACTAAGTTTTCAGCCCTGGAGACTCTTGTTATTGGGAATACTGATTATCCTACAAGAAAGTAGCTACTAATTATGGCACTGGGGACAGGCTACATATCTTAAGGGAAAGAAATGCATCATCAGTAGAGATTGGTGAAATGTTTTTAGCAAATATGTGAAGTTCAGTATCAGAGGGCTTATCTGTAGCACAGTAATCAGGTCATTCTTAGGTGCTTCCAAACCACTGCATAATCCAAACTCAGAAATACAGCAGGGAGATACTCAGGTTTTAAACTACAATAACAATATTCTATTTTGCCCTAGTCATTAAGATATTTCTCCTCTGTCATAGAATTAGCACAAATTTCTGCAGAAGTGGCAAAGTAGCATTTTCTCATGTTGTGACAGATGTTCCTTGTAGGCCCTGAAAGATACTCAACAAAGCTGTCTTTCAGGGAAATATATATACACACACCCCAGCCTGAACTGAGTTATTTTTTCCCTTCATTTTTCAATAACTTTCAAATTCATTTTAGCTATGTCAGGTTGGACCACTGAATGATGGTGAACCCTAATTCACTAGTCACTTTTCAAAATACAAGCCATCTTTCTTTACATGCTTTGGAATATCTAGACAGTTTTTTAAAGAGGAGAGAAGAAGCCCATAGCAAAGATTTATGGAGTGCTCTTCTTCAGGCAATATCACTAAACATTCTATGAATGCAAAAGATGTTCTTTCCTACATTTTGCCCTCCATAAGGTGGCTGAGGATTTATATCATTTCCTCATTAAAAAAATTTATACATTTTTGTGGGGAGGGTACTATTCGCAAAGCATGAACCACTTTAAACCATCACTTCCTCAGATTAAAGTCCCCCTTTACCAGACAGAGAAGAAGAAATAATTGAAGCGAGGCAAGAAGAAATGGAGCACAGGTATATACATTTTTAAATAGGGATACATGTCTAATCAATACATTCCTCAACACACTTCTTTTGAGCAAGCATAAATTAAATCATCATGGAGGATTTTGTTCCTAAATTAGGTAAACAAGGTAAGGGTAATTAATGAAAAAATGGGTTAATTTACAGTTTGGTACCTAAAAGAAAATATTCAGCAGCAGATATTTGTGCTGTGGTGATTTTTAACTGTTATTTTATATATAAAGCCCCCTTCTGCAAATGCATTCTTGGAGCTGAACAATCAGTATTTCCATAATGTGTTCCCCATGGTATGTTAAAATACAATCTCTTTTGTGTTTAGGTTTTATATGCATACACGTTTTGTAGAATTCATCCAGCTGTCCAATGCTTATTTGACATTTTTAGTGCAAATGCAATACAAGTCTATTTATGTAGAATCACAATAATCTTGCATGGGTAGGACAATAGATAAAATGACCAAATATGTCAAATTCTATGTCTCATTTCCAAGACTGGGTCCATCAACCGATACAACTCTACAAATATTTAAACATAGTAACTGTATTACTCTTAGATACATGAATAAAAAGCAAGTGACAAGAGGTTTTTTAGTCATGTGAAATTTTTAAATACCTCATCTTCTGCCTGATTTAGCTCCCTTTTTAGGTCTTGCACACGAATTCTCAGCTGCTTAACTTCAGCCTCATGTTGTTCGACTATCTTGTTTGTATGCATCAGTTCTGCCACTTTATCTTGATACTGCTTGTTTAGCTTGTTGTGAGCATGCTGCAGATCAAGGATCTCCTTTTAAAGAGAGGGAAAAAAGGCAGTTAAACACTGTATCATGTCTACAGCTATACCAGCAATTCCCCTGTAGTGTGAACCAGCAAAAGCCATTTTTTATCAGTCTAACTGTGTCTAAACTAGGTCATTTGCAAACATAATAAGGCCAAAGAAACATCTACCACTATGCCAATTTTATTATAATAGCAAAAGTTACTAGTGTATACCAGGCATAAGACACATTCAGGAGCTGCTGTACATTAAAAAAAAACCCAAACCCTCCTAAATGAAGCTTTCTATAGGGATTACCACTACCAGACTCTCATATCAAAAGACCAGTGTGTTCCACTTATTTTTAGTCACACAGGCAGAATATTGTATTTCTAGAGTAAAATTTAAAATGCAGGGACCTATTCAGAACATCTTACAAAAAATGTAATTGCAGATCTAAGCTGTTGTAAAGTGTTGAAACTGTATAAAATTATAACCAGTAGAATATCTGTCCCAAGGCATTTTATCACAGTATTGTGGCCATGTCATCCTACTACTGAAGAAGAAAAAGTCCCCTCAGTGGCATAGTGCATATTATACTGTAGCCATAAAAAATGTCACGGGTATTTGTGTCTGAGAAATAGTGCTCTGAAAATTAAGAGATATTTTACCACAATACACAGTTGTTGTTACAGGTAATCAAGAGAAGATTCCAAATGACCAAAATCCTTGTGGTGACCATTTCAAGGCAGAGGAAACAAATATTACAATAAATGTGAATCAGTTTCTGGAACAATGGAATAATAATAGCAACAACAACAACAACAACAACAATATACTGCACATAACTGTTTTCTCTTGCCAACTTTTATATAAGTACATTATGTACTTTCATGATTCATTAACCCCTCTCGTTTGTGCTAAGGGAGTGATTGTTTGGCCATAAATCTGGAACATGTACAAAGCAAGATGAGAGTGAAGTGAAAAAAAAAGTGTTACCTTGGAAAGAAACAATATGCATATGAGAGTTAGTTCCCTAGCAAATGTTATTTCCATTAAGCAACAGGTAATGTTGTTGATGGAAACTGTCAGGCCATGTGACCTGCTTCACGTTCAGAGGGCAAGCTCTCCAGAGTGGAACATAGGGCCCTGGGAACTTGCTCTGCCAGCACTTGCCAGCAAAGAGCTGGCAGAGCTGGAGAGCTGCTGGCAGGGGCTATCAGCCCCCCTTCCACACCTTCATGTGTGCTGCTAAATGAGAAATGATTTCTGAGCTCCCCTGGGAGAAGCTGCTTCCCTGACCCTAGCACATGGCAGGGGAGACCTGTGCAAATGGGCAGGAAGAGAAAGGAGTGGCAGGGCTTGTACTCTCCTGGACCACCTTATGAGGTGCTTTGGTGTATATGGTTTACCTCTCCCCATCTTGTCCCCACCAGCAGATTTCCAAATAAATCCCCTCCCTTCCTCTGAGATTATTATTATGTGTATGTTAATCCTGTTGTGTTGTGTGTCTGTTTACACTTTGCTTCTCAGCGGGGAGAAGTACTAATCTCTCTTCAATGAAGCAGGTTTGAAGGGTGGTTGATGAAAGGGAAGAGAGTGAATCATTACTTCTTCTGCAGAGGCGCCCTGTGGCAACAGAGTTCAGCATGAGCCACAGAGTTACCTTGCAGGAAGGGGAGTGAGGGGACAGAGCAGTCTAACCTGGGATGCTGGAGGACCGTATACAATTACCCTACATGTAGCATGTCACATATTCAAATTAATGTGCAGCACAAATGAGCTGCAAAGATATTCTATGTTTTACAAGTAACACCTTTGTGGCTGGATGGCCATCTCTGTGGCTTGCTATCAAGTGGTAAATTGCTTAAATGTGTGGCATGTTACAATGTATTGCTCTATTAAAAGATTAATTGCATTTCAAATGTAACATCTATCAGGAACCTTTCTTTGCTTAAATAAAAACTTTGCTTATGAACAACTTATCATGAATTTGTTCTCTCTCTGGCTCCATATCTCTCTCTCCATTGCACTAAAGTCAGTTTAAACACAAACAGAACCCCTTTTCTGAATACATCAAACATGAGCACACTTCAAGCTAATGCAAGATGACTGATATTGTAGTTAAGCTTTTATTTGGAAAACTTAGTAGATGTTAGATAGCCATCATTAAAAAATGATAATATTTTCTTTGTTGTCTAATTAGGCCATCTCATTTCCCTTTCTGAATCCTTCCATTTTATGGATCTTAAAGTGGTGCAATTTTCTTTCTACAGTGCTGGAAAGCAGGGGAAATTTAATCTATCCCCATTCAGACTTACTGTGGTGCCAGAGATGAAAAGAAATCTCCCTTTCATGTACATGAATCCTCCAAGTCTTATAGCGGTTCTTTTGAGATCAGTTACCTTGTGTTCCCTCTCATGAAATTCCTTTGCTAAAACTGGTGAATAACATTACTTTTTAAAGCTCAGCTAATGAGTCTGTTCTTATGACATAAATGTTATGGTCCATTCTCAGGAGTCCTGAGTTGCATGTACCATAACCTGCCATCCCTAGCTGATACTTTAAAAAGTAGACCCCCAGGGTAGGGGAGAGCACCACCTCCCTTGAGAGCCCATTCCAGACCTTGGCCACTCTAACTGTGAAGAAGTTCATCCTAATGTCCAGTCTAAATCTGCTCTCTGCTAGCTTGTGGCCATTATTTCTTGTAACCCCCAGGGGCGCCTTGGTGAATAAAACCTCACCAATTCCCTTCTGTGCCCTCGTGATGAATTTATAGGCAGCCACAAGGTCGCCTCTCAACCTTCTCTTGCGGAGGCTGAAAAGGTCCAGGTTCTCTAGTCTCTCCTCGTAGGGCTTGGTCTGCAAGCCCTTAACCATATGAGTGGCCCTTCTCTGGACCCTCTCCAGGTTATCCGCATCCCTCTTGAAGTGCGGCACCCAGAATTGCACACAGTACTCCAACTGCGGTCTGACCAGCGCCTGATAGAGGGGAAGTATCACCTCTTTGGATCTATTCATCATGCATCTGCTGATGCACGATAAAGTGCCATTGGCTTTTCTGATGGCTTCGTCACACTGCCGACTCATGTTCATCTTGGAGTCCACTAGGACTCCAAGATCCCTTTCCACTTCTGTGCCACCCAGCAGGTCATTTCCTAGGCAGTAAGTGTGCTGGACATTTTTCCTCCCTAGGTGCAGCACTTTGCATTTCTCCTTGTTGAACTGCATTCTGTTGTTTTCTGCTCACTTGTCCAACCTATCCAGGTCTGCTTGCAGCTGTTCCCTTCCCTCCGGCTAATGCATGCTGTCCACCAAGCACAAAGTAAAAATGTGCTGTTGTAGAGGCTAAGGGGAAAGACATTTCATTGACAGCTATCTTATTTTCCCTGTAAGAAAAAGGATGGGGAGCAAGGGTTGAGAAATAGCCTGGAGTAGAATTGCACTGTGTATCTTCACAGAATTGCTCTGAAAATCCAAAGGTGTAAGGTAACTCCACTCCATTCCTCCATGATATGCTGCCAAAGGGAGAGGAAGAGGAAAGCAACAAATAAAATTGGCCTAAACTTCCATCCATAATTTATTCCAAAGTACATGTTAATTTCTGAAGTATGATGCTAGATGGAAAGGGCTTCTCCAAAGTAGATTGTATAGCATAAGGAACACACAGGAGGTCTAAAAACGACATGACCCATATCATTGTTGTCTTCTTCCACATTGATTGCAGAAGGAACAGAAGAAACTAAGGGTATAAATAGATATCAACAAAAGAAGAAGATTGGGTTGTTTTTAGATATGTCCCAGCACAGCTGGTTCATTTCATTTGACAAAGCACATATGGCCCACTATCCTGCCCAGTGATCATGCAGGACAACAAGCAACATGTTCCCTATGTTCAGGGTGTATCTCTGTAAACTGGGAAAGCTGGGGTTCCATGCGTACAGATACTTGCCCTGAAGATTCATGTAGGCATGTCTGTAAGCGGGGAATGCTGAGCAAATGCTTCCAGGGTTCGAGAGCCCTGATCCTCTATAAGAATTCTCAGGGTGCACTGGCCCAGGTGATATCTGTTTCCTACTTATAAGAGCTTAGCTTCCATTAAAGCTTGGCAGACCCAGGGCATGATTTTACCCAGGAAATCAATCTATCTGGCTTTACATTGATAAGAAGTATAATAAAAGATCACAGAACTTTTTACTTTCATCAGAAATCACAGAATTCAAAGAACCATGGGAACTTGATTACATAAAGAGAGGAACATTAAACACAGAATTTAAGCCTACCTTTTCAGTCACAATATCCTGGAATTAAGATGGAGATGGCCTGGATATCTAAAGTACCAGCAGAATGGGGGCGGTGGGGGCGGAAAGCAGCCTGCCTAGTTAATTATCCATTTAAAACTTTCGGTCATGGGAAGTTTATGAGATACATTTGATGAAAATAAATATCACAAAGCAAAAAGGGATGGGAAATAATTCTTTTCAGAATTGCCATTAGTGTAGGATTTCAGTAGCTCTAATGTATCTGTATATTCATCTGTATATTTCATTATCAAACTATAACCTTGATTTTATTCTCAGAGACTTATACACCCAAAAAGCTATTCTTTATCCTGTGTATTATGTTGAAACAAGTAGATGTTGGGGAGGTGAGGAAGAAATGTAGTTCCTGACAGAGTGCCAATAATGGAGGATTATTAAACCTTGATATTCTTCCATTGAAAAAGAAGCATTCATGAACAAAATGTCAAGAATAAGAAAAATTAGTCTGCCCGTAGAGGCTGTTTACAAAGCAAGAGAAAAACTGGTGGGGAACTTTGTTTGAACATGACAGGAGGGTGACCACAGGTTCATGCAATAGAAAGACTGCAACTTTACAAGAGGCAGATTTTCACCAGACATTATAGAGAGAATGACAATAAACCAGAAGTAGAAATCACTGCTCCAGAGAAGGAAAAAGAGAAATGATCCTGTACACACTACAGATCCCAGACTTGCATCAAGTGAAGAACAAGGCTTTATTTTACTGCTTTAGTGCTTTTGGTTGTATACACACACATCTTGTGCTATCTAAAGAGCAACTGACTTTGTAACCTCTGTAATGCTTAAAGTGTTATGTACTTACACTAAGCGTTATGTACTTACACTGAATCTGTATTCAGTGAATGGTCAACTATAACTAGAAAACCCACAGGGCTGGAAGTATGGAAAAGGCATACCTGGACAGGGATATTTTATAGAGGAGAGGGTTCAGCATATGTCTGAAGGTATAGGGGGATGGCTAGAAAATGATATTTAGAGGTTTGCTTTTAGGAATTGGCTTGTAGGTAAAATAGAGATTGTATTAGAACAATAGTTGAGGGGAATGGCAAGGGATGATTGATTTCTAAAAGCCTGTTTGTCGCAGTTTTACAGCCTTCAAGGCAGATAAGGTGTTTGAGACCAAAAAACATACACATCCTGGGAAACAGAAAACATCCTAACTTTATTTTCCTAATAGAGATAGGCCTGCCTCCAGGGCTACAGTGCTCACTTGCAAAAACCCTGGGGATTTCCAGTTTTAAATTAAATGACCAAATTAAGACGTGGGTATGTGTTCGGTTTATGAAGACCGGATTTTAGCTGAAAAAATGGACAGCATGATGGCCCCAAGGAAACCAATTGATGATACCCAGAAGTGAAGAGTCATCAGTGGAAAAAGAATACAAAACAAGTTTTCAAAATACCAAGCGAGCATCGGATCCTGACCTCCAAAGTTGCTGATGTCAGACATTGAAGCAAAAAACCTCGAAGTGGCATTTACGTACTGGCTGGTCGCACCACTTGCCTTCCATATATTCTGGGCACTGGGGAATATGAGTAATATGTGTTGTAATCATCTTACTTGCTTTGCCTGCATTGCTCTTATTTCCCAATACTGTGTATCAATAAAATTCACATAATATGAACCAGAGGAACTGTGGTTGGTCTGAAAGCTGTGGTCACCCAGAGCAAGCTATCAGGGCTGGGCTGTGAATCTAGTACCAACCCGGGGCAGCTGAACCATGAGATCTCATTTGTGTGAAAGATTACAATAGCAAAACCAAAATAACAGAACTAAGTGTTTCCAGCATGGTGAGAACCAAATAATGCAGCCTGGTGACTATCCAGGAAGGAGAGTTCTACCAGATCTATGATGTGATGCTATACAACTTCTTGCCTCTTCAGGTAAATTGTTAATATAGTTAATAATAACATAATTATAGCGCTGGTTTAAAGAAGGCGGAGGTAAAGTAGCTATTAAGCATTTCAACATGCTGCTTCTTTTTCTTATGTCCTTGTCATAAATTAGATGTTTCTTCCAGAATCATGCACAAGTGATGGTGCTTTTGCTTGCTGAAGCAAGGTCCTCCTTTATACAGGTCTCATAAAGGAGCTGGCAAATGAGCAGGTGCTCCATAGTCTGCACTTCACCACAGTCACATATATTTGTGTCATTAGAGTAGCCCCATTTGATCATGTTTGGTTTTGATCTTCCAGTTTGCGTGCAGAGGTGATTCAGGTATTCCCATGTTGGCCAGTCTACATTAGTCCCTCTGGGAAGGTCCTTTTGGGGTCCCAGGTCCATTTCAAAGCATCTGATTGCCAAAGGCGGTGGAAGGTCAGGGCTAATGGGGCTTAGCTTCCCCATGCGTGGGGCAGCGGTGGCAGCGCAGAGGACTGCAGGGCAGCTTGGGTGTGGGCTTTGGGCAGCAGCAGCAAGAGGGGAGGGGCAGGCACAAACTCAGACACACAGCTGCAGCCACAGTTTGTATGCAGCCAGGATTGCAGCTCAGCAGTATATGAAGCACTGTCCAGCATGGCAAACAAGTATGTGAAGGGGAAGGGGAATGGGGGGGAGGTGGGGAGGTAGATCAAGTGTGGAAGGTAATGGGGCAGAGGCAGGGCCAGGTTCTGGGGTGAATGGGGGCCCAGGGCAGGTTGTGGGACAGTTGAAACCCGGGCGGCTCATCCAGGGGGACAGTGGGGTTCTCCTGGGGAGGTATGGGGGGCATATACATGCCCCCTGGATTTATGTGCAGGGCAGAGGTAGGCTGCTGCTGTGGGCTGGGCTCTATGCCCCGTTGCTGCTGCCTCAGAATACCGTGTGCCTGCTGTCACCTATCTAGTATTAGATGTTGTCCAATATGAGGTGAAAGGCATTAACTGAAAATAAGAAGTTCATGTAGTTTACAACGATGGCACAGAAATGACTAAAGTTATCTGGGCTAGAGGCATCCTTCCCTGGCTTTACAGAACTATTACATGGGTTTGTCACCATGGTTTATGTATTCTAAGGGTTGATGAGCAATTCTTAAAAAGGCGTAATACACCTAACTTGCAGCACTGTAGAGATTAATCTGCTCCATGCATGTCATTGAGTCCAACTGCTTTGCTGTTCTTCACATGACTTATTCCAGCATCAAGTTAATCCATTGTGTATAGCGTGCTAAACTGATCTTCCTTCAGAGCAGTTTGCCATCTAATCCATATTTTAGGCTATTTGTTTGAAGATTTACCATTGAATAGAAGTTAGTGACCCACCCCGTTGGCGGTGATGTTGTAGTATTGATGTACTTTCTTTGGGTCATTACTCAGCTTGTGAATGGTTAACTATGCTTTGCTGCTAGTGTGGGTCATATCTATTCCTTCAATCAATTTTTTCCATTTCCATCATCTTTCTTCTTGGGGCTTGTCAGTTAGGGGTGTTCGTGTTGCAACGGTGTTTTCTGAAAAAAGATCTCTTTGAAATATTTGCTGATATTTTCCGTATTCAGTTCCTACCATCAGAGTAAACCCTAATATATACTCAGCTCTGCCTCCTCAAGGTATATGCCTCTTGGAGATTTTGCCTAGTGCATTTACAAAGAGGTCATAGTTATCTGTCTAGACTAGTTTGATTCATAGATGCTAGGGTCGGAAGGGACCTCAATAGATCATCGAGTCCAACCCCCTGCATAGGCAGGAAAGAGTGCTGGGTTCAGATGACCCCAGCTAGATGCTTATCTAACCTCCTCTTGAAGACGCCCAGGGTAGGGGAGAGCACCACCTCCCTTGGGAGCCCGTTCCAGACCTTGGCCACTCGAACTGTGAAGAACTTCTTCCTAATGTCTTGTCTAAATCTGCTCTCTGCTAGCTTGTGGCCATTATTTCTTGTAACCCCTGGGGGCGCCTTGGTGAATAAAACCTCACCAATTCCCTTCTGTGCACCCGTGATGAACTTATAGGCAGCCACAAGGTCGCCTCTCAACCTTCTCTTGCGGAGGCTGAAGAGGTCCAGGTGCCCTAGTCTCTCCTCACAGGGCTTGGCCTGCAAGCCCTTAACAATACGAGTGGCCCTTCTCTGGACCCTCTCCAGGTTATCCACATCCCTCTTGAAGTGTGGTGCCCAAAACTGCATGCAGTATTCCAACTGTGGTCTGAGCAGCGCCTGATAGAGGGGAAGTATCACCTCCTTGGATCTGTTCGTCATGCATCTGCTGATGCACGATAAAGTGCCATTGGCTTTTCTGATGGCTTCGTCACACTGCCGACTCATGTTCATCTTGGAGTCCGCTAGGACTCCATGATCTCTTTCCGCTTCCGTTCCACCAAGCAGGTCTTTCCCTAGGTAGTAGGTATGCTGAACATTTTTCCTCCCTAGGTGCAGCACTTTGCATTTCTCCTTGTTGAATCGCATTCTGTTGTTTTCTGCCCATATGTCCAACCTGTCCAGGTCTGCTTGTAGTTGTTCCCTACCCTCCAGCGTGTCCACTTCTCCCCACAGTTTTGTGTCATCTGCAAACTTGGACAGAGTACACTTCACTACCTCGTCCAAGTCGCTGATGAAGATATTGAAGAGTATTGGTCCAAGGACCGAGCCCTGCGGGACCCCATTGCCCACACCCTTCCAGGTCAAAACCGACCCATCCACCACGACTCTCTGGATGCGACCCTCTAGCCAATTCGCCACCCACCGGACTGTGTAGTCATCCAAGTCACAGCCTCTTAACTTGTTCACCAGTACGGTGTGGGATACCGTATCGAAGGCCTTCCTGAAGTCTAAGTATACGACATCCACCCCTACTCCTGTGTCCAGGTGTTTTGTAACCTGGTCATAAAAAGAGACTAGATTAGTCAGCCATGATCTACCTGCTATGAACCCGTGCTGGTTTCCCCTCAGCATAATTTGTCCTGCCGGGCTCTCGCAAATCTGAGCCTTGATAATTTTTTCGAAGACTTTGCTTAGGACGGAGGTGAGACTGACTGGCTTATAGTTGCCTGGGTTCTCCTTCCTCCCCTTCTTGAAAATGGGGACCACATTGGCCCTTTTCCAGTCCTCTGGGACCTGGCCCCTGTGCCACGAATGTTCAAATATTACTGCCAATGGCTCTGCAATGATGTCGGCCAGTGCCTTCAGTACCCTCGGATGGAGCTCATCCGGGCCTGCCGACTTAAACACATTCAGTTCCTCCAAGTGACTCTGCACCATCTCAGGGTCTACACATGGCAGTCTGGTGCCTTGCTGCTGCCTCTCTACAATCCCAGTGAGAGACTTGTCTTGCCCCTCACTTAGGAACACTGAGGCAAAGAACTCGTTGAGGAGTTCAGCTTTGTCCCCCCTGTCCATCACCAATTGCTTCTGCCCATTTAGTAGGGATCCTATTCCACCCTGGGCCTTCCTTTTACTCCCTATATATCTAAAAAACAATTTTTTGTTATCCTTTACTTGGGATGCCATCCTCACCTCCATGGTAGCTTTGGCCTGTCTAACTGCCTCCATATAAGTGCGAGCAGAGGAGGTATACTCCTCTTTGGTAATCTCTCCCCATTTCCACTTTTTATATGCTCCCCTTTTAGTCCGCAGGCTGCCCTGGATTTCTCTGGTCAGCCAAGGAAGCCTCCTGGCCCCTTTCCCTCTTTTTCCTCGCATTGGGATCATCTCCCTTTGTGCCTGAAGGATCATTTCCTTAAGGTCCAGTCACCCTTCCTGGGCTCCCATCTCTTCAAAACTCCTACTCTGCAGTGCATCCTTGACTAATTGCCTGATGTGTGCTACTTACTTGTAAAGGTCTTCAGAAAAGTCTCTTCAGTCTGATTACTTAAAATTGAAACATATATGCATTGGTGCCATATTTGGAATTATGACTGCTGTGACATCTATAACAATTGACCTGTGCTGTGTGTGGGGAAATAGTTCCAACACAGCTTTTTGCACATAACTTTTATATTGCTCTCAACAAAGGCGAGGTTTGGATTGTAGCTTTGTCTCTGTCAGGAGCTAGACAAACACCCAGATAGCTCTGAATTGTAGATCAGACTTAGGTGATACGCCTCGGCCCACATCTTGACCAAGTTGTCATTCTCATAACTTTTGCTATAACTCCATGTGACGCTATGACTATTAAAGTCACTGATGATCATGCTAAGGGGAGGAAGGAAGTAGAGAAGCAGAATAAAGACACTAGACTTCATAAAATAGACTTAAGCAAACTCAAGGACCTGGTGGGCAGGATCCCCTGGGAAGTAAGTCTTTTGGGTAAAGGAGTCCAGGTGGCTGTACTCCCAGAAAGGCACAGGAGCAGGGGCACTAGAGCAAGCTATTCCAATGCAACAGAAAAATGGGAAGTACAAGAGGAGGTCAGGCTGGATAGACAGCAATCTCTTCAATGAGTCAAAACTCAAGAGGAAACCTATAAGTAGAAACTTAATTGTAGTACTAAGGAAGAATATAAGAGTATTGCATATACATGCAGGAAGAAAATCATAAAGACCACAGCACAATTTTAGATGCAGCTGGTAAGGGGCATAAAAGGGCAATAAAAAGGGACTGTAGCTGAGAATGGCCAAGCCCTGTACTTACCAGGGTGACAACTGCTGGCATGCTCCACAGGCAGTGGACTCCCAATTAACCCTGTGGAAAAGCAGCAAGCCCGCAGGCTGACAACACACTCTGCCGTACTAGCGTTCCTTGGGTGGGATGGGCAGCGAACAGACCGTGGGCTCTCTGCTGGTCCATTACCCAAGCCAGGCTGACAGCTGGAACCTGGGCTCCAAATGGACACGGGCCTCAGCCCAAGAAGATGGCAGGTGGCTGGCACAGATAGTGCCAACTAGGGCCTGGAAGGCACAGAAGCAGGGGCTGATAAGCCCCTTTGGGGCTCTCAATACCTGGCAGTAGCCATGGGACACGTGGGGGAAGGCAGGGATCTGGGTTGGCCCAGACCAACCCAAAACTCCCTACGTAAGACAGCACCAACCCCAGAAAGGCTGTGGCCAAGGACCAGGGATCAAGGACCAGCACAACACTGGCTCTCCTTGTGGAACCCTGACTGCCACTCAGCCACTGGAGTTCAGGTGTGTTTAGGGGTTCCAATGGGGTTTGTAATACTTGTGGCCCCAGATTATGCAAAGGGCTTCACCCAGGACAGACCTGCCGGCTCAGATTGGGTTGATAGAAGGGGTAAACCCTTGAAGAGCTCCAACCACCTGGAGGAAGGTGGCTGAGATATGCTGCTGGGCCAAGGCAATTCCTGAAGCAGGCACAGACACCATTATTTAAGTTATATTAGTTTACTCATTTTCTGATGTGGGCTGGACTCCGCTGGCTATAGAACTTTATCAAGACCTCTGGGGTCAGTCAATGCATACTGACCCCGGGCTGTTCAGTTTCCTTCCTTCATGGACACTTCTGCCTAACAATGAAGCCAGATGCCTAGTGAAACCAGGTCTCTATTCCAAGCACCAACAAAACACTGAAGTGGAAAGGGATGGGGTGTAGGGAAGCCCCACAGAAGACTCTAGGTCTGGGACATTGTAGCCCACGCTGGTCTCAGTGAAAGCTATACAATCAGGTACTACTTCCTGACACCTTTTTCCAGCTACACCAAAGTTGTGGCAGGAAAGATATAAAAATATGGGAGTAAGACACCTGTTGAATGTGTGACACCCAGACTCCATCCATGTGGCCACTCAGCCTGTGTCCTTCTACAGGGATAAGTATACCAAAAGCAAGAGGAAGACCAGAGACATGGTCTCCCATGACATCCTCATAGACTAGATGAAAGTACTATAAGATAGATACATAACTGATTGGATTGTTGTATTTAGTGAGTAGCCCTCAATGGCTCAATGTCCAATTGGGAGGAGGTATCAAGTGGGGTTCCCCAGGAGTATGTTCTGCAACCAGTATTGCTCAAAATATTCATTAATGATTTGGATGATGGGATTGAGTGCATGCTTAACAAATCTGCTGATGACTCCAAGTTGGGGGGAGTTGCAGACACTCCAGGAAGTTGGGATAGAATCCAAAATGGCCTGGATAGACCAAATGTATGGTCCTCAATCAACTGAATGAGATTCAGTAAGGACAAGTGCAAAGCCTGAATATGAGACAAAATAATTGTATGCACAAATACAGAATGGGTAATGGCTAGCTAGGTCGCAGTACTGCAAAGAACTTGTGGGTTACAGTGATCCCAAAACTGAAATCAAGCCAACATTGTGCTCTTGTTGCAAAAAACAAAAAAAAAAAAATCCAAAAAAGCTGAAACACAACAAAACAAAAACAGAAACCAACAGCAACAAAAAAACCCCCCAGGATACTGGCTTGAATCAACAGGAGTGCCACTTCAAATCAAGTGATCAAGTGATTCTTCTGCTCTATTCAACACTGGCGAGACCTAACTTGGAGTACCTGTGTCCAGTTTTGAGCCTCCCACTTTAAGAAAGATGTGTACAGACCAGAGTCCATGTGCAGTGACATAAATGATTAGAGGCCTCAAAAGCAAGATTTGAGGAAAGGTTGAAAGTACTTACCAAGGGATCCTTGTCCCTCCCAACTCCCCTTCCCCCTTTAGTATGGATAAGACAAGACTAAGGGGGGGATTTGATTGTTATCTTCAAATAACTGAAGGACAATTATAGAAAGGATGATGATGGGATTTACTTGGCAGTTGTAGGGGACAGGACTAGGAGCCATAACCTCAAGCTGCAAAAGAGAAAATTTAGGCTAGAGATTAACAGGGAGTTTCCAACTATATGAGGGTAGTCAAGCACTGGAACAGGCTACTGGGAGAGGCTGTGGAATCTCTATCTCTAAAAATTTTCATGAGCAGGTTGGATAGACACTTGGCTGGGATGATTTAGTCAGGAACCATGCTGCTTTGAGCAGGGGGTGGACTAGATGACCTTGTGAGGCCCCTTCCAGCCTTACTTGCTTATGCTCCTATGCTCATTTTATGCTGTTTACTCTCCTCTTTAGGGATTTCATGGCACATAAAATTATGTAATACAATGTCATTTTGTTTGCATTTTAATAGTACCACTATAGATGATGAAGAATACATTAGGTATCAAAAAATTAGTGTGAAATCTGTTCGTATAAAATGTGACTAAAGATAATGTGGTATAAAATATTGTTTGGTAAGCACAGCTCAGTTTGCATTCATGTTATAAATTCTTACTAGTTTATGAAATCCTTTATTAGGCCAAATATTCCCAGGCAATATAAAATGAAATGGCCTACCTCAGAGGTGCTATTAGGGTAAGAATAACTTACAGAATAAGCTTTGGAAGATCTGTAGAATCAATCACTTTTACTATTATAACCAAGACAAATTCCCATTAGAAACTATGCCACAGTTACAAGCAACTGCTTTAGATTTTTATATACTTGGTGTGCTCAATATAGTTGTACCGTGTCTCTAATCACTTCGGTAAATGTAATTCATTTAATAAATTTATACTTAAAGTGTTATTCAATTACTTACTCTGCTCCTCAGCAATTTTATAGTCTTGCACATCCCATAGCAGTAGAGTGTAATTAAAGGTCCTTTTCATTAAAGAAACACTCTTGTGCTACTAGGTCACCTGTGGTTTGTTTCTTGATATTTTATTTGGAGCACTACTGTAGGGAAAACTACTGTGGCAAAACTGGGAATTTATAAATAGTTGGCTAAATATTGTCCTGTACTTAGGCATATGTAAGTGTGTGGTAGAGACCAAGAGGTTTTACACATCAAATAAGAAAAGAATGAGTAGAATAACAAGGACAAAATCTATATTACAATTAATATCGAGTCTAGGTCCTTTGCTACATTTTAAAACACACTTTAATCAGGAAAGTCAGAGAACTCTTTGTAGTAAATATCTTTTGCATTTTAAAAAAGTGGCAAGAGCTTCGATATTATATTTTTATATAAAAAAACAAAACTTGTTGGATTAAGTCAATTTTAAGTTTGAAGGGCACATACGCTGTGGGGCAAGGAACACACACACACACACCCATCCATATGTATACTCCAGCTATGAAAAACATCTAAAAACCATATCCACTTGCGTAACATGTAATCAGAGAATTTCCAAGGAAAAGACCTGACAAACAGTGAGCTCAATGCTGTGCTACTCCTATGTAGATGTTACAATGTAGTAAAAATAATGCTACTTATTTAGTACTCTTTTTGGCTTCACTATGATACTCAGTACTAAATTCTCCAAAAGCCTCATAAAACAACCGCTTTGTGGCCACAACAATGTAGCAACGCAGAGAAATATCACCCCTGTTTAATCAGAGAGGAAAACTGAAGCACAGGTCTATAAAATGACTTGCTCTCATAGGAAGACCCTAGCAGGGCAACGTATAGAGCCTAGACCTATTAATTACCAGAACGAGGGAAGACTGTCTTTTACATTTGGGATGCAGCAGCTAGGGCTAACAGCCATGAGGCATGTTTGAACTGGCCAGTAATACATGGACAGTTTGAGGGATAAAGTCTTCCTAAACTTTTTCACAATCTTGGTCCATTATTACCAGATGAATGCTTTGAGCAAGAGACCTCCTTTCCTCTCTGTTACTGAGAAAACTGTTTCAAATAATGAACTAGAATAAATATTTCTAAAATGGGAAATTTGAACTAAAAGAGCAGTCAGATTATCTTTCCCTTAAGAGCAAGCTAACAGCAGTCTACCTTCCCTGTGATTCCCATTTCATTGCCAACTATGTTTAGAATAATTTTCTATGTGATCTCTGCTGCCTTAAGGTAAGGGCCAAGAAGGAAACTCCAGAACCAGCTCTGCATGTGAACTAAGCAAAATATTCCATAGAACAGCATGGTTGTGCTGGTAGGTGGTGAACAAACTAATTTAGCTATCCTGCTTCCTACAGTGTTGGCAAATTTCAAGATACAGTTGTGTGGTGCCAAACGCAGTCAAAACATTATTTTGTCTTTCAACTGAATGTTTTCTCCACGTGTGGATTAAGGTGGCATCCTTGGGACTATGGCCCAACTTTTGAAGGTGGTGTAGATCACAACTAGAAGAAAAACAGTTTATGCAACACTGCAATAACTCCTCACTACATGGCATGGTTGATTTATTAGGAAGCAAAATGAGGATGCAGGTCTCCATTTGAAGGATGACAATATCAGGGGAAAAATCTGGATAGAAGACTGCCTAGGATCATTGAAAATTTTGGGTTCCAGGCAAAAATGATCTTCTATATTTCCTTTCAACATATGTAGGTAAGAATTAGGCACCTTGATCCTATATACTAGCATAGTAGTTTTCTATCTTTTTAAAGCTTGGGCACCCCTTGATAAATTTGAGAGGCCTTTCATTAAACTCAAGGCACTATAGATTTCTCTTCAAAATCTCTGGGAATGTTCAGATGAGAATGTACATGTGGATTTAGATTTAGATTTCATACACATTAGGGCTGGAAGGGACCTCGGAAAGTCATCAAATCCAGCCCCCTGCCCCAGGGGCAGGAAGTCAGCTGGGATCATAGGATCCCAACAAGATAAATATCCAAATGTCTCTTGAAGGCATTCAAAGTAGGTGCTTGAACCACCTCTGGCGGCAGTGTATTCCAAACCTTGGGGACTTGGACAGTGAAGAAATCTTCCTTATGTCCAGCCTGAAACGGTCATGGAGGAGTTTGTGACTCTTTGACCTTGTCATCCCTTGGGGTGCTCTGGTGAACAAACATTCCCCCAGGTCCCGGTGAGCACCCCTTATAAACTTATAGGTGGCCACCAGATCACCCCTGAGCCTGCACTTTTCCAAGCTGAAGAGTCCCAGGGCACTCAGCCTTTTACCATAAGGTCTGTTTTCCTGGCCTCTGATTATGCATGTGGTTCTCCTCTACACTCTCTCAAGCTTCTCCACATCCTTTTTGAATTGTGGAGCCCAAAACTGGAAGCAGTACTCCAGCTGCAACTTCACCAAGGTTGAGTACAATGGGAGAATGACGTCCTGGGATTTGCTTGAGAAGAATTTATGGATGCAAACCAGTGTTTTGCTCGCTTTACTAACTGCAGCATCACATTGAAGGCTCATGTTCATCTTGTGGTCAATCATGAACCCCAAGTCCCTTTTGCCTGTAATGCTAGCCAGCATAGCACTGCCGAGTCTATAAGCATACTGCAGGTTTTTCTTCCCAAGGTGAAGAACTTCGCCAGTTCGCTTCTGATACCAATTTCCACATCATTAATGAAGATGTTGAATAGTGTAGGCCCAAGGACAGAGCCTTGGGGGATCCCACTGGTTACAGGGCACCATGACAATTGACTTCTTTCAACCACCACCCTCTGGGTCCTACCATAGAGCCAATTCGCCAGCCAGTGGATTGTGGTGAGGCTGAAGCTGCAGTTAGCCAATTTTGCTGAGAGGTGATCATGGGACACCAGATGAAAGGCTTTTTAAAGTCAAGATATATGACATCAATCTCTTCTCCCTTGTCCAGGTGATAGGTGACCTGGTCGTGAAAGGAAATAAAATTGGTCAAGCAAGACCTACCCGCAACAAACCCATGCTGGCTACCCCTCAGGATGTTGCCATTGGCTAGTCTGTTAAGAATGGTCTCTTTGATAATCTTTTCTAAGACCTTCCTTGGGATAGAGGTCAGGCTGATAGGCCTGTAGTTTGCCAGATGCACTTTCCTCCCTTTCTTGAAGATAGGCACCACTTGGCCTTCTTCCAATCTTCAGGCACTTCACCAGAGCACCAGTTCTCAAAGATCCATGCCAGGGGCTGAGTTATGATGCTAATCAGCTCCTTCAGTACCCTCGGGTATAGACTGTCAGGGCCAGCTGACTTGAAGGTATCCAGCCTCTCAAGGTGTTCCTTCATGAGGTCAGCATTGATGGAGGGTAAGGAATTTCCCTCACCCGGGCCTCCCTGTTCCATAATGGGCAGGGGCGCCCTGTGAGACTGCTGAAAGACCGACACAAAGTACCCATTTAGGAAGTTGATTTTTCCTGGGAGTCAGTTGTCAGTTCTCCCATCTGGTTTAGCAGGGGTCCAATGTTGCCCTTGCTTTTCCTCTGACTCTCCACATACCTAAAAAGACTTTTTATTGTTCTTGATACTTGTAGCAAGTCCGAGTTCCGTTGCAGCCTTGACTTTCCTGGTTCACTCCCTGCAGGTCTGGACCAGTGCAGAGTATTCCTCCTTGGAGGTGGATCCAGTCCTCCATCCTTTGTACGTCTGTCTTTTTAGACAGAGGAGGTCCGCTAGTTCTCGGGAGAGCCAAGAAGGCTGCTGTGCCCTTTTGCTGCCTTTCCTCCAAGATGGAATAGACTTTGCTTGTGCATCCAGGATCGCTCCTTTGAGGAGCGACCACTTGTCCTGAACTCCCCTCCCCTTTGTGTTGTGGCCCTTTAGAGCTTCACTGACAAGCCTCCTGAGCTTGTCAAAGTCAGCTTTCCTGAAGTCAAGGACTTCTGTATTGCTGACTGACTTGCCAGCTTTACAGCTGATGGTGAAGGTGATGAGCTCGTGGTCACTGTCACCCATCTTCCCTTCGATCATTAGGTCATTGATTAGGTCATCCCCCATTGCCACAACCAGGTTGAGCAGCGCTTTACTTCTCATTGGCTCATAGACTTCTTGCATCAGATAGAGCTCATCCACACACGAAAGAAAGCTTTGCAACCGCTCAGATTTGGCTGAGCGCTCTTCCCATGAGATGTCTGGGTAGCTGAAGTCTCCCATGACAACCATGCAGTGGGAGAATGCAGCCTCAGCCAATTCCCTGGTGAACTGGTCAAGCTCTTGATCCTGGATAGGAGGTCTGTAGTAGACTCCCACCATTGTGTCCCCTGTGTCGTGTTCCCCATGGATTTTAACCCAGAGGATCTCCAGTTGTCCACCCTGGTTGCCAGGGTCAGCTTGCAGGGATGCGTAGCTGTCCTTGACATAGAGAGCTACACCCCCACCCCTTTTGTCCACTCAATCTCTCCTGTACAGGGTATAGCCATCTATACCTGTGGCCCAGTCATGGGTGGAATCCCACCAGGTCTCCGTTATCCTTTGACATCGTAATTATTTGTGTTAAGCAGGAGGACAAGTTCCTCCTGTTTATTCCCAAAGCTCCTGGCATTTGTTTACAGGCATGCAAGTGTCGCTTTGGGGGCCCTTGCCTTACCTACAACTAACTCCAGGGCTGGGGCAGGGGTGGGCTCCCTTAAGTGCCTTGGCCTGCTGGCTTTGAGAGGGTTGCTCAGTGGGCCAGCAGTGGCTGTGGTCCCCCCATCCACCGGCGGGCTTAGTTTAAAGCCTGGTGGAGCAGGTCAGCAAGTCTGCTGAGAAGTGCATCCTCCCCAGTGGAGAGAGGTGGAGGGTGTCCCTTCCCAGCAGCTCACTGCCTCTCTCAAAGAGTGAACTGTGGTCATGGAAGCCAAAGCCTTCCCGATGACACCAGCACCACAGTCTTTGGTTCACTACCTCGATCCTCCTCTCCCTCCTGGTGGACGGGTCATATTCGACCTGGGGGGAAGTGGGCAGCGGAGTCCCCCAGGGCTCGGTCCTTGGGCCCGGGCTGTTCAATTTCTTTATCAGCAATTTGGACGACGGGGTGAAAAGCAACCTGTTCAAATTTGCTGATGATATCAAAATATGGGGAGAGGTGGGCACGTTAGCAGGGAGGGAGAGACTGCAGAAAGACCTGGATAGGTTGCAGGGGTGGGCTAACAAAAACAGGATGAGTTTCAATACTGGCAAGTGCAGGGTGCTACACTTGGGTAGTAGTAACCAGCAGCACACTTATAAGATAGGAAACTCCCTTCTTGAGAGCACGGAGGCAGAAAGGGATCTTGGAGTCATTACTGACTCCAAGATGAACATGGGCCAACAATGCGAGGTCACAGTCAGCAGGGCTAACCGGACCTTATCGTACATCCACAGGTGCATCTCAAGTAGGGCCAAGGAGGTGATCCTCCCCTTCTACGCGACACTGGTCAGGCCACAGCTGGAGTACTGTGTCCAGTTCTGGGCACCCCACTTCAAGAGGAACGTGGACAACATTGAGAGGGTCCAGAAGAGGGGCACCCGCATGATCTGGGGACTGCAGGGCAGACCCTACAATGAGAGGTTACTGGACCTGAACCTGTTCAGCCTTCACAAGAGAAGGTTGAGGGGGGACCTGGTGACCGTCTATAAACTCACTAGGGGGAACCAGAAGGGTTTGGGGGAGACCTTGTTTCCCCTAGCGCCCCCTGGGATAACAAGGAATAACGGCCACAAGTTGTTGGAGAGTAGGTTTAGATTAGACATCCGTAAGAACTACTTCACAGTTAGGGCGGCTAGGATCTGGAACCAACTTCCAAGGGAAGTGGTGCTGGCTCCTACCCTGGGGGTCTTTAAGAAGCAGCTTGATGCCTACCTGGCTGGGGTCATTTGAGCCCAGTTTTCTTCCTGCCCAGGCAGGGGGTCAGACCTGAAGATCTGCAAGGTCCCTTCCGACCCTACTTCTATGATTCTATGATTCTCCTCAGCCCATAGCCTGAAACTGGGAGGATCAATGAATACACCATCTGCACCCCCAGCCCCTTAAGCCCCGCTCCCAAATCCCTGTAGCACTTCATGACTGGCTGGTGTTGCTCCGAGCCGTGTCATTTGTGCTCACATGGATAAGGAGCATAGGGTAGTGGTCAGTGGGCCAGAGGAGCTCATGGATCTTGTCTGCAATGTCTCGTATTCGGGCTCCCGGGAAGCAGCAGACTTCCCGGGCTAAGGGGTCTGGGTGGCAGTTTGCTCCCTCAGTCCCTTTCAGGATGGAGTCTCTCATGACAAATACTTTGCATTTTGTCTTAGGGAAAAGCAGGGGTGATAGCTACAGTTGAGACTGTGTTGCTTGCAGGAGCTGGCAGCTTGGCAGGCTCTGCTGGGGCTGCAAGAGGTTCGTACCTGTAGCAAAGCTCCAGCGGGGTGGGGACCTTGGTGCAGCGGGCCTTGGGGCCCTTAACCACCTTGGTCCAACTCTTTGGCTGGACAGAATGGGAGGTCCCCGAGTCCTCTCTCATCCTGGAAGGTGACCTTGGTCTATCCTCTGCCTGCAGGGGGAGAAGGGCCTGGTTGTAGAAGTCTATCTCCTGCTCACCATCCCTGATGGCACGCAGTCTCTGGACTGCAGCCTGGAGCTCCTCCAGCTGGCGTGCCAGAGACCCCAAAAGGGAGCAGAACTCACAAGGGGAGGTGGCCATGCTCCCGGACCCCAGAGCCTGAAAAAGTGTCAGGCAGCCCCCACAGCTGAGAGCCTGAGGCTCCATCTGCGTGGAGCCTGGAACTATGGGGTCCATCTGGGTGGAGGCCTCTGAGGTGCCGGGGGAGGGGGGGCGCAGACCCCGAGGGGACTCTCGGGTTGCGGCACATGCCCATCCACATGATACCGCTGGTAGGCTGGCTGCGGCTGGGACTGCCTACCCTAGGGGGCTCACAGGTGGGGGCTCAGGCCCTCCCGTTCACCCTCCTGTGCAAACTCTGTGCTAACTCACGTGCCAGGCCAAGAAGCGTGCCTGTTCGCATGGCCTGTTTGCGAGGCTCCAGTCGCACAGCTCCCTGGGGAGCTGGGCGAAGTAGGAGCCGGGGTGGGGCAAGGCTCTCCTCGTCTCCACTCCGCCGCCCCGCAGCTGGGCTATGTCCCTCCCACCACAGGCCCTGCTCACCTCCAGCAATGCTGGGGGTGGCAGGGTGCTCTGTGATAACTGAGGGTTACTGGGGGGGGGGGGGGGCTCAGGTTGCAGAGGCATGACGGGCTTACACCTGTGCATTTCATGTCACTCCCCGGGCCAAACTGATGTTTTTTCTGGTTGGTGGTCCCTTTTAAACTCCACACATTTGTAGTGGGCAATGTGCTACTCTCTGTTGAGGGGGACCCTACCTGGGGGTTTGGGGGACCCTGATCTTCCAGAGAGGGACTGGTAAGTACCCTCTCCCCCTCTTCTCTCTCCCTGGGGGGCTGGGCCAAGTAGGAGCCGGGGCAGGGCAAGGCCCTCCTTGGCTCTACTCTGCCACCGGGCTAAGTCCCTCTCATCATGGGCCCCGCTTACCTCCAGCAGTGCTCTGCAGTTGCTGGGGGGGGGGGGCCTTGGGGTGTGGGGGCATGACAGGCTTACACCAGTGCATCTCACACTGCTCCTGGGGCCAAACTTAATGTGATTGTGATGCTGCAGACCCATCTGCAGCATGCCACACATGCAGGTGTTCGCCTCACTGGTAATTTGCAGTCCGGCAGGGTTTTTTGACACTGGGAGATTATAGAATCATAGAAAATTAGGTTTGGGAGGGATCTTAAGAGATCATCTAGTTCAACCCCCTGCTCAAAGCAGGACCATCCCCAACTAGGTCATCCCAGCCAAGGCTTTGTCAAGCCTGACCTTAAAAACCTCCAAGGATGGAGATTTCACCTCCTCTCTAGGTAACCTGTTCCAGTATTTTACCACTCACCCAGTGAGAAAGGTTTACCTAATATCCAACCTAAACTGCCCTTGCTTCAACTTGAGATCATTGCTCTTTGTTCTGTCATCTGTCACCACTGAGAACAGTCCAGCTCCAATCTCTTTGGAACCACCCTTTAAGTAGTTAAAGGCTGCTATCAAGTCCCCTATCAGTCTTTTCTTTTCCAAACTAAATAAACTCAGTTCCCTCAGCTTCTCCTCAGAAGTCATGTGCCCTAGCCCCCTGAACCATTTTCCTTGCTCTTCGCTGTCTTCTTTCCACCTTGTCCAGAGCCTTTTTATAGTGTGGGGACCAAAACTGGACATAGTACTCCAGATGTGGCCTTACTGATGCAGAATAGAGCAGAATAATGACTTGCCTACATCTGCTGGCAACACCCCAAGTAATGCACCTCAGTATGCTGTTAGCCTTCTTGGCAACAAGGGCACACTGCTGACTCATACTCAGCTTTTTGTTCACTGTAACCCCTTTTCTGCAGAGCTGCTGCTTAGCTAGAAGAACGCTGTGAGAGATGGTAGCAAAAGCCTTGCTAAAGTCAAGGTATATTACATCCACTGCTTTCCGCACATCCACAGAGTTGGATGGTTAGGCCAATTGGGTTGGTCAGGCATGACTTGCCCCGGTGAATCCATGCTGACTGTTTTCAATTGCCTTCTTCTCCTCCAAGTACATTTCAGGGGACTGAAGTGAAGCTGACTTGTCTGTAGTTCCCTGGATCCTACTTCTTTCCTTTCTTAAAGATAGGCACTATATTTGCCCTTTTGCAATCATGTGGGACTTCTCCCTATTGCCATAAATTTTCAAAAATAATGGCCATTTTGCAATCACATCAGCCAACTCCCTTAGTTCCTTCAGATGCACTGCATCTGACCCCATGAACTTGTACACATCTAGCTTTTCTAAATAGTCTCTAACCTGTTCTTTCACCACTGAGGGCTGCTTCTCCCCAAACTGTGCTGCCTGGGGCAATATTCTGGGAACTGACCTTGCCTGTGAAGACTGAAGTTAAAAAGGCATTGAGTACTTCAGCCTTTTTTTGCATCATGTGTCACTAGGTTGCCTCCAATTCAGTAAGAGACTCGCACATTCCCTGAGGTGTCAAAAAACCTGCAGCAGAAAAAAGCACGGAAGCACATGTGGCAGCAGTATGTACCACCTAAAACTGGAGCCTGGTTGGCTGGAGCCACACTTCAGCTGCTGGCCAGGCTCCACACACCTGGACCGCTGTAGCTTCAGGATGCCCCCAGGTAAGGCTACTGCATCCAGCCCAGCTGCTGGTCCCAGCCTTCTCTGCTC
Organism: Alligator mississippiensis; assembly: GCF_030867095.1. Classification (NCBI taxonomy): domain Eukaryota; kingdom Metazoa; phylum Chordata; order Crocodylia; family Alligatoridae; genus Alligator; species Alligator mississippiensis. Next base: position 103,475,469 of record NC_081826.1, on the reverse strand, counting down.
CCTCCCCTACCCCACTTGAGGTAACTTGCCACACACCAGAGTGCATGTGCACAAGTATTCCCTGGGGACAAGTAGCAGCATCACAACTACATGCTGCTGCTATCTGTCCCCGGGGAAACATGTGTGCACTCGTCTGGATGCACCCTCTGGTTTTATTATGCGACACACATCTGTACACCTAACACTGCTGAAACTGAGTGATACCCCAGGGCACTCTTTAAAGGTTCTCAAGGCACTCCAGGGTGCCATGGCACCCTGGTTGAGAATCACTGTACTAGCAATACAGTAACTGAGTGGGGGAATATCACAAAAAATAGCCACTGTCACAGCAGTGGTGGACTGCACCATTGCCATCAGCACTATGGCAGCTGGTGGTGATTTATGCATTACAGTTGCCATGCCATTCGTCTGCACACTAGCATGGGAACTGCTGACAACTATGATAATTTGTTCTAGGTTTTGCGACATATGAAAGCAAGATCAAGGCTTCATTCATAAAAAAGTATACTTTTATAAACTTATCATAATACAAAATTGCTTAAAGGAACAGTTTGTATTTGAAAGGATGCTAATTAGGAATTTATTTGTATGACTGTGGATGGACTTATAGACAAAAATCTTATGCATGAAAATAAACTTACTTCCCAAATGTCTTTCCAAGTGCTTAATATCCAACACAAGAGCAGTAAAGTAAACACTAGTGGAAATTACATGAAAGGTTAACTTGTATGAAATTACAACCAACATTGCTATTCCATGGGTACTTTAAAATATATTTAAACTTTTCAGACTTGCTTTCAGTTTTATTGTCAGTAGGTACATTCCTCTACCTTTAAGATTGGATTTTTAAAAATTGTTTTTTTTCATTAAATGACCTGAAGAGTTATATTTAGATTTTATTCCATTTCAGCCTGAACTTTAACCCACTGGAAACCATGAGTCTTCCCATTAACTTCAATGAACTTGGGTTGAAACACTTCCTAAATAAAGTGTGACAGTCCAGAATAAAGCACACACAACCATGAGGATACTTTAGTCTCCTGTAATGCCACTAACTTTTTATTGTTAGCATAGATTTATGCAGATTTCTTACAATTCTTTTGTTTTGCACAGCTAATTGGAGCACTCTGGACATTTAAACTTACAAGCTGGCCAACAAATATAAATAGTAATTTCTTTTATGTTAATAGTACCTTGAAATGGAAATTAAAACTCCGTTAAGTATTAGCGTGTTTTCATATTAATAAACCCGTTTACCAGAAGTATAGCACTTTATGCACTGTGCAAATGGCACAAAAGGTTACAAAATATCTACATTTTAGATTAGTCCCAGATTTGATTTAATGATTTTTAAAAGGAAACCTTGAGAATGCTTTGTTTTATCCATACTTACTCCACCATACTTAGGGTTAATATCATTAATCTACTGAGAGAAGAGTTTAGGGATTTCATATGTGTCTGAGTGAAAGATTTATCATCTTTTGATATTATCAGTTACTCTGCTGTTTTGATGTGCTGATATTTTTCCAGGCCAACCAAGTTAAAGTTCCTTATGGCCTTATCTTGCTGTTAGATAAATGTCAAAAAAGGATTACTCAGGCAGTGAAGAATGATGTTTGTGTTCTATAAGATCTGTTTTGGGTTGTACCATTCTTCATCCATATACATCTTAGACTAACACAGTATTCAGGACTGCAACAAACATAAAGTTAAATCTCACCTATGAATTTTCTCTTTTTACTGATGCCTAGTGTTTCTCTAATTGAAAAGGTATGAATTCAAACTACTATAATACTTTAATGTACATACATATACACACTCTTTCTCCCTGTTCTTTCCCCCGCACACAGAATTCTGGGAGTTTACCCAGTTTGTCCAATAGAAAGATTTCCTTTTCCTGTGCTTCAGTAATTTCATCCTGTGACACAAAATCCTATCAAAGATAGGTGGAGAAACTTTCTCCTCCAGACTGGGCATGTATGTTCACACACACACACACACACACACACACACACACACACACACACACACACACACACACACACACACACACACGCACTTTTCCTGGATGCTAAACCTCACTTAATCATGGTAAGCCTTCCCTAAAATACTTCAGATCAAGATAGAAAGTAGGAAGTGATGAAAAAGCTTTCAGTTATCAATATCGCCTACAATAACATTTATTTGCCTCATGCAAGGAAAGCTGGGAATAACAGAGGAATCCTACAGGATTTGTAGATTATAAAAATCTTTGTTGAGGAATTCTCACAGGAATCCTTCAAGTCAAACACTGTTTACATAAGCCAGAGGGCTTTAGTGGACTATATTGACATGGAACAATATCCTTCAGGCAGAGAGGCCACAACCCATTTAATTCCCTATTAGTAAAAAGAAAACATCATAGCCATCATCCATAAACAAAAAGATAGCTTGTGAAACACAGGTGTAGTGATCTTTCTTCCTAAGCAGTGCTTAATATTTTTGGGGTTTCCAAGAAGCAGCCTAAGCCTTTTGAAAGCCAAGAGCACCATCGAAAAAAATCTGTTTTCTCCCCTCATATAAAACACATTATTTAAGCCCTATCTGTTGGGTGACAGCCAACTAGACTGCTTCCATACACAAATCTCTATCTGACTGCATTACTTCAGCCAGATCTGAACAAATGGAAATATCAGTCTAGATGCAACTAGCAAGTTCCTAAAGACCCTATAAACTGCCATCCCTCAAAAATCCATCTTTTGGCTCCAATACACACTGAAAGGGAGGGGCAACAAAAAAGAAATCTGTTTGATAGTACCTTCTAGATCTATCAAGTATAAACTGACACTCTAGGATGAATCCATTCACACCTGCTGAGGTCTGCAGTATCGTCAGCAACAAGTCATGTTTGATAAGATATCCATGAAAATTAATTTGGTTCTGTAACCTCCCTTGTAAACTCTCTCTCTATTGCTTAAAGATAGTGTGTCCATACAGACATAAAAACAGCTTTGATTTGAATGGCAGATCCAAATTTTCTGACTCTCATTCTGAAAAAAACAGACATCTAGCAAAGATACATCTGCCACATGTAAGAATTTTTTCATTTTCATTTTTGTTTAAACTGGAATTTAAGACTCAGCATTTGTAGAAGAAATACGATAGTTAATGATCACTCAGAACAGTTTGTCACAAAACACACTATGATAACAATTACTATACCAGATGTTAACACATTGCACTCCTCCAGGCAGGTATTTTGAACATATCGATCTCCTCACTGATTTTTACCAGAAAAGAATGTAACTGACATAATTCAGATGTAATACATATATCCTTAGCACCCCCAAAGTTTGAGCAAAACTTACTTACTTTCATTACTACTGCTCAGTAGCATTGCCAGGCATGATGTGATGCTACTGCAGAGTAAGTGTCACTAGGCAACCATGCCAAGACATTACTGTGCAGTAATGCCAGTTACTGTGCAGTCATTTAGCACTTAGTTATGCAAGTACTAAATGACTATATAGTAACAACTGTGCAGTGGGCGTCTGCAGTGCAGTGTAGACACATCCACTGAAACTTAGGGAAGAGTCTATACTTGTTCTTCCTCCAGTCTCCACCTTCTATACACAGAAGAACGTGCTCAAGATCTAGATAAAATACCTTAAGAATTTAAAGAGTTCTCACAATAAGTAGCAGCAAATTATTATCCAAATAGCCTGGTTTAGTCAGGATATTAACTGTATCCTTTCTGCCTCAAAACATTTCTCTTTCAATTGGAATTTCCTCTTTTTGAGGGTTTCCTATATCTCATTTGATCCTCCTACTTCTGGGTAGTCCCAGTAAAGTCTGTGTTCTGCTGCCACGTGGCTTTGTGATTTAGAAGAAATAGCCTATATTTATTTTTAAAAGATTAGTTATTTTGAATAGGAAAAATTTTTTTTAAGGCAAAAGTCAAAATTTTGGATTTACAGAACTTCTACTCAATTCACCTTAACTTTATAAAGTCTATTGTTTTCAAAAGTATTCATCATTTAATAAAGTTAGAATAATAGCCAGTGATTTTTTATGTGGTTAGTCAGGGAGACCTAAATCATTTTGACCATAAAAAACAAGTAATTCATGAGAGACCAAGCATCTTTGAATCCAAGACCTGCGTACTGAAAGTAGGGGTGCACCGATACATTGATTTTCACACTGGACCTGAAAAAAAGGACATTTGACTTATCAGATGTGGCAAATGTGGGCACCCCCCCAATCAGCCACAGTGTTGGTCTCCCACTGCCTCTGGGCACGCTGCCCACCCATCTCATTTGCCATGCCTTGCTGTTAAATAATTACAATTTTAATTAGGTGGGAGGCTGCCCATTCTGGGCCCTGGTGTCTAGGGCCTTGAGTACATGCTCCAACCTCCCCTTAAGTGTCCCAAGCCTCGCAGATGTTGCTCACAGCTGTGCTAAGCTCTGACCCAAGGCTGGGTCCAACTCCTCATAGTATTGAGTCTCTTTCATTCAGCCCTGCTAGGGCCACACTCATTCTACCTCCCTCTCACTGATGCCTCTCACACTGCACTGGCTCTCACTGTCTCTTTCATCCCATCCTTCATTCGTATCCCCCCCCCGCTTCTCTTCCGGGGACCACATTCACCCTACCCTGACTCGGAGGGTCCTCAGGCTTGCTACTCTTCACTCCTTGGCCAGCAAGTGTGCAGCCTTTTGGGCAGCTCCCGCTACCCTCATCTGAGTGAGAGCTGGGCGTTTCACAAAATGCTGTGCTGACTCTGCCCCTGGTCTTGTAGCTGGGTAACTCCACCAGCTGCTCTCCATCAAGGGGCTGATGGCTTGCCCCCTGTTCTTGCAGCTCCTCCTCTGCTGCCTTCCAATTGGCCTCTGGTCCACCTGTGCCCTCAGGCACCCAAAGGCTTACCTGGACTAACTCCAGCCCCAAATCTAGCAGGGACTCCACACAAGCCCCTGCCCACAGGGCCCCAACTCATGCCCCTCACTCACAGGGCTTCACAACTGCCACTCTCTACTCCACCCCATACTCTGGGGTCGAACACCCCCACAGACTCAGGTGCTGCTCATTGGCATGCGTGGCCCACAATTCACCTGCTCTCTCAGGGTCTTAACTGCTCCTCTTACGGGATCTTCCAACCCTTCAGGCTCAGGCACTTCTGAAAGCTAACTGGCCTCCACGACTCCCCTTTGGGGTCTTGCACCTCAGTGGGCTCAGGTATCCCCTATGGACATCCCTCACCCCACTACTCTCTCTCCAATGTTATCATGTAAACCATTGGACGGTGGGGGCAGAGGTTTAGGCATCCAACCCACCTTTCACCAGGATAGTCCTCGAACATAGCATTTAAGTGGCTCTGCCCCACCACAGGCAGGACCACCAGGCCTCCCTATCCCAGCAGGCTGCAGTTTTAGATCATGCCCAGGACCAGAAGCCTCCAAGCCATTCCCATAAGCTCCTGCCATTACCTCTGTATTGTCTCCAGAGCAGCAGCTCCGCTGGGAGATGTTCTTTCCTCTGCACCAGGCAGCAACTACTGCCTTCAGCCCTGCTGGCCTGAGTCTTAAGATGGCCACTCATCAGGACTGGGCTGCACCTGCCTGCTGCCTGGACCTGTTCTTAAAGTGGCAGAACACCCTGTGTGCTCTGACATATGCCTTCCCCCTTAAAATGTCTCCTGGGGAGGGTTTTCCCTGTTGCTCATCCCACAAGCTCCCACAGAGCTTCCAACCTTCCTTAGTGGTGAGCGCCCCACTGATGCTCTGCCATATCAGCAATTGTTTTTTTTTTTGGCTGATGTGGCCAATAATGTCGCTGACAAATGCCACATGCATGTGCGCAGCTGCAGCATGCACGTGGCCAGGAGTGAAGTCTTGCAGCTTGGAGTATAGTGTCCAGCCAGGAAATCTGGGGGGGGGGGGGGGGGAAGGTATAGGGCAGAAGGGGTGGGGAGGGCAGATTGAGGCTCCCACGGTGAGGGAAGAAGTGGGGCTGGGGCAGGCACTGCCCAGCCGGGGCAGGGAAAGGCACAGGGCAGAGCTGTGGGCAGATTGTCCAGGCGCAGTGGGGGGGGGCAGCTGCCACCACTGCGCACACCCCTAGGAGAGACATGGGGGGCATGTGCCCACTGGATCTGTGTGCAGGGTGAGGTTGGGCTGCCTGCTGTGGGCAAGGGCCAGCATTGCACCAGCCTCTTACCAGTTGGGGGGCTGAGCCAGCACTGTGCTCAGGGCATGCAGTGGCAGCACTGGGAGTAGGGTTATGGGGGGCTATGGTAAATTCTGGGGTGGCTATAGCCGACCCTGTAGCTCCCCTCCCAGTGCCACCACCGCCGCCCGCCCCACCCCAACCCCCATCCGGGCCTACTCTGAGCACAGCAGTGGCCCAGCCCCCCCCACCAGGAAGAGGCCAGTGCAGCCCTGGCCCCAAGTGCACAATGAGAAGCCCACCCTTTTCCTGAGCACAAATCCAGGAGCCCCCCATGCCTCCTCCAGGGGTGCATACAGCAGTGGTAGCTGCCCCCCTCTCCCCCAAATGAGCTGCCCACAGCTCTGTCTATTGCCCTGCCCTGGCTGGACAGTGCCTACCCCTGCCCGACTCCTTCCCTCACTGTTATCTGCACCCCCATGCTCCTTCTTTCCCCCACACGCCTTTTCCCCCAACAGACTTACCAACAGAATGCTGCTCTCCAAGCTGCCAGGCTGCATAACAGCAAGTGGATCAGTATCAGCTGATATGGCTAGTCAATAATCAGACATTGGTTTTGGCCTAAAAAATCTTTATCAGCGCACCCGTTCCTAAAAAAAAAAAGCATTTTGAAATGCATCTAAATATAGATTTCATAGACATTAGGGCTGGAAAGGACCTCAGAAGATCGAGTCCAGACCCCAAACCCAGGGGCAGGAAGTCAGCTGGGGTCAAAGGATCCCAGGAAGATAAACATCCAAATGTCTCTTGAAGGCATTCAAAGTAGATGCTTGAACCACCTCTGGCAGCAGTCTATTCCAAACCTTGGGGGCTTGGACAGTGAAGAAGTTCTTCCTTATTTCTAGCCTGAAATGGTCATGGAGGAGTTTGCGACTGTTTGACCCTGTCATCCCTTAGGGTGCTCTGGTGAACAGACATTCCCCCAGATCCTGGTGAGCGCCCCTGATAAATTTATAGGTGGCCACCAGATCACTCCTGAGCCTGCGCTTTTCCAGGCTGAAGAGTCCCAGGGCTCTCAGCCTCTCATCATAAGGTCTGTTTTCCTGACCTCTAATTATGAGTGTAGCTCTCCTCTGAACTCTCTCAAGCTTCTCCAGATCCTTTTTGAATTGTGGAGTCCAAAACTGGATGCAGTACTCCAGCTGCAGCCTCACCAAGGCCAAGTACAACAGGAGAATGATGTCCTGGGATTTGCTTGAGAAGCATCTATGGATGCAAGTCAGCATTTTGCTTGCTTTACTGGCTGTAGCATCACATTGAAGGCTCAATCATGACTCCCAAGTCCCTTTTGCCTGTAGTGCTAGCCAGCATAGCACTGCCAAGTCTATAAGCATGCTGCAGGTTTTTCTTCCCAAGGTGAAGAACCTTGTATTTTTTGGTGTTAAAAACCATCAGGTTTTTGTCCGCCCATTTCCTGAGCCTGTCAAGGTTAGCCTAGATCACCGTTCTGTCCTCAGGTGTGGACGCTTTACCCCAGAGTTTGGTGTCATCAAACTTGGCCAGTCTGCTTCTGATTCCAATGTCCACATCATTAATGAAGAGGTTGAATAGTGTAGGCCCAAGGAAAGAGCCTTGAGGGACCCCACTGGTCACAGGGTACTAGGACAATTGACTTCCGTCAACCACCACCCTCTGGGTCCTACAACAGAGCCAATTCCCCAGCCAGTGGATCGTGGTGAGGCCGAGGCTGCAGTTAGCCAGTTTTGCTGAGAGATGATCATGGGATACCAGATCGAAGGCTTTTTTAAAGTCAAGATATATGACATCAGTCTCTTCTCCCTTTTCCAGGTGATAGGTCACCTGGTCGTAAAAGGAAATAAGATTGGTCAAGCAAGACCTACCCATAACAAACACATGTTGGCTATCCCTCAGGATTTTGCCATTGGTCAGTCTGTTAAGAATGTCCTCTTTGATAATCTTTTCTAAGACCTTCCCCAGGATAGAGGTCAGGCTGATGGGCCTATAGTTTGCCAGATGCACTTTCCTCCCTTTCTTGAAGATAGGCACCACAATGGCCTTCTTCCAATCTTTGGGCACTTCTCCAGTGCCAGGAATTCTTGAAGATCCATACCAGGGGCTGAGCTATGATGCTAGCCAGCTCCTTGAGTACCCTGGGGTGTAAACTGTCAGGGCCGGCTGACTTGAAGGTATCCAGCCTCTCAAGGTGTTCCTTCACAAGGTCAGCATTGATGGAAGGTAAGGAATCTCCCTCACCCAGGCCTCCCTGTCCCATAATGGGCAGAGGCATCCCATGGGACTGCTGAAAGACCAAATGCAAAGTACCCATTTAGCAAGTTGGCTTTTTCCTTGGCATTGGTTGTCAGTTGTCCCATCAGGTTTAGCATTCCTGGTAATGGTATGATTTAAGATCTTAAAATAGAAAGCTTTTCCAGATTGATTTTAAAGAATATAAAGCTGTATCATTGCAAGCTGTTTCCTCACTTCCTGATCTCCTGTCCTATATTGCTTCCTTTGGTTTCCATTCCTGACGAGAGTCAGGAAAAGAACACACAAAAATAAAAATTAAAAGAAAAAAAATCTAGGGTTTTGTTTTGTTTTGTTTTAAACAAAATGCCAATATAGTTACAGAATGATTCTTCTCTGGTAAAAGATGGTCCAGAAAAAGGAAATCTTGAGAATATGCAAAAAAATTAAGAGTATTTGGCTGAATAAATGAGCATCATGCCATGGGCTGCTGATGGGCATCATGCCATGGGCTACCTTTTGTTGATTTGACCAGTTCAGTTTGCCAGGCATACCTTCCTTACGCTGATGTATACAGTCTATTATTACATTAGAAAAGAAAAGGTCTAAGACCAGCTTTCAGATGCAAAACAGTTTGATCTTCATGCGGCTCTAAATTCTTCTCTACTTATTACAACTCAGAGTTTGGGGCAGCTACAGAAAATTTTGTGGTTCACTTAATATTGCTTATTAGGGGTGTGCAAATCAGGCTGTATTCAATTTGGATTCAGATTTGGCTTGATTCAGGGGACATTTGTTCGGATTACTGTTCCAATTCGATTCGGCTGAATCCGAATCTGAAGATTCAATGCCAATTCGGAGAATCAGCAATTCAGCCATAGACACAGCTTTAAATGTTTTTTCTATATACCTTGAGGTACCAGGCACAGGTTGTGAATTCTGAGATGGTGGGGTAGAGGGAGCATCCCACAGAAGTGCAGGCCCCCCCCCACTCCTATGTGCTCCACAGTGGACTTGGAAGTGTACTGGAAGTGCTTCTGGTCCACTTCTGGGTCTGCTGCCAAGTGCGCTGGGGACCCCCCCCCCACACTCCCATGGGATTCTCTATCTGCCCCACCATCTCAATGTTCACGAGCCACCTGGTACCTTGAGGTATGTAGACAAAACATATAAAGCTGTGTCTATGTTTGAATCATTGAATCTCTTTGAATTGATTTGGAGGGTTCCGATTCAACTCAGAGAGATTAAAGGGTCTCTTAATTCAATTCAGATTAAGAGATTTGGCCACCGAGTTGGGTCAAATCTCCACTGAATTGACTCAACGACTGAAGCTACACACAGACCTATTGCTTATCCAAATTTCTGGATATTCTCAATTGGTTTTTACTAATTAAAATCAATTTCTGTACAATGCTTAAGAAAAGATTATCTACATAATCATCTAAGAAATAAGCAGCAAACAAAATTGATATCTAAGTCCTCTGCATGTCTATTATATGTACACATACAAAGGGCACTACTCCAACTAGCTTTTTAATAGGAAAGAAGTGGAACAATAATCGGCCATCTATTTTATAAAAAATGGGTATTCAGCTGCTAGACCTTAATATTAATGAAAAATACAACTGTGCTATTAAACACTCTCAACATTAGTACTTATGCTGTTTACGATTTTAAAGAAGAAATCCACTGCTCCCATATTTGAAATATGAAAATAGGTAGCTATGTTGCCCTGTGGGGTCAGGCCAACTCCCAGGATCTCAAAATTGTGCTGCTAGACATGAGGGCACAGTGTACAATTGCACATGCACAAACAAAGAAATCAATTAGGTGTATATACACACACACAGAGTCAATTTCCAGCCTAGGCATATGCAGACCTGTCACCAGTTCAAACACCTGCACACACTATACAGACCAAAAAATTAGACCAGAATCAATTATCAGTTATCAATACCTGCACACCCAATACACACACATGGATCACTAATTCGTATATCATGCACACAGTGACATATATGTATATCAGTTCACATACATACCATTCACCTACATGTACACACAGGTGAGTTCCTAATGAGGGTGTTGTGATGTGTATGTATGTATGTATGTATGTATGTATGTATGTATGTATGTATGTGTGTGTGTATTTGCTTGGTGTATTTGGGATACCTGGGGAAAGGTTAAGGTAAGAAAATGGAAGTGTAGGGATTGCAAGGTTGCTGGGAGTGAAAGTTACCGGGACCGGGATTAGAACTGGTAGACTAGAGAGAGCTGGGCTGAAGAACTAAGGCTTAGGGGTTACTTTAGTTTAATTGACCTTAATTGATTAAAGGACAATGCCCAAACCCTGCAGAACAGGGGAGTGATGCCGGAGAGAAGCCGGCACAGAGGTTAGGGCTGAAGCTGGAGCTACAGGGGAACCAAAAGGTAAGTGGGGAGAGGGAAACTGGGACAGAGGGTGCAGGGGAGCTAGAGAGGGTGCAGAGGAAACTGGGGGCTGGCTCCAGGAACCAGGGGTGCTTGAGAGGGAGTGCCGGGGAGCTCAGAAAGCTACAGGGGGAGGGGCTGCTGGTGCCAGGAACTGGAGAAGGACTCCAGCTGCTGGGAAACCTGTGGGGCAGCCCAAAGTAGCTATGGGGAAGTTAGTGGAAGGCCAGAGGACTGTGTGGGAGAAGGGGCGGCTAGAGATGGTGTGGGGGAAAGCTGGATAACACAGAGGGAAGGGGGGCAGGAAAGGTTGGGAACAGAAGGTGGAGAGGGAGAGAGATGGGGAGAGGTAGCAGGAGGCAGAAACGAGGGGGCTGAGAGGCTGAAAATGGCAGGAAGAGCTGGGGAATGACATGGGAAGGAGGCGGTGGACAGCAGAAATGGGGCCAGGAGGCTAAAAGCAGCAGAAATGCCAGGAAGGGCTGCAGGAAGAAGGTGGTGGATGGCAGGAACGGGAGTGAGAGACAGCAAAAAGCAACAGGGCCAAGAGGCGAGAGTGGAGCTGAGAGATGGCAGAAAGCAATGGGGCCAAGAGGCTGCAGCAGGGGAACAGGGAAGGGACAGAGAGGAGCTGAGAGGTGGCAGGGAAAAGAGGGGGAAGCTGAGAGACAGAAATTGGAATTTAAGATGGAGGAAGGGACTGGGGCTCAGTAAAATACAGCCCAACTCAGGGTTACAAATGACAGTGGTTTTATTGAACAGGGGAGACGGTGACACAATATCTTATTGGTTCCTTTGTTTGCGTGCGCGCGCACGCGCACGCACGCACAATGGCAGCAGGGTTTAAAGAGGCTTGGTGCAGGGGCTGAAGTGTGGGAAGAAAGAGAGAGAGAGTCCAAATTGGAGGAGGAAATGTGCAGGTGATAGCTACCTATCCCAGGCTGAAAGTTGGTCCTTGATGGCCACTCTGGGTCTCCTTCAGCTCAGTGTTGTCCAGAGGGGGTTGCTGGCAGGGCCTCTGGGGTGGATAGGCAGCGTGACGTAGAGCTGGTCTGGTTCAGATAGAGATGGCTTTCCCACTGGGTCTGTCTTCACTGCCCCTTTTTATAGGGGCAGACCTTGTGTGACCCTAGTGACAGGAGGCATGCCCAGGCAAGGGTTAGCCCCTGGTGTACTGAGCATGTGTGCTGTAAGTAGGGATGTGCAGTTTCGGGTGTCTGTAATGGTGGGGTACAATGGTAGAGTTGCTGGTTCTGCAGTGTCTTTTGTCTTTCAAATGCTGGTCTTGTCTCTGTTCCTGGGTGAGGTTTGTGGTTCCTGGATGAATCAATGTGAGGTGATGGCCCGGTTGTTACAGGCCATTCAGTAGAGGCCTGCTACCATTGTATTTCAATCATTCCCAATTACTCCCACTCATCCGGGAGCCAATTTATATGGGAGGGGTACATGAGTCATACAGTTGCAACACAGGAGATACCCAGGCAGAGAACACAAGATGGAGGCTCGCCATTCAAAATGGAAACTTAACATTACCTTGATTCACTTACAAACACAGGCCTAAACCATACAATATCCATATGAAACAATAAAAATCAATACAAAAATGATAATAATACAATATGCAACAGTAAAAATCAATACAAACCTAGCAAAACACTATTTACAATATATATAAAAAAAAAGGGGGCTTGTCATATAAGAACTTAGCTTACCTAATACTACTAATTACTTATACGGAATACAGAGATCAGAAAGAAAGTTAGAAATGGTTAGGGAAGGAATGCATTTAAAAAAAAAAAAGAAAGAAAAACTGGGGGGGTCTTGCTACGGCTAGATAAGTACTGAGCTGAGCTGATCATGTATACAATATATGGGGAATATAAATTATCATCTGTAGAGCAATCTTGTGCTTTGATCTAGCTGAGATTGTGTAATAAAAAAAGTATGAAAAGCAATCATACCGGTAATTTGCATGACCTAAATGTTTAAAAGGAACAAAATCTAACTACTCTGGGATTTGGTTGTCCATTAAATTTTTGCTTTTAATGATTGACAATCTTTTTCAGAATGCTAAAATAGAAAAGGTCCCAAACATTTTCAAAATTACATGGAGACGCAAATGGGGAATCCATTACTTTATCAAGCAAAGGTGACTATTATAACGGTTAACATGCCATCTGCTCATTTTCAATTATCAATGCGCTTTGTCAGGCATGTGAAAACTCACCAGGCATATAAATGAGCCTTTGAGATGTTTTACTTGAATTGCTTATTGATTTTTAGTACTGTACGTATGTAGATTTCATTAGAAGTGTAAACAAATTAATGACATGCCAGAAATAAGACAAGAGAAAGTGTGCTTGATGTATTTGCAACCTCAAGGCAGCATAATCAATAGAGAAATGTATTGAAAAAATGATCAACTAGCAAGAAGTTCTTTTTTTTTTTTAAGAGATACAAAATTAACAAATGTATGTCTTTCAAAGTGCAAAATAAATGATCAGTTTAGATTATTCAACCTATCTATATTTTGTGTTTTCATTATCATCCCATTTAGACAGAGCTCTATCTTCAGTAATATTTATACTCTTATAGTAAATTAAACAATTCAATTAAATGGCAATGGCATTATTACACTGGCTTCCAGCTATCACAAGCAGCTACCTCATGAAAGCATGAACATTCAAGCAAACAGAATGCCCCAGCAAAGACACTTTTTTTGGTCACATTCAGAACAACTTGCTTCAATACTATCATCACCCTATAGATGCTATAAGTTTGTTCCTGTAACTCAAGAGGGATAGAAAGTTTTATTTAACAACAGGTAGAATTTATTTTCATAGGCTAGGGACAGACATTCAAAAAACCTGAGCCTGAATTGATTCAATCTAGGCAGGTTAGTCTAACCTGCCTAGGTTGAACCAGTTTGTAACTACACAGACATTCCCTCTGGTCTGAGGAAATAGAGGCACATGCCTGCAGTGGCTCAGGCTAGAAGCCAGGGGGCACTAGAGCATCCCTCTCTTCCTTTCCACAGTGCTGAGCTGAGGCAGGGCATGGGGGGAGGGGGGTACAGTTCATGCATCTGTTGATGATACTGAGCTTTTCAATCTCCCTCTCCCTGCTTCTCCATACTGTTGGCAAACCTGACAGGTGAGAGAGCCAGCAGGAGGCTGATAACAGTGTTTATGAGCTCATCAACAAAACAAAAGGCTTTCTCATTAATTTAAACTCTTCTTAAACCGCTTTTTCCAAGGAAAGAATGGAGGGACATTACCAGCTGACCTGATGATTAGCTCCAAAAAGCCCTTAGCAGACATTGTTTTGTCTGCCTGTCCCAGTGAAATTGGAGACACACACACATCTCTCAGCATAAGCTAGCATACCAGATGCCTAGGGTCTGTCCATGCTGTGGGAAATGGGAAGAAGGGAGGGGGGAATCCCTGCTTGAGCAGCAAGCAGTGCAGGGAAGGCGGACAGCAGGGGAAACAAGGAAGACCCTGCTGTGCCTGCAGTCTTCACCACAGTTCTGGCTAGGGAGCAGAGGGGAGGAGCCAGCCCTGTTCTCTAGAGCAGACAGCCCAGCCCAGGGCCGCAAAGCATCTGGGATGCTGGGGGACTCTGGTTTAACTTAAACCAGGAAGGGGTCTAGGACAGGCATTGCATAAACTGGTTTGTCCTAAATCAGTTAAGTCTGATACTACATTCAAGAGATTCATGGTTTATCTTAAACCAGTTTCAGCCATTTTGAAACTGGTTTATGTGCACTGAACATAAGCTGTATTACAGCTTTAAACCAGTCTCTGATCAGTTTATGCGTAGTCTGTCCCTAGCCATAACATGTAGTTTAGTCCAATTATGTGCACACTTAAAGTTTTGTCTGGGAAACAGGCATAAAATTGCAATGGAAAAAAATCTGGGAGGCTTCTCTTTCAGTTTTGATTTCGCTGCTAGAAGGCCCCTTAATGGGCATCAAATCTTTTACATCAATTTCCTTCTTCTATATGTATACCAGTAGATGCCCTTGAAGCGACTTTGCTTCAGAGAAATACAGCCTTATGTTAAATTCCACAAAATAGTAGAATGTGTTCAGTGTGCCATTACATTTGAAATATGAAGGATAAGGAAAGTATATCAAGTGCACAACTCAAAATTGTGTTGTGTTGGTGGCATGCTTCTAATTACGGCAAATACTATTGTTTCCACCTCTTAATATTTTCCACTGAGGATTTCCCTCTTACTGACATGTGTACTCAGTGGCAGAAAAAGAGTAGTGAGAATTTACAGCTGGGCATGAGAATTATTTCCATGTAGCCCATTTGCTAATGGAATTTATGCACATCTCACATCATTTGAAAATATTCTTGGATAAAAGGTATGGAGTATGCCCTCAAACCTCCTGTGTTTACAGTTTTATTGTCAGTTGGGCAGATTCAATAAATTGTGACTTCACTCAACCATACAATTTACTGTTCACAAGGCACTGAATCTTTTCCTCTAGACTAGGATCAATTGCCTTGCATAATGATTTCTGATATCTCCCACCCGTATTTTCAACATCAAGAGCAGCCTTGTCAACAAACCAACAAAGATTATGGAACATAATAAATAAAGGAAAGGGGAGATTATTTTATACTAGAGACACTGACTAATGACCCTTTTTGATGTTGAGAAGGATTTCCTCCTGCCAAGCTAGTAATACTTCTTTGATCTGTCCTCCCTCAAACTTGCAGAGGAAAGTGGGGAGGCACAAATGATTTAGTTTGCTACTGAATCCCTTTTCCTTTAAAATCTTCTCTCAGAGCTGACCCAGTAATTTCTCACATGTGCCACAGTCGCCAACTTGAAGGCTAATGTGTTTGGATTATAGCTGGCTGGAAAATCTGCCTAATTTAAATTTAAAAGAGGAGAAGGGAAAAAAGTCAATCTCAGTACATGCTGACATCCCCTTGAATTCAATATTTGACAAATAAGCATATGCTTTGTTTCTTTGCTGTTCTCAGATTCTGTGCAGAGGCAAATCTCTACAGATTTCAGATAACGACAAAATGTGCTGGTCAGCAGAGAAGCATACATTCTGCTGTCCCCTGCCCCCCAAAATCACAAGATTGACTTAAAATAGTGAGATTTAAAATGGAAAGTTTGGCATACCTTTTATTTATCTTTTGGATTTGAGAAGTTAAGATTAAAGTTCAAACATCTGTCCACAACTATAATGGCCAAAGTCTTAAAGAAAAAAAAAGGAAAAACAAGTTGAAATTCTCAAGTAATTAGTCAATGCCAGAAGTCATTGCTTTAAATGGTTTAAATTACTTTAAATGGGGTGAGGTTGGGATCAAACCTCATGAACTTCAAAGTCAAAGTGGAAAAATTAGCATAATTCCTGCTGGTCTGCCTAACCTTCTATCCCCCTTCTTCTATAAACCATTTAGTCAGTCTCCCAACTTAGTGCTTCTAGGAGGCAAAGGGGCTGCTGGTATTTTGTGCCCAGGAATACCTGGGTTTAAAGGCCTCATTCTCTGAAAGAAGGAGTCATTCCCAAGCACCAGAATATTTTTGAGGTCTGTAAAAAGACAGTTACCAATAAACTAAGAAATCAAATTCACAAACTCAGAATATAAGGAGTGCTATACTAGATCAGGCCAATGGTTCATCTAGCCCAGTATCTTGTTTCTGACAGTAACAAGAGTGGATGTTTAGAGGGAGAACATTGAACCAAATACATGTAGAGTGATCTATCTCCTCTTCATTACTGATGTAGGGATACTAGATTTTATATTCCCTACTATTCTGTTTAATAGCTATTAATAGATCTGTCATCCATTAATTTGTCTAGTCCATTTTTGAGCCCAATTAATTTATCGGAAGCTTCATGTGGTAATAAGTTCCACAAGTTAACTACTGAATAAAATATAAATATAAAATAAAATAACATACTGAATAAAACATACCGTCTCTTGTTAGTTTTAGTCTTTCTGAACTGGGCCTTTCCATGGAATTTTGTCTTTTTGGTGATTAGCAGGGGTGGGCAAAATACAGCCCATGGACCAAGCCCAGCCCACCAGCTGATTGGATCTAGCTCGTGGGCAGGTGCCCACCAACTAACTGTATCTGGCCTGGCCCAGCCCAGCCCAGCCCACTGCATGCTGCAGAGGCTGAGCCTTGCCCACTCTCACTCAGGGCAGCATGCTTCCACCCTTAACTGCCAGAGGGCCCAGCCTGGCCCTGATCAGTGTGCACAGCTTCTGGATGGGGCTGCCACTGCCACTGCTGCAGACACCTGGGGAACTGCTTTGTTCCCCCAACTCCAGCAGCTCCTCGTCTTGTCCCTGCTACAGTGCTCTGGGAAGCAGGTAGGGACAGGAAGCAGCAGTGGGTAGGCAGGGGGGAAGCTGCAGCTGGGGGCTGAGTGTGGGGCTGGCAGGAGCACAGGGCTGGTGGAAGTGCAGGGCCAGAGCTGGTGGGAGCATGGAGCCAGATAGAGCATGGGCCAGGGACCTGCAGGAACTCAGAGCCCAGGCCGGTGGGACGGCAGGGCTAGGAGGAGCATGGGGCCAGAGCTGGCAGGAGCACAGAGTTGGTGCCAGTGCAGGGCTAGGGCTGGGGCCAGTGGGAGCATGGGACTGGAGCTAGTGGGAGCACAGAGCTGGCTGAAGCATGGTGGGGGGGCTGTCCCAGGTGGGAGTGCATGGGGCTCAGTCCCACATGAAGTGCTGGGGGTTGGGGGGAGGACTGCACCTGCACCATCCAGTCTGCATGACCCCCTGACCCTCCCTCACCCTGACCACCTGTGGCTATTTCTCAGGATTTAGTGTTTGGACAGCCCCCAACATGCACACACCCAACCCACCTCACATACACCTACACCTGAACCACACACCCCACCATACCCACACCCTATACCACATACACGTCCCCCCACCCCACACAGATTCCCCTACCCCTTCACACACAATAAATAAAAAGTAAAACTACTCTGAACTATTTTATGCAATTGCCTCTATATACACTACTAAAACACAAACAAATCAGAACAAAAGTATTTTCTGGAATAAAATTAAAATATATTATAGTAGATGTTTTAATATATGATTGACTTTTTATCTATACTTTGTTAAAATGATTTCTTCTGAAAGATTGTGTGTGTGTGCCCTCAACTAGATTGGTTTGGTGCCATTCTCAGGGAGGTCTGGTGCCCCTGAAACCTCCACCAATAGGTCAAAGGTGATGGGGCAAGTTTTTAGAGGGGTCACAACCCCTCGCTACCTTAAAGGTCATGCTTGTACTTCATGGCCTAGAATGCAGAACTTCTGGGGCCTCAGGGGTAGGCCACACACCATGAGGGCAGGTCCTGTGGAGGCCTAGTGTTTCCCAGTCCAGGGGAGGACCTTCTGATGTCAGGGACTATATGATGGGGCCAGGGGACTCTGGGACCAACATGGCAGTGAGGGGGCAAGGTTTGGTGATGGGTAGGTCGGCATTCTTATGTCATGGACCATGTGACAGGGCAGGACTTCCGATTTCAAGATGGTAACTCACCCCTCCCAAAAAGAGTACTTCCAGGGCAAGGGGCGGGACATGTGATGGCAAAGGTCAGGGGTTAGGAGTGGGACTTCTGGTCCCAAGATGGAGGCCAGGGGAAAGGGTACCTGCCAGGTGGCAAGGCATAGCAGTTTGACAAGGGGTGTATCTTTACAGTGAGCTGTCAAGGGTTGTAAGTCATTAAGCGGGTCTCTAGCCAAAATAATTGCCTACCCCTGGTGTACAGGAACACTTTTGTATTGCTTTTACAGACCTCTCTAATTGCTTAGTGTTTACTTCAAAGGAGAATCAGCACACACTACGGTTTATAGGAGATATTTAACATAGCTGTAGTTATAGACATCACATACCTCCAGCTTATCTGATGGAAGACACTCATTCACAATGGGAACAAGCTTCTTCCATTGGTTCCTGTCGCAGCAACTATCCTTGTAGCTTTATCCTGGGCTTCTCTTGAAAAGAAATTGTCAGTTGTGCCACATGGTTGTAGCTTTTCAGCACAGGTAGTAGGTTGAGACAGACCATCCAATAGAACAAATTTTCTGTTATTACACAGGATACCATTCAAGTCCAGGTCTTTAGAAACAAATGAGTGCAAGAAAGGACGAAAAACGTGAAGGGAACGGGGACGGGAATGCAACATAATGACATATGTGTTATCCGAAGCCCTTTAGCAATATTTCTAAATTGATTAGAAAAAAAATAAAGGGCTAAAGCTGAACCTGTTATTTATAAAGAGATTTTCTCATCTGCTCTCTCCTTCTATGGCACATTTGCATGAAAACTGTAGCCTTTTGCTCCTGTTTATTTCTCACCAAAAGTTATAACACTGTTGGTGACTAGATCCACAAGAAATGTTTCCAGCAAAACAGATGCTTTTCAGTTCATACATAAAATCAATTTGCTAGGATATTACTTTGAAAAGCCGACAACTTTCTCATCAACATGAAAGTCGTACAGTATTTTTGTTTCAATAATTTTTTTAATATTCTCAATTTAGATAATTCATGAAGTAATTTTTATGGAGGAACCAAATTGATCCACAATGCTAGAACTTCTAGTATTCGAATCAAGAAAGATTTCACTTCATATAAACAGTAGTATAACTAAGGGTGGGTAAGAGAGGGGCACCCGCCCTGGGCACTAAGCTAGAAGGGATGCCAGAATCACTGTCACCCCTGTCAGAGTCTGCTCCCTGGCCGCATGAACAGCCCTATGGCTTATCCATGCCAGGATCTTCAAAACAATATTCAACTACTGTTTTAAGAACAGCTGGGGAAGCCAGACCACACGGTAGGAGTAGCAACGTCTCAGCCAGGGACAGTTTAGGAGCTCCCAGCATGGGTAAGACTCCTGTTGCCTCCCCTCCCCAACCCCAGTTCTTGGAATCCACATGTCTATTTATCAGGGTTTGCCTAGGACACCAACTCTGCTTCTTACACTTCTTGCATATAATCCCCATGGACTGAGTTTATATTCCCCATATAGAAGATCAACAAATCTCTCAACCAAAAGTGAAAAGATGATTTGCAAACTGTGTGGGCTTGGAAAACACTCAAAGAAATCAAGAGCTTAAGCACATTGGTTTTAGGAGTACTAGATTAAAAAGAAAATCACATTTTGCTTTGTTTTGAAGTCTTTCACACTTGAAAGAAAGCCCTTTTAAATACTTCTCTGAATTCACTGGAAAATGAACTGACAAGCCTGACACAGTTGTATTTTTAGTGTTAGAACTAGATGCAACAAAAATGAGGTTATAAACACAATATTATTCCCCACCAGTGGTTTACGCTAAGTAGAAGGTGGAAAATAAGTCAAGAAATAAAACTTCAGTTTCATCCAAGTTGCCTTAATTAAAAAGTACATAAAATATGATAAAATAAATAGCATTCATTTCATTGTCTGCAATGAATCATCAGAGGCCGATTTAAATGGCTTGAAAGCATGGAAGATTAAGTGAAAAGAACTGGGAATTCTCATTAAAACCAATAATTTAAGTAGTAAAAGCATCAACTTTTCTCTCTGCTTTACTGTTTTCCAACACACTCAGCTAGAGCTCTTCCTTCAGGACAGGGCTGTCCATCATGTCATGTGCAATGCCAAAGATATAATGATTCTTAGGATACGATTAGGCATTTTAAAGTAGTAATTTATGATCCCAGTAAAAGGGGTGAGTTGCCTTCAAACTTGCCTAGCACTCAAACAATTCATGCCTCCTAGGGATATCTGAATAAGGTCTGAAACTTTAGTAATAAAGCTGAAAGCTTATTTTGTTGAAAAATGGTTTGTGTCCTACATGTATTTTTTTTTAAATGAAACATTCAAAGTATAGGCAGGATGGTGAATGTATTCTCTAACAAACTGCTTGGGGCCATTTCAAGACTACTCTGTCTTGCGTTAAATAATGGTCAATAGCTTTTGAATGGTATTGCACATCTAAAAGCTTATCCACAACACTGTTATTAAAATGTAAGTTCTCTTGTGAATGAGTTTTCTTGCTTGTTATCAGTAATGTATGACCTCCCTATTTACTACAAACCTCTTGATTACAAAATCCTTTACAGTTAATTTTTTTATTTATATTCCATTCCCATAATAAATGCTGTAAAATTTTTATAATATCCTACTTTACCATATTTTTCTCTTTTTAGAGCAAAGATGGTCAAAAATCCCAAATGTATTTCTTACAGTATGATTCAGCTATAGAAAAGTAAGTATATAAACCTGACATTGAGAGCTAACAGTACAGCTGTACCACCATTTCCTTTTCTGGCCTAAAAAGACCTACAAATTGATCAGGCGTCTTGTCCTCACTTGTTTAATGGTGGAATCCCGAGATTCTCCCACTTCTAAACCAGAACTCTGGTACATATATCAACTGCTTATCACACAGCTGAACGCAACCACGCATATCATAACTGGAACCCTCCATTCAGCTCCCCTCCCCTGGCTTCCTGTCCTTGCAAATATCACTCCCTAACACATCCACTGATTGATGGTGACTCGAAAGCTGGTCAAAACCATTCATGCTGCATCTCATCTACCATTTTACAATGATATGTTTAATCCACCCAAATTTCATAGATTTCATAGACATTAGGGCTGGAAGGGACCTCGGAAGATCATAGAGTCCAGCCCCCTGCCCAAAGGGCAGGAAGTCAGCTGGGGTCATAGGATCCCAGCAAGATAAGCAACCAGTTTGCTCTTCAAGGTGTTCAATGTAGGCGCTTGAACCACCTCCGGTGGCAGGCTGTTCCAGACCTTGGGGGCTCGGACAGTAAAGAAATTCTTCCTTATGTCCAGCCTAAAACGGTCTTGTAGTAGCTTATGACCATTCGACCTAGTCGTCATCCCTTGGGGTGCTCTGGTGAACAAACATTCCCCCAGATACTGGTGGTCACCCCTGATAAACTTATAGGTGGCCATCAGATCACCCCTGAGCCTGCGCTTTTCCAGGCTAAAGAGCCCCAGGGCTCTCAGCCTGTCATTGTAGGGTCTGCTTCCCTGACCTCTGATCATGCGCGTGGCTCTTCTCTGGACTCTCTCAAGCTTCTCCACATCCTTTTTGAATTGTGGAGCCCAAAACTGGATGCAGTACTCCAGCTGCGGCCTCACTAAGGCCGAGTACAAGGGGAGAGTGACGTCCCGGGATTTGCTTGAGAAGCATCTATGGATGCAAGCCAGCGTTTTGGTTGCTTTACTAGCCGCAGCATCGTACTGCAGGCTCATGTTCATCTTGTGGTCAATGATGACCCCCAAGTCTCTTTCTTCCATAGTGCTAGCCAACATAGCACTGCCGAGACTATAAGGATGTTGCGGGTTTTTCTTCCCAAGGTGGAGAACCTTGAATTTATCGGCGTTGAACACCATCAGATTCTCGTCCGCACACTTGCTGAGCCTGTCCAGGTCAGCCTGGATCACCCGCCTGTCTTCTGGTGTGGATGCTTTGCCCCAAAGTTTGGTGTCATCGGTGAACTTGGCCAGTCCGATTCTGACTCCAGTGTCCACATCATTAATGAAGATGTTGAACAGTATGGGTCCAAGGACAGAGCCTTGGGGGACCCCACTGGTCACAGGACACCATGATGAGTGACTTCCATCAATTACTACCCTCTGGGTCCGACCCTGGAGCCAATTTTCCAGCCAGTGGATCGTGGAGGACCCAAGGCAACAATTGGCCAGTTTCTCCAAGAGGCAATCATGGGAAACCAGATTGAAGGCTTTTTTGAAGTCAAGATATATGACATCAATCTCTTCTCCCTTGTCCAGGTGATAGGTCACCTGGTTGTAGAAGGAAATGAGATTGGTCAAGCAAGACCTACCCGCAACAAACCCGTGCTGGCTATCCTTCAGGATGTTGGCGTTGGCCAGTCCATTAAGGATGGCCTCTTTAATAAACTTTTCTAAGATCTTCCCCGAGATAGAAGTCAGGCTAATGGGCCTATAGTTAGCCGGATCCACTTTCCTCCCTTTCTTGAAGATAGGTACCACATTGGCCTTCTTCTAGTCTTCGGGCACTACACCAGAGCTCCAAGAGTTTTCAAAGATCCGTGCTAGAGGCTGGGCTATGATGCTCGCCAGCTCCTTGAGTACCCTGGGGTGAAGATTGTCAGGGCCAGCTGACTTGAAGGTATCCAGCTTCTCAAGACATTCCTTCACAAAATCAGCATCAATGGAGGGCAGGGGATCACCCTCACCCGGACTTCCCTGTCCCGTAGTGGGCATGGGCGTCCCATGGGACTGATGAAAGACCGACGCAAAGTACCTATTTAATAGGTTGGCTTTTTTCTGGGTGTCAGTTGCCCCATCTGGTTCAGCAGGGGTCCAACATTGCCCCTGCTTTTCCTCCGGCTCCCCACATATCTGAAAAAGGACTTTTTATTGTCCTTGATGCTCAAAGCTAGCTGGAGTTCAGTTGCAGCCTTGGCTTTCCTGGTCTGCTCCCTACAGGACCGGACCAGTGCAGAATATTCCTCCTTGGAGGTGACTCCCATCCTCCATCCTTTGTAGGCCTTTCTTTTTAGCCTCAGGAGGTCTGCTAGGTCCCTGGAGAGCCAGGGGGGCTGCTGTGCCCTCTTGCTGCCTTTCCTCCGAGATGGAATAGACTTAGTTTGTGATTGAGGATCGCTCCCTTGAGGAGCAACCACTCTTCTTGAACTCCCCTCTTCCCATGGTCATGGTCCCTTAGGGCCTCACTGACAAGCCTCCTGAGCTTGTCAAAGTCGGCTTTCCTGAAGTCAAGGACTTCCGTGTTGCTGACTGACTTGCCAGCTTTTCAGCGGATGGTGAAGGTGATCAGCTCGTGGTCGCTGTCACCCAGCTTCCCATTGATCACTAGGTCGCCAACTAGGTCATCCCCAGTAGCCAGTACCAGGTCGAGCAGCGCTTTGCCTCTCGTTGGCCCATAGACTTCTTCAGTCAGGTAGAGGTCATCCACGCACGAGAGGAAGCTTTGTGACCGCTCAGATTTTGCTGAGCGATCCTCCCACGAGATGTCCGGGTAATTGAAGTCACCCATGACAACCGTGGTCCTGGAGCATGTGGCCTCAGCCAGTTCCCGGGCAAACTCCTGGTCAAGCTCAGGACTTTGGGTGGGAGGTCTGTAGTAGACTCCCACCATTGTGTCCCCTGTGCCATGTTTCCCATGGATTTTAACCCAGAGGGTCTCCAGCCATCCACCCTGGTCGCCAATATCGGCTTGCAGGGACGCGTAGCTTTCCTTAACATAGAGAGCTACACCCCCGCCCCTTTTCTGTACACGATCCCTCCTGTACAGGGTATAGCCATCTATACCCGTTGTCCAGTCATGGGTGGAGTCCCACCAGGTCTCCGTTATCCCTATGACATCATAATTATTTCCATTGAGCAGGAGGATGAGTTCCTCCTGCTTATTCCCCAAGCTCCTGGCATTTGTGTACAGGCAAGCAAGTGCCCCCTGGGGGGCTCCTTCCTTGCCCACAGATTTTACCAGGGCTGGGGCAGGGGTGGGCTCCCTTAAGTGCCTTGAACTGCTGGCTTTGCAAGGATTGCTGAGTGGGCCAGCAGTGGTGGTAGTCCCCCCGTCCTCCAGTGGGCTTAGTTTAAAGCCCGGTGGAGCAGGTCAGCCAGTCTGGCTGAGAAGAGCCTCCTCCCTAGGGGAGAGAGGTGGAGGCCATCTCTTCCCAGCAGCTCACTGCCTCTCTCGCCAAAGAGTGGGCTGTGGTCATGAAAGCCAAAGTCTTCCCGACGACATCAGCGCCGCAGTCTTTGGTTGACCACGTGGATCCTCCTCTCCCTCCTCGGCCCATAGCCTGAGACTGGGAGGATCGACGAGACCACCACCTGTGCCCCCAGACCCTTTAGCCCCGCTCCCAAATCCCTGTAGCGCCTCATGACCTGGCTGGGAGCGCTCTGAGCTGTGTCATTGGTGCCCACATGAATTAGGAGCATGGGATAGTGGTCTGTGGGTTTTAGGAGCTCTGGGATCCTCTCCGCAATGTCCCAGATGTGGGCCCCCGGGAAGCAGCAGATTTCCCGGGCTAAGGGGTCGGGGCGGCAGATTGCCCCCTCCGTCCCCCTCAGGAGGGAGTCTCCCACAACAAACACCTTACGTTTTGTCTTGGGGAGAGCAGGGGTGGGAGCTGCAGTTGGGCCCATGTTGCCTGCAGGAGCTGGCAACTCAGCAGGCTCTGCTGGAGCAGCAAGAGGTGCATACCTGTTGCTCAGCTCCGGCGGGGCAGGGGCCTTGGTGCGGTGGGCCTTAGGGCCCTTGACCACCGTGGTCCATGCCCCTGGATGGACAGAGCGGGAGGTCCCGGAGTCCTTCTTTGGCCTGGAGGGAGACTGTGGTCTACCATCTGCCTCCGGGGGGAGAAGGGCCTGGCAGTAGGAGTCTATGTCCTGCTCGCAGTCCCTGATGGCACGCAGTCTCTGGACTGTGGCCTGGAGCTCCTCCAGCTGGCGTGCCAGAGACCCCAAAAGGGAGCAGACTCCACAAGGGGAGGTCACCATGCTCCCAGGCCCCAGAGCCTGAAAAAGGGACAGGCAACCCCCGCAGCCGAGAGCCAGGGGCTCCGTCTGCATGGAGCCCGGAACCAGGGGCTCCGTCTGGGTGGCCGTCTCTGAGGTGCCAGAGGGGGGGGCTGCGGAGCCCGAGGGGACCCTCGGGGTGCGGCGTGTGCCCATCCGTGGCATGCCGCTGGTAGGCTGGCTATGGCTGGGACTGTCTACCCTGGGGGGTGCGCAGGCAGGGTCCTGGTCCCTCCCGCGCGAACTCGGTGCTAACTCACATGCCGGCAGAGAAGCGCGCCTGTTTGCGCAGCCTGGTCACGTGACTCCCTGTGGGGCTGGGCGAAGTAGGGGCCTGGGTGGGGCTTGACCCAGCCCAGCTCCACTCAGCCGCCGCCTCCCACACACACACTAAGGGGTTAGCCCCCTCTCTCCACAGGCCCTGCTTACCTCCGGCTGTGCTGGGGGTCAACGGGGGGCTCCGTGGCTGCTGGAGGGTATCTGGGGGGCTTCGGTGGAGTGGGGGCGCAGAGGGCTTCTACCCGCGCGTCTCTCGCCACTCCCGCGTCTAACTGGGGCTTTTTCCCAGTCGGCGGGCTCTTTTAAACTGTGCGCATGCGCAGTGGGCCTGCTGTCGAGGAAGCTGCTCTTGGGCAAAAGGGGGCCCTGCCCGGGATTTGGGGGACCCTGCCCTACTGGAGGGGGACAGGTGAGTACCCCCCTACCTCTCTCTCTCCCTGGGGGGCTGGGCCAAGTAGCCCACCTTTCCTTATGATGACCCTTATGGAGCTCCTGGATCAGGACCTGCCTGCAGATACCTTTTGGATCAAGGAATGGGGAACATGGGAAGTCACAAATAAGTTCCTTGTGACAAACCCCACTCGTCAACTTGCTGGCTTTGAATTAACATTGTAAAGAGTGGTGTCTGCTAAACAGGATCAGGACAGGCCAGGGCCCCTGGCTCAGCCAAACTCCACTGCTGGGGCCTCAGTGCTAACACAATGTTCTTGTGGAAAGACGCAAACAATGTTGTACCTTATTGAGGAGTGTCCCCTCTACAAACAAAGTGGTGGATTAATAACTTTAAACTCAGTTGACAAGAAGACTATTGCTCAGCTCTGCAGATTTGCATTTGCTAAATAAATAAATAAATAAATAATCACTTTGCAGTTCTCACTGGTTTTAGGTACATGCATTTTCCCTCACCTGCTAGGAGTCAGAGCCCTCTAGTTTTTTTAATTTGAATTGTAAACATGTGAACAGGCTATAGGAAGTATAAGGTTAAAAGCAAAGTCCTTCAAGGTGTTTTGAAACAATATTGAGGTTTCAATATCTACTATTCTAACCTCTGAGGTCAATGGGAGCAATTCAAATTTAAGTAAATGGAAAGGTTGGCCTGAGTAGGGCTTCTGTCTATAATAAAAATCTCTCATTTACCATAGGTGACAAAAAAAAGACAGGCAAAAAGGTATAAGCAAGCTCTTTGTTTTGATTATTCATATAATTTGTCACAGTAGTGTTAATTAAATGCAAATACTCTGCTTCCCAATAATGGTTGAGAGGTTGAAGTCAATGGTTGATAAATATACTACTCTCAGGATTGCTCCAAAGGAGCCCTTGGTGTTCAGAAAAAAAATCTCATTAAGCTGCACAACTGATATGTAGGCAATTTTCAAGGGGAGACATTGATTTCTTAAAATCTTTAACCTTTCATACGAAATACTTAGCCATAAAATACCTGATATGACTCATCAACATCGTGGTGCAGATGAATTCCTATTTATCTACAGTAATGAGAGCTAATCTTTGCAGAAAGGATTTAGATACCAGTTGATTTGCTCAGAGATTGGTACATGACAAAATAGTACATGTCTCAGTTGAGTTTCAAGCCACAGGAGCCCTTCAAACACACACAAATATGGAGCTGGGGTCAAAAGAAATAGAGCAGACTATTTCTTATTTTTAAATAGTTTTTCAAATTTCGACCACTGTTAGTTTGATTTTTCCTCTGCTAGAGAACCTACAAATTGTTCATGATCATTTGACCAGTCATATTTTGCTATCCATTAAATAGCACATTTACCAAAGTAGACAAAACATGAACAGCAATAAAATAACTGTCTCCCTTCCAAGGATAAAAAGCAAATAATTGGGGTCTTCTTTCTGTGAGGTCTATAACCAAATTAATTTTGAGATCACTGTCTCCATAAGCCTTATTAATAAAAGATAATTTATGGTACATATGCAAAAAGGAATGAATGTTCTTACTGCTTTAGAAGAACTTTCTGTTTACTAAGCTAATAGTGACAGCCCTTCTTTATGGCAGAAACACCATATAATACTGGGACTAGCTTCAATTATTAAATAACTATTGAAGGTGTAACTCAATTATGAGTATCCCAGTTGGACTGTACTTGGTAATTGATAAACATCTGTACAGAAACACAAACCAACTCTCAGGTGCAGAATAAACCGTAGTTTCATATATTTATATTGAATTTGAACCTTGGTGAATTTAATTTATAATTACATAGCAAGTTTGTAAAATGCTAATGATACTTCTATGAAGTTTGTACAGATTCAAGTCTAGGAATTTTATGCATGTTTTGTCAATGTGTAGGTGAGCTACAGAATAGAAGTAAATGCCAGTATCTATTACAGAAATTCATACATTTAATCACCACTGGTATATTAATCCCAAGAGAACAGGCCCACATTGATTCATATCCCTAAAAACAGGATAAAAATTTAGACTTGTGGAGTTTATGTAGAGAAACCATGGTACTTCTTCCAAAGAAAACTGTAACTAAAATTGAAAGACATTTTTTTTTAAAGATCATATTTTAAAAATAAGATGGGTATTACAGTTAATAATAATTAGCTTGCCTTATTAAAGGAATATTTCCATAATGCCAAAGACAACTTTAGGACAATCATGAACAACTAGAAAAAGCAATTCACATTTTCTTCTTTTGATGCCATGGTTTTCTCATCTCTTAGTTCGCTCCTCTTTTTGGCACAAACATTTGCTTTATCAGCCAACCACATGTATTCAGCTTGAACTGTGTGAAACACACTGATGAGAAAACAAGGGGCTTTAACAACACATTTCTGTACCTTGCACCAGCTTCCTATGATCCCTACAAGTTCTCCAGCTGGTGGGAAATCTAAATGCAGTGGTCTCCATCCATTCCCTTCATGCACTTTTATTCAGGGCGTACCACATCCCCTTCATCTATGTTTGTGTGGCAGAAGGTATAAAGATCTCTATGCCATTGGCAACTTCCTTTACCTGAAGGTATGCTTTGGAGGTTTCCACTTCCTTTGTATTGCCTGAATAATTTGGGGCAGATAGTTTGCTCCAGTCATCTTGGTTAGGGCACAGTCTTACTCCCATTAAGTCTATGAGCATTTTACTTCCCTGGTAGCAGGTTCAAAAGATTATTCAGTTTACACGAAGCCATAGATAAGAAGGGTGTATTTGAATTAAAGAATTTTTTTTTTTGCAAAAATCTAGTCGGTCTAATAAAAGATATATCACCTCTACCATAAGTTCCAAATCCTTTTGAACACCCTATGTACTCTTCTAAGTATACCTTAAATTCTAACAGTAATTACTGCTAGCTGGGTATAGGACTTTTTATAACCCCCTTCTCCTGGTGCAAGTTACACTAATGTATTCAGCCATGAGATTCAAAAGGTTGTAAATTAGCTAATAGTTGCACACAGGTGAGATCAAACGGGGTCTTATCTCATATAAAAATCCATCCCTCTCTTTATATGGGCACAGAGACCCAAAGGGGGTGAGCTACTTTTGAATTCAGCGGAGCTTGTGCCCACTTACAGACATATCAGAGATTAATTTGACCTTAAGTATTCAAGTCACCAGGGTAAGCACTAACATGAATTAATGACCAAATCAAGTTTGAGATTACTGTCCTCCTAAAACCACTATTCCAACAAGCCTTTCAAATAAAAAGGTAATCTGTGGCACAGTTTGCAGGGGGAAGTGAGCTGTTCAAAATTGCTGAACCTTAACAGTTGTTAACAAGAAGTCGGGGTATGCTAGGCAACAAACCTAATCCAGTCAGACACCAGCAACACTAGGTGCAATCAACGCCAGCAGCAAACAAACAAGCCAGTTAATGGGGGAGTTTACAAGGGAAGTTTCCTCTGTGTTTCAGAGGCTTGTTTTGTTAGCTGAGGTATTGGCAGATCAAAGGAAGTGAAGGAATATTTTTGTTCTAACAAGAAACTGAAAAGGTACAATGACTGGAACACTCTGTGTTGCCCCTAAGCTATTACTACAGTTAGTTTACTTCACACATTCAGTAAAATAAGCAAACGAACCTTCTGACCTCACATGCCTTCATACAGCTCATGGTTTTCTTTTACAGGAAAAGATTAACAGGTAGGGCAAAGTAGATTTCCCCAGGAAAAAGAAATGAAGTTGAAGGATTTGGTAGCTAGACTGAGAAACATCCAAGGACAGGAGAAATTTAGCTGACATGATGCAGTAGGAGGCCTATGAGACTAGGGAAGAGTCAGTAAGAAAAGACTATAGGGAAGAGTAAAAACAGGTCGTTAAGAAAAAAAGCTGGCAGCTGATCACATTTCCCATAAGACAATGATCCACTCCTCTGAGCCCCAATCATTGAGGGGAAGAACAGCTGAGTTTCACAGGAGAAAGAGCTAATTCTGTTAGTGAAAATGAAGATGTGACCTTGAGTAGATAGAAAGTGAGTACTACTCTGACATGAAGGAGACAGAGACAATGTTTTCTACTTTATCCTTCTTGTCCAAGATAAAGGACCAGCTGCAGAAGGATGTATCATAAAGAATGAGATGTGTGTTCCGCACAGGGATTGGATTTCTTTGACCATGGAATAGGAGTATTAAACAGAAATGAGATCCTGAGAGTGGTAAGACCAGTTTTGAAAAAAAGACACAAACTGAGGGAGGATTCCTTTGAAATAGGAACAATAAGGGATGGAGATCAAAGAATCATAGAAAATTAGGGTTGGCAGGGATGTCAGGAAGTCATCTAGTCCAACCCCCTTGTAACAGGTTGCCCTCCCCAGCATCATCTTCCCTGTTAATCTGCACCTTACATGGGGTGCCCTTGGACTCTGCTTTGGAACTCTTATGTCCCGCCCTCTACTCGTCTGCCATGTCTTGATGGAAATTATTGCTGTTGTTCTTGCGAGTGGGAAACTGCTTATTGTATTTTGTATGTTGGGGTCTTTTGTCCACCCAGGCCTGACCCCTGTTTTTCTCTAGCTAGACCTCCCCATCCAAAACCCACCAAACAGGGTTCGACTCTGAGGCTCTAGCCTTCTCCAGTGTTGGGCCTCATTACCCTTTGGCCCCCTTGTCCTTCCTGGGCTCCCCACAGCCCTGTCTCACTCTGTGCCTCACTGGCGCCTGGACTGTCCACAGCCTTGTCTGGCATTGCACCTCATGGGTGCTTGGGCTCTCCGCAGCCCGCGTGCGCTCGCTAGTGCTCGGGGCCTCTGCAACCCTGTCTTGCTCTGCGCCCTCCCTGGCACTTGTCAATCGCTGCCCCCTCTCTGGGGGCTTCTTGCTGCCCCCTCTCTGGGGGTTGGGGTCTGCACACTGCTGTGGGTCCCCTATGAGGCCTCCTCCATCCCCTTATAGCCTCACCCAAGCCACTGGTCATTAAACAGCAAACAAAAGACGGTTGCAGCTAGAATGTAAATTCAGATCCCTGGGCTATAACGTAAATTCAAGCTGCCCGGCTAAAATCTCATTCAAGCCACCCCAGGGTTGTTCCTTCTCTCACCAGTATCAGGAGCTGCTTGTGCCGTCAGGCCTCTCCCCTTTGCTCACTCAGGCAGAGCTCCTTCCCCCTTGGCTGTCAGCAGGGAACTGCCCTCCTGGCCTCAGCCCTGGTGTTTATAAGTGCACCAGGCCCCGCCCCGCCCCTTCTGGTCAGCTGACCTCTGGCAGGTGTGGGCCACTAGCCCCCTCATTGCCTATTTGTCCTGGCAACCTGCACCTGGGTTCTTATCTCTACTCCTAGAGCAGTAGGCACCTTAGTGCCCTGCTACACACCTCCCCCCTTAAGACCCAGACTCACCAGGATGGGTCTTCACTCTTGTTCTTGCTCACTGACAATTCGAATACATAGAGGCGGAGGTTTTCAGGCACCTCCTTCTCACCTTTTCCCCAAGGTGCACCATGTGGGATTTTATGGGAGTTGCCCCACCACAGGCAGCCCCCCCGCACACACTAGTCAACCTTGGTAAGCTGCACTCTCTGTTGGTTGAGCTCTTTGACTACCTTTTGGGGGTTTTTCTCCCTCTAACATCTGGCTCGTCTATCTTTGACCCTTGCCTCCTGGTCTCTTTCTTAGGGCAGATTGTGTGGTTTCTTGCCTCTCTATGACGCTTATCTCACCAGCCCTCCATGCCCAGAAAGTCCTGGCCTTAAAGGGGTGAACCTGTTTCCTCGTGGCAGGGTAGGGTTCCCTGTTACACACCCCCCTCTCTTTTTTGTCTGGGGTACTCTTTTTCCCTCTGAACCCTTTTCCTCTTCATATTGTCTAGATAAAAAATCTGAACTCATGTTTTTAGTCCCTGGACGATGCTCCACCTCAAAGCAGTACGGTTGGAGACTGAGGGCCCACCTCATCAGTCTACAGTTATCAGTCTTCATGCTCTGAAGCCATTGTAGTGGTGTGTGATCTGTAATCAATGTAAATTTCCTACCTAACAGGTAATATTGCAATGTTTCTATAGCTCATTTGATTGCTAAACAGTCTTTTTCTATCGTTGCATAATTCTTTTTCAGGGGGTGTAATTTTCTACTAATATATGATAGTAGACATTCTTCTCCTTTCTCCATTTGAACCAACACTGCCCCAATAGTGCAGTTAGATGCATCCGTCAACACCATAAACAGTTCATTGAAGTTTGGCATATACAGTAATAGCTGCGTACACAGGGCCTCCCTCACCTTTGAGAATGCTGTTTCTGCTTCAGGTGTCCATTTCATTTTGGTTGGAGCTGCTGCCTTCACCATTTTGGTTAAAGGCGCTACTAAGTCTGCAAAATGGGGGATAATTGTCCAGGAAAGACAAGCCAGGAGGAAAAAAAAGAGATGTTACCTTATATAAGCATATTCTGAGATATAGAACATACTGGGAGAGAAACCTTTTGATAGTCTCCGAGTTAAGTTAAAATAGGAAATCAGAAAAGGAGATGTCATGGTAAATGTCTACCATAAAGCCACCAAAGCAGGTGGTTGACAAGTTTTTTGTTTTTGTTTGGTTGGTTTGTGTTTTGAACAACAACAAGAACCCCTGCCCCCACAAAAGAAAAAAAACAAAAAACCAGCCAATCAGCTGAAGCACCCAAACCACAAGTCCTGGTGCTTATTGTTGAGATTGTAATTACTGTGATATTTGAAGAAAAGGTACCGTCAGTGCAGTCCAGTATGTTCTTAAGTTGCGTGGGTAGAGATAGTGGAGAAACCAAGTAGGGCTGTGTTCTTTTCCATCTGATACTTACCCCCAACAAGAAGAAACTAAGTTAGAATCTGAAGGTAGAAAGAAACCTGATTGAAAATGATCATGAAATGATAGTTCATGATTCTAAGCAAAAGAAGAAAGAAGACAAATAGAATAAAATCATTAGACTTCAAAAAAGCACATTAACGAATTCAGAGACATGGTAAGATCTCATGGGTGGCGAGGCCAAGGGCAGGTTTTCCAGTAGAACTGTTTAGCCTCAAAAAGCTGATAATGAGGGTACAAAAGCAGGTAACCCTGATGCAAGGTAAAAATAAGAAATGAAGCAAAAGACCTACATGGCTAAACAATGCATTTCAATAGCTTGTAACTTAAAAAGGAATCTTACCAAAAATGGAAACTTAACCACATGACTAAAGATGAGTATAAGAATATAGTGTGAACATAAAAAGACAAAAATCAGTAAGGCCAAAGCACAAATTGAGATAAAGCTATCAAGGGACATAAAAGATGAGATAAGAATAAATGAAGAAAAATAAGTAAGAGGAAGACAAAGAAAACTGGAGGTTCTTTACTAAATTAGGAGAAAGAAGCTAATAATGAACAATGCAGAAAAGACTCAAGTGTTTAATAACTTTTTCACTTCCCTCTTCCCAAAAAAGTCAACTAACATACTGTAAACGTTATGCTGGTACCACAAGTGTTAGTCACTCCCTGGCATTTAGTCTTGTGGTTCTTTCTCACTTGCCCACCACACCTTGATGGAAAAATACATACATTAAGAAAGAACCCCGAGCTTGGGAGGTGGTCTTCCAAGTAGGCGTCAGAGATATGACAGGATTTTCTTCAAAGGGCTCCTACCTTCCCTTCACCCTGTCCTGACCACACCTGAGAACCCAGGCTTTGGTGTCACTCCAAATATCACTTCAATTTCTCTTTTTCTAACAGGTCTTGTGGTCATGACAATCCCTCTGTCCTTTTCCTGTCCTGTTTCCCTGATTCCTAGTGGGATGGCATTCCTCTGCCCTCCCCTGGACTGGAGCTGTTCTCTTCAAAGCCCTTTGTGCAAGTTGAACAGATGTCAACTGGCAGCTGACCCTTGCTGGCTGGCCCTTTTAATCTTCAGGGTCATAGCCTCTGTAGCCTTCTAACTACTCTGGCAGCTGCTTGCTGCGGCATCTCTCACCTTGGGTTCTCTCCCCAGATGGAGAGGAGGGGGTTTGCCTTTCATCCAGCTGCTCCTCACTCTGGCATCTCCTGATCTCATATACACAGGGGAAGCCCTCCCCCCACTCAGTGTTCCTCCCAGAGCTCTCCTTCCCGCCCAGCAAATACCTATGTCTTCAGAGTTGCCCTGCTCGCTGATCCAGACTTGCTTCTTGCCACAGCTCTTCTCTCTCTCTTGTTGGCCCCTGCCCTGGGGGCAATCTGTCTCCACTCTCTGTTTCCTTTTTACCTTCCAGCTCCTCCCTCAAAAGCCAATCTGCCTTGGCTCTGCCGGAGTACAGGTAGCACTTCACTGGGAGCACCTGTGTTCCCAGTGCTCAGCATTGTCCTGCTTTTCCCTCTGTGGTCTGGCCGCAGGTAACTTTTTTTTTTTCCTTTGCTCCTGCTGGTGTATCCCCTTTTCTCTCTGTAATGGACATCATATCAGCTGTCCTTCTACATAAATTAATAGCAAAGCCTTTGGGTATTATCTTTGAGAGCTCAGAGGTCATGTGAAATCCTGGAAAATTGGAAAAGGGCAAATATATTACCTTGTTGGGCCCAAAGAATTAGACTACTCAGTCTAACTTTGATACCTGGAAAGATATTGAAAAGCTCCCAGAGGATAGCAAGATAAGTAACAAGTGACACAGGTTTTTTATGGATAAATCATGCCTAACTGAACCAATTTTCCATGTGGACAAGGTGACTGATCTTGTGAATATGAACAGGATAAGTGATATACCTTGACCTGAGTAACGTTTTTTAACACTCTTCCCCTTGACATTCTTGTAAGCAAGCTAAAGAAATACAGTCATTATGAAACTATAAAGTGGGTGCACAACTAGTTGGATAACCCTGTTCAAAACAGTTATTCACTGTTCAACATCAAAATAGGAGGATATATCAAGGGTAGTTCCACAAAGTCTGTTCTGGGTGCTGTGCTGTTCAATTTCATGATTAAATGACTTGGAAGATGGAATAGGGGTCACATGTAATACATTTACTAATGGTCCAAATTTGGGTAGAGTAGTGGAGGATTTATAATCTTTTTGTAAACTTGAAAAAAGGCTGGAATAAATAGAAGGAAATTTGATGATAATAGGTGCAAAGTACCACACTTAGGAAGGATCCATGCAGAAATACAAAATGGGGAAAGCTTAGTTATACAGTATAATCTCATGAATCTGGCATGCTCAGGAGTGAGCACCTGCCAGAAATGTGAACATTCCAGATTTCTGAAACCAGAGTGGTGGCCTATCCTGGAGTGGTGGCCAGTCCCGGAGCTGGGGGGGGGGGAGGGGGAGGGCGGAAAGGGGGGGAGACTGGGGTGGGGGAGGGCAGGTAGCGGCGGCCAGTCCCGGAGCAGTGCGAGTAGTGGCACAGGGTGGTGGATAGTGGTGGCAGCTGCCGCATGCAAGCTTCCCTCTCTGCTGCTCCAGGACTGGTAGCCCCTACTCCCTGATGGAGTGTAGTTTAAAAAAGTGCCACATTTTCAGTAATTCTGGATTTTTTATATCTGGATTTATGAGGTTATACTGTATATACTACTGAAATAGACATGAGGGACCAGGGCCACAAGCTGAATGAGTCAAGAGTATAATGTTTTTGAAAACAAAATAAAAGGCTCAAAGCATGCTGAGATTTTTTGACCAGAGAGTTGAAATAAAAGTAATAGAAGATGATTATTCCATTGTGTTCAGTACTGGCGGGATGTCACCTGAAGTACCCTGTCCAGTTGTAGGTATCATCCGTCACGAAATATGTGAATAAACTGTAAAACAGTCCTGAGGAGAGCTACAGAAGAGATTAGATTTCTAGAAGAAGTGATAAATAAAGAAATTAGAATGATTGGGATTATATAGTTAAGAAAACAGAAGACAAATGAGATTTGATAAAAACACTATTTTACTTGAAGATTCTTATAAAGAGAATAATGATCATTTGTAAGGACAAGTAGTAATGAACTTAATTGCAACAAGGGATATTTAGGTTACATATTAAGGAGAAGTTTCGAAGTATAAAGGTGGCTAAGTACTGGAACAGATTACTTATACATTTTACTGGATCTTTCATGGGAATTTAAATACAAGTTAGATAAATATTTGTTTGAAATAGTATAGAAAGGGATGATCCTGTCCTGAGCACAGAATTGTACTAAATGACTTCTTAAATGTCCCTTCCATCCTTTTTTCCCCCTATGATGCCATGATAACAACATGATACTCTTTGCTACGATCTGTTCTATTTTAATGTTAAATGTTTTAGTATGTTCTGGGGAACTAGAGGCATTTTTCATTTGGGGACTTAAAAAGCATCACAACTGCCATAGAATCTTGTTGTCACTTGAAAGTGATGCATTATTCATAAGGTTGTGCTTTACAAGATATATACCACTTAAATTCTGTTCATTATGTAAATGAAGACACTCTTTGCTCATTCTTCCTCTTATGCTCAAATGGGGACAAAAACTCTCTGAGAATGCTAATATCTGTGATGATTTTTATCACAATTTTCTAGTTTAATACATTTCATATAAAATTTAAGTCACTTGCACACCCTTGAATAATTACAACAAAAGATAGTTTTATTAGAAACTACCTGTACTAATCATCCTAAATAATTGGAATCTTCCATCAGCACTTTGTACCTGAAGTGGAAAAAATTGTAATTCAGTCTGTCACTCAACAGACTAGATGCATGCTGTTCTCTTCCCATCATCTTACTTTTCTGAGATCCATTCAAAAGCAAGTATTGTGTAACTAAAAGTACTCAAGAGAATTTGTTACGAATGAATGTTTTGTTAGTGAAAGATGGGAGCACATACATTCCCAGAGCCCTATTTGGCACGGAGGGGGCAGAGAGGGAAGAATTTGTATCAAGCGTACCAAAGCCTTGTTAATACTCAGAGAAGCAGCAATGATTAACTGTGATATTATAATGTAATCATAGAATCATAGAAAATTAGGGCTAGAAGAGACAACAGGAGGTCATCTAGTCCAAACCCTTAATCAAAGCAGGACCATGCCCAACTATACCTTCTCAGATAAGGCTTTGTCTACCTGGCTCTTAAAAACCTCCAAGGATGGATATTCCACAACCTATCTGGGTAACTTGTTCCAGTGCTTTACTACCCTCCTAGTGAAAAATGGTTTTATAACAGCAGTAGGAAACAATCAGAGGCGGAGCAATTAATTAACCATGGGCTGCTAGTATTTGTATTGTGCTAGTGTAGTTCCCAGAGGCTCCAAAATTAAAAACATAATAAATCTGAAACTGTGGACTTCACTATGGTGTCTGTTATAGTTATATGGGAGCAGTGAGACAGCTACCAGATCCTCTTCCATCCAAACTATCTTGATTGAACAAAAGGAGAGTCTTCAGTAGTGGTTAGCAATACTAGGCAAACGAATCTTGGGTACAGACACACGAGAACTGAACTTGAAACTGAATTGTTCCAAGAATGTCATTGATAGGGAACCTGTTCACAATTGTTGCAGTGCAGAGGTGTCCACATCTAAAACAGTTCTAAGAACATCCACCTTTTAGGTACTGTAGTGCTGTGGAACTGCTATCAGAGGATGGGAGTAAGTACCCTGGCTCAGCATGCTTTGGACTGGCAAGCACCCCCTAATAATTTATGTCTCTCTGAAAGAAGTAAGCATCATAATGAAGAAGTTTTGATTTTAGAGCTTTTTTATGTAAAAAGAATGGAATTATGTATAGATATACATTGTGCATTTAAGGCCAAACCAGCAGTATAAGATTTTACTGTTATACAGCTCTTTAGGTCTATTTTATATATTGTGCTCAACAAAACTGTTAAAAGACCATTTCTAGAAATGACCAATCTATAAAAGTATAAAATTGTGAAGACAACAAGCAACTTTTCTTTTTCCCTTATCTCAGTCCTGCCAAGCAACAGAGGAGGAGACTGCCTTATGAACTGTCTGATGGTATATACTGACAAAAGAATGTGGGTTTTTTTCTGGAAGACTGTAATAACATCAACTGGAGAGGACAAACATGAATGATGTTTCAAAGGTGGTGCAAAAGATACAAGCATTATAACAGAGGAATTGACTAACAGGAGACTGGGAAAGACCTAATTAGGCAGCTCACAATTCCCTTACAGTTGAACTGTACTTTATTAAAATTGATTTACTCAACTTTCAAAGCTGTTTGCCAGAGATAAAAATGATAGGAATCTTTTTTTTTTTCCATATTCATGATGTTTTAGAGGATTTTCAGCCATGCCTATTTCAAAACAAGTTTGAGGAGTTGAACTGACTTATTAAGTATTTAGTTAATCATGTAAGTAGCCACAACCATTTTAAGGCTTTCAAAGAATAAGGGGCAGGTTTAACTAGAGACCCCCATTATTTGGGTCATTACATGGATATTAACAAGAAAAATAATAATCAATGTGTTGTAGGATTTAAATAGTTTGTTTGTAAACACTATTTGTACTCCATTTTCCACCAGACTATTGGATTGTGAGTATTTAGGACTGTTGTGCTTTTGAGCAATGCAATTTCAGGATAGTGAGAATAATAATCCAGCAATAATGCATGTTCTTTTCTGCATCCATGCATAGGTCAATGCCACCTTGATACCATGGAGTTACAGGCTCTTTCATGACCATCATGGTCCCTTCTCTTTGTGTTGATCTGTACTTTAGACACATTGTACAAACCTTTACAGCATCTTCTAGGTCATTATTTATGTTGGGCCACTATAGAGCACCCCTTGCTCTTCTTTTGCATTTTTCAATGCCCAGATGCCCCTCATATATTCTGTTTAACAGGTCTTTCTTTAGCACTGCTGGAACAAGAAGTTGTGAGCCTTTGAACAAAATGCCATCCAATGCTGATAGCTCTTCCTTGAACTGAAAGTAGGGGCTAGGTATATGCTTTTCAGCCCAACCAGCACAAATAGCTTTTATCATGTTTTGCAATGTGTTGTTTTGAGCAGTAGCTACTGCAATTAGTGCCCACATTTTATCTGTGACAGGAATCACTCTCTTAATTAGATTACCATTGTACTATGTCTGAGTCTGGAATTCTGTCATTTTCTATTGTGTCATATGCTCTGAACAACATATCTGCAATAAGTAGATGTTGTCCTGGCATGTATTGTATGTCTAGATCATACATTTGTAGTTGAAAGAAAAGTCTCTAATCTAGGTGGCATGTCTGATAACCCTTTCTTTGCTATCATTACAAAAGGTTTATCATCAGTTTCAGTTATCTTAGGCTTCCCATAGATGAATATATGACATTTCTTACAGCCACATACAACAGCTAAACTTTCTTTTCTCAATTTGTGTATATTGACACACTGACTTAGAGAGTGTCCTATATGCATATGCTCCTGATCTCCAGCTATTCCCAATGTTTTTGAAGCTAAGCTGCTCCAATGTTTTTTTTAGAAGGATCTGTTGACAATTTAATGTTTTTTTTAGGATCATAGTATTTTAGTACCAGAGCTTTCATTATTTTTTCCTTCAAGTTTTTTAATTCAGCTTCATGCTCACGTTCCCATATCCACTGAGTATTCTTTTGTAGGACTGGTCTAAGGTGTTTGGTCTTCTCTGCTAAGTTAGGTGGCTTATTTCCCTACAAAATTGATCACTTCCACTTATCTTTGTATTCCTTCCTTATCTGTAGGGGGCTGCATGTTTGTAAAGTCTTCAACCCTTGCAGGATTGATTTGCACCCCTTTCTCAGAGAGCTTTTCTCTAAGATATGTTACTTCTTTGACCCTGAATTCGAATTTTTGTTTGTTCAGTTTCAAACCTGCTCTGCAGGCTCTTTCTAGTGCCTTTCTTAGCCTCAAGTCATGTTCTTCCATAGTATTTCCTTAAACTAATACATCATCAATATAAACCACAGTTTCATCAAGACCTTCAAAAATTAATTTTACCTTTCTGTGAAATACTTCAGATGCAGAACACAGTGCAAAAGGAAGCCTATAAAAGCAATACCTTCTGAAGGGTGTACTGAAGGTACATGATCTAGTGCTGTTCTTTTCTAGGGGAACTTGCCAAAACCCAGAAGAGGCATCCCAAGCGGAGAAAGATGTAGCTTCTGCCATGTTGCCAAAAACCTCTTCCCTGGTGGGAATGAGAAAATGCTCCCTTTTGATGCATCTGTTCATTTGCTTAGGATCCAGATACAATCTTACGGATCCATCCTTTTTTTTTCCCTATTATGACTAGTGATTGAACCAAAGCAGTTGGTTGCTCTTTTTATATTATGTCCATGTTAACTAATCTAATTCCTTTTTCAGTTTCCCTGTGTAGGTTCCTACCCCACTTCTGGTACCATGTGTTGCTCTCAGAAGACCAAGGAGTTAAGCTATAGAACAATAAAGCTAGTTTATTCAGAGAGCAGTACTTTGCCTGTGGTTCTGCTGTTCCCTCCTGCAATCCCCGGGCAAATGTAACAACATTTTAGGGCCCACCTGGAAGAAGAATTCTTCAAGAACTGCACTATCAAACTCATGCTATACCTAAGATGTATAGATGACATTTTCATCATTTGGACCAAAAACCTGTAGTCTCCAATTGATTTCCATCACAAATTCAATAACCATCACCCCTCCATCAGACTATCTCTTGAAAATTCCAGCACCAACATTTCCTTTTTAGACACTATGATCAATATCCAGAATGGTAAAATACAAGCCACCATACACAAGAAACCCACAGACCACCCTATGTATCTACACAGAACCAGCAATCCCCTAAACACACCAAGAAAGCTATAATATATAGCCAAGCCTTCTGATACCACCAAATTTGCACTGAGAATTAAAATAATGTGTTTAACCATATAACTGGCTACCATAAAATGATCACTTAAAAGAATAAACACAACACACAAGTCTGAAGTAGTCCTTAATCACATGAGAGACAGCATTTTGTTTTGAAAAATGTGGTTAGCTTGCCCCATATGTTATAATAAAAACCACAGATGTAATACTTATTTTTCCTTAAAGCAGCATATGGGAATCTGATGCACCCCAGAATCATAACTAAAACTTACAATTCTTACTCTGTCAAACTTTGGCAGTTACTTCAATTCTAGAAAAGTAGTTAATTAGAAGATATTTTAAAAGTTTCTAAAAATAAAAATGCAGAACTACTATACATTCTGAGAAGTTGTGACTTTTTTAATGTTCTGCTTTTCCTTTTAATGTAAAGGGGAAGTGTATTTAGCAAATCTGCCTAATGCTATTCATACAAATGTAGT
Organism: Alligator mississippiensis; assembly: GCF_030867095.1. Classification (NCBI taxonomy): domain Eukaryota; kingdom Metazoa; phylum Chordata; order Crocodylia; family Alligatoridae; genus Alligator; species Alligator mississippiensis. Next base: position 103,434,144 of record NC_081826.1, on the reverse strand, counting down.
CTTGGCAAAGTAGTCCTTACTACATGAAAAAAAAGACTAGCTTAATTAAAGGAAGAAATCCTTTGTACCTATATACTCAGTCTTGAAGGATTCCTGAGGTCAGTTTTGAGGCCAGAGCTCAGCTACCAGGAAGAAGAGGGAATTAAAAAATTACAAAGAAAAATTAGACATCAATGTAGACTAATCATGAAGAAAGAAAAAGAAACAAGAAACTGATACTGTAGGAAATGCCTAAGTATAAGTGATGTTGGTCTCTTTGGGGTCAAAGTAAACTTAAATATTTTATTTATTTATTGTTTGGAGAGTCATTTAGTACTCAGCCTCTTGCGGGTTAAGATCAACTGTAATTATCTTTCCTTGGCAATATGTACTGCAAATTTTGCTAAAATACTGTAAAACACAAGCTACTTCATTACCTGCAAACATTCTGTCTTTGAATCAAGAACAAGAGGATAAGAGATACCTTGATTTCTTCATTATTTAATATTTTCCTTTAGGTAACTCCCAGAACACAATTAAAGACTGGGGCCCCATTGTGGTAGATGCTGTGTTAGGGCTTAGGCTGTGGAAGAGACATGACAAAACAATGGGTGGATGAGAAACTTGAACATTGGGATAGGGCTTGGGTGAGACAGGGTGGCAAGAAAAAAAATGTGTAGGATTCTTACCCACCAAGAAAATGCAATTAGAACTGACCACAACAGTATTGGATTGTGTTTAACTAACCTCTTTCACATACACACACACAACTGAGTACAACACCCTAAATGATCATTTAATCATATGCGACTTCCTGAATTTGATGCTAGCACACAAAGGGCATGTATATAAAATAATATTTTTTACCCTTGCCTATGTATATTATTTCCTTTAAATGAAAGACTATTCTATAACCCCAGGTTTATTTGAATACCCAATAAATTGTCTATATACACTGTGGCAATCCATTTCACTGGTGCCATACAGCTGCTGTTGCTAAAATGTTATGTCTTCAAGAATGAAGATCAAATAATCTAAAATAGCCATGTAACAGGTTGACTTAGATGTATACTGCTGTACTATTCTATGCCATGCCATATACTTTTGAATTACACATTGTGGGTCTCACTGATCCATAATGACCTGAACGTTACATTATCGTTAATACAAAAAGAATAGCATTTCTGAACGTAATACTAATAATATAATTTTATTTTCATGGACATGAGAAACTGATTTCTGAAGTAATTCATGAAGAGATTCTACTAGGCTTAAAAGATCCAAACCCATACCTCACATCAATCCAGCCTCTTTTGCATAGATACATAGATCTAAAGTGGGGCCCCAAGATTATCAAGTTCAGTCCCCTGTATTTGCATGCAGTAATTTATCCAAATAATCTACAGGACCACTGCACACCCTCACACACATAGCATGACACTATATGCAAAACAGTAAGAACATACCAGAGGTAAAGCATCTCCACCTCCTCCAACCTCCACACCTCTTCTTTTTTTTTTTTTTTTTTTAAATAAAAGGGACTATATCTTTGCTATTTAGGATACTAACTCCAAAGTAACAGAATCAGTGAACACCCATGCTAGATGAATTCCAGTGCCAATTCCTTTATTATTCTAGAATGTAGATTATCCAGGATTCCAACTTTTGTGGCTCTAAGGCCCCGACACAAGTTAGACTTAAGACTTGGTAAACAGGTTAATTGCACCTTAAATAGTAACCAGCCACACATGCAACTCAGTTTAAGGCATGCTAATGCAGTAAAAGAGCCGCAAAGTGATTCCACATAGAATGAGGAATGACTTTCTGACTCATTTGTATCGCATCTTAAATTAATGGTGTGACTGAGATTTGTCAAGACCTATTGTGCCATTGTGTCACCCATCTGGGCAGCACCCATGGTTTTATAGCTCCCCAAACACAGGGAGCTGGCCATCAGGCTGAGGCAACCCCATGCTGGGCTCTCCATTCACCAGGACCTGTCAAAACCATGTGTGCTGTTCAGTTGGGCAGCACACAGTTTTTATAACTCCTGGTCTATGGGGAGCTTGGCACCAATCTCTTGTAGCCTGATGCTAAGCTCCATGTGTGTCTAGCTCAGGGGTGGGCAATTATTTTGGGCAGAGGGCCACTTAGTGAGTTTTGGCAAGCCATTGAGGGCCACATGACAGGCAGCCAGGGCAGATAAATATAAATTTTCTTAATTTTTAAGGGGCATTGCAGGCCAGATAGAATGGCTTGGCAGGCCGCATTTTGCCCACCCCGGTCTAGCTGATTACTGGCCAAGGTTCCCAGCCCCAGGTGACAATCAGCTGATTGGTTTCATCTTGCAGATTCAGGGGTCCAAGCTTCCGAGTAAAATGTGATTGGGATCTAATCCACAATCCCCAAATCACACATCCTGCCATGGACATGCGTCTGTCTGGGGCCTATGTAATTTAAGTTTTGCTTCCAACTCAGGTGTCTCCTAGCATAAAAAGCCATTGAGTCAGCAAATTTTGTTGGGAAACATTTACTAGCAGTAATAAAAGTTGTGAAAGTTAGAACATGCTGTGAGCAGTCACATTGAAAATTAATCTAGTTTCTAGCCTGCACATCTCTGACTTGCCATTAGAGGGCTGGTGAGTAGGGATGCAACTAGGATACCTGGACTCTATCCCTGCTCTGTGGAAGGAGAGGGCTTGGAGCAGTGCATCCTGGGATGTTGGAGGACTGCAAATTGCTTGTTTTATCTCCATAGAACAGACATGAAGTTACCCTAACATGAGCTGTGTAGTATGGCTCAGAGTTAACCTTCGGCCTTCAACTTTGCGATGCTCAGAGGGAACTTTGCATGAGTTTGTGAGCTTTAACATGCAGGTAGTCATATTTTAAGTGTCCTTATTATGGTCGAAGTATAATGTATAACTGAACTGTAAGGGGGTTGCCGCGCTGCCCAGTGACGTCGCCTCCTGGCTGGAATAGTAGTTTCTTGTTGTTGCAGACTTCCTGCCACACCTTCGGTGTTACGGGAGATACACTTAGACACTTCTGGGAGACAACTGACAATGTCTATGGACTCAAGATGTCAGCGGTTCTTCTCAGGGCTCCACCATTCCCATATCCTACCCTCACCACAATTGATGTTCCAGGCGTTGTTGATTGCCTCTAAGATCGATTCTATTCCTGTTCAAAGGGCCCTGGACTGGGGCCCTTGTCTAGGTGGCTGTTTGCCCTGTGGCTGCTTGCCTCGTTCTTCTCTGCATGGGTCACAAGACAGCGGTCTCTCTTCTGGTTCCCCCATCACCCTCATGTGACTGGGACCCAGTCTCTCTTCTGCCTCCCCTCCCTGGGGAGTAACTTCGCCAATGCCTTCTTCCCCTAGGTCCCTGAAGTGGTTCTTCTCACCCTCTGGTACTGGATTCACCGGTCATTCAAACCTCACCGTCAGCTCCAATTCCCCGCTGGGTCTTATATCAGGTAAGTCACGAGGCTGGAGCTTTCACTTTGGCTCCTCAGTTGATCTCCTTCCCTGTTCCCTTCTCTTCTCTTCTGTTCCTGTCTCTGTTTCCTCCCTTCCTCTGCCCTGGGATCCTCTCTCGGCATCTCCTAAATCTCCCTCTCCCCAGCTGGGTCCATCATGGCAGCTTCCTATTCACTGCCCATCTGATCCAGCTGTTCCTCCTTAGGTCTCCAGTGTGGTTTCTCTTTTTTTTTCCCCCTCCTTCTCTTTCTGTGCCACCTTCCTGTTCTTGGGTTTGAACCCCAGTGGCTGGGTTTGCCATGGCAGCCTTTGATCTGCCACGGACCCAGCTGACTCCCCCAGTTGTTTCAAGTGCAGTGTTTGATGTCTCCAGGTTTGCCGCAGCTCCTCCTGCTCCTCAGGGTAAGTTTTTGTCTTTTGGTTCTCTCTCATTCTGTTCATGGCAGGGTGCTTCAGGCACCCTGTCACATTCACCCTTGATTGTCATGAAGAAAACACTGATTTAGTTTATAATAATGCAATCAATATGATAAAATATAACTCAAAAAATCTCCTCAAGATAGTATTGAAGAGTAGGGTTTTATTTCTTTCTAGGATTACATTTAATAAGGGAATAGCTATCACTGAATCACTTACCAGATGCAAAGTAACTACAAGTAGTTTCCGTGTGATTAAATGATACTCAATTTATCTTTCCATATTAACAGAAATGTGAGAGACCTAGATTGTTTTCCTTTTCTTCAGTAAAGGATATTCAATTCTAACAAAGTGTCTCTCAAGACCATAGAAGAAGGCAAATTAATGTTGAAGACTCTTTGGAAAGCTTTTTTCCTACCATTGAGTTGTGTTGGGTGAGAGACAGCAGAACAGTTGGATATAATGTATGCCATTTATTGAGAAGGAGAAAGCAAGTCTTTATTTCAGTATCATGAAACAAAAACAGACTGATTTCACTATTTCATAAAGTTCCATACAGCGGGCATGGTTAATGTCCAATCTGATTTTCCAGTTCACTACAACATATGTCTAAAACACTGCCAGAATTAGTAACATCCCTTTGTTGTGAAATGAAATACTTCAGTGCACCCATATCGGGTTGCTTATGACCAAAGCATGGATTAAATAATATAAAGAACTATTATATATAATTATTCTTCTTTCCCTTGACTTTACCACATACTGATATCCAGCTGTTTCATTTTATTATTTATAATTTTGCTGTATTATACTTTATGGCTTAATTACTGCATGGAAGTCTCAACAGAAGAAAAATTGCTTGTGAATCTAATGACTTGATACTATTTTAAAATAAATCTCAAAAATAAGCATCTGTGTATGGCAGCACATAATTTCAACAACAAAAATAAAGTGAAAGGTTATATTTATCTTGGAATACATTAGAAAATGCCACTGTATCTGTGATGACATTTCTAAATACCAATTCCTGATTTTATGAAAAGCAGACCTGATTTCTCCAGGGCAGAACAGAACAAACATTCTGGTGTAAGAGAAGATCCCTTGCCTGAGAACAATTTTTTGTGCACAGGGAATAAAACTTACAACTGACAAAATAAAAAGAACTTTTTGTATTACTCCGTTCTTGATATAATTTTTATACCGCTTGTTCATTTAAGGCCTCGAGCAAATTCACATTCATAAATGACGTTATCTCCTTTTATTTTGGACCATGACGTGCATTTGCTAAATCACTGGACTCACTCATTTAGTTAGAGTGGATCTTAGAATTAATGTGAATTTGGACGTTATTACTCTACCTCTACCCTTCCCATGGGTTATGATCTTGTTGATAGAAGAGTTTGCATACCTCAGTAATTCCCAAAACTGTGCCTGTGGGAGTTTAAGTGCCATTCATGCAGGACCAATTCAGAGGGAGAGGCCAAACCAGACTAGATCCACACCATCCATTTTCTAATATGGCAATTGCCAAGGATAATGAGCAGCTAAGGAAGGGCAGTCTCTCTGAACTTTAGACCATCGTCTCACCAATGAGAAAGCAGAATACACAAGTAGCTAGCAAACAAACCTGGCTGATCATTCAGGATATATATGTTAGTATGATAAGTAACAGATGGGATAGTACCCTAGATTTGGTTTATTTCAAATGATGTCATCCAACATTTGTTAGGTTAAAAACTAAAAGTGACAATCCATCAAATATCCCCAAAATTCTTATTTTCTTGTATGTTCATGGGATTAGCGAGAGATTTGTCAGGAAATTCATGTCAGCCTTGATCAAATGTAGGACATATCAATGACAGTAAAAGCAGTGACAGTCAGACTCTGCAATAACAGCAGCACTTGTTGGACTTTCACTCTAATGTGAAGCAGTCAACAAGGTGTCCCTGGAGAAATGTATTGACATCCTAAACCATAAACCTATTCTGGAAGTAGTTCTGGATGCTGTGCGGATGTTGAAAAATGTGAAGGTCCTGATGATTTTTCAGGAGTCACTCTAAGTCATACATGCTAACTTTCAGACTATACAAATTCTTCTGCTGAATCTAACAAAAGAGATATGTCCCTTAAAAACTCAGATTTCACCAGGACAAGAGACTGAACAGAGTGCAGCAACTATTATGAGGGAACCTAATTTTTAGCAACTGTGGGTTAATTACTGGATCATATTCTCCTTAACTATATGCTACATTGCAAGCCTCCAGAGTCTCATTTTGGCTTTGAAGCAAACCAGGGCATGGTGACCAGGATTTCTGTTGCCCAGCAGAGCCACAAAAGTCTGCAACAGAACTGTGACTTCCATCACTTTTATTGATACCAAGAATCCATTTCTTACTTGTAGCAAGCTCCAGAAACTGGATCAACTGCAAAGGCTGGGCATCCTGAAAAGTTTCTCATAATCCCAAGCCACTTTCATGAAGCAATATGTAGCAAGTGACCTATCTCTAATAGAGTAAAATGAGGTTGCATTCTTGGATCAATTCTATTCACTCTGCAAAAAAAGGTGGTTCGCGGCATTTCATTTGGTGCAATGTTAAGATTCAGTACCATTTACTCATGTAATCATAATTGAGCAATCATGTGAGGTTACAAGCAAAACTGCAGGTCATGATTCAGCTGCTCTATAAATTGGTCTACATAAATGACTGTGCATAAACTGTGCATTTGAGGCTGCCACAGGCAGCTTTGGCATCTCAGTTTAACTAAACCAAGGTCTTATATCAGTTGGCACAGTTATGTACATTGGCAGAGAGCAACTTCCTATGTCTCATGAGTTCTGCTACCTAAGCAGTATACTGACAGATCAATTTAACATCACTGAGGAAGCTGTTTCCTACATCCTGAAAGCAAATGCAATCCTTGACAAAATGACAGAGAGATGGAGGCAATGAGGAATCGAGGTCTCAAAGGTAAAGATGTTTATATGGATGTGGTTCTTAGCATTTTGTTTTATGAGTGTAAACCTGGATACTTCACAAGACATGCCTGGCAGCTGGAGAAGGTCCACTAATATTTCTTATGTCCCCTTCTAAGGGATCAACATGGTTTGACAGGTATCCAGTACTAATATGCTGAAAGAACCCATTGACAAAAGAGAAGCAACTCATTTCGACTGGACACATAGGGAATGTCTGCATATGCAAGCATGTGCACTTGCAGCAGCTCAAATAGAAGGGGTGCAAATTTGAGACAGGGCTTTTTGCCTCGGAGCACGTGCCCAGATATGCATTTTGTTATGGAGCAAGTTGTGCCACTCGGGGCAAAATAACCCTGCCTGGCTCCTCCCAGATCTAGAGGCTGGGGCCAGCACCTGTGGTGGCCCCAGCAGTATAAAAGCCTGCCCTGGCCTGCAGCTCAGGGCTACGTGCCCTCAGGAGCTTCTAAGGCTCAGCCACTTGGTATCTCGGGATACTAGCCCCTTATGTCAGCTAGACTGCTGAAGCGGCATCCCAAATTCACTTTTTAAAATAACCCAAAATCCACATTCTTCCACAATTAGAACAAAAGAGAGAGAGAAAGGGGGACTGATCAGATGGGCAATGTTTTATTGCTATATTTACAATGTTAAAGAAATTTGGAAGCCTACTAGTGTCTCTAGCATCATAATAAAATAAATCCTAAATATCTATGTTTTAATGTTTGCTTTGATTTCCTTATCACATGGTGGAAGTGTGATGGGGGAGGATGTGGGGTTCGCAGGAGGGGGTGGGAAGGGAGGTGAGGGGATGTGGGTGGGTGTGTGGAGAGATGTGGGGGGATGTGAGTCTGTGTGGGTGGGTGTGGAGGGTCTGTGGGTGTGAGGGCACTGTGGGTGTGGGGGCTGCTTAGGAGCAGCGGGTCTCCTGCATGAATGCCGCATGCCCCTGTTGGCTGGGGGGGCACGGCAGTGCTGGTGGCGGTGGGAGCATGGTGGCAGCAGTAAGTGGAGAGCTCCCACGGATGCCACTGGTGCTGTCAGCAGTGGGGGGAGGGGTCACGACCACCCGCAGATGCCACTGGCAGTGACAGCAATGGCGAGAGGCGATCGCTGACTGCCCGCAGACATCGCCAGCAGCATGGGGGCGTAGTGGCAAGCAGCGACTGCCCATAGGCACTGCCAACAGTGTCAGTGGCATCTTTTCTGAGGGGGTGCACCACCACACTTAGGGGGTGCACGTGCATCCGTGTGCACTTCCTATGCATCACCAATGGTCCCCTGCCCCCCACAGGGCACAGCCCCCCGCCCCACAGGAAATGGACTACCCTGCCTGCAAAATCCCAGGTTGCTCCAGCCCCTCCCCCCCAGCTTCCCTGCTGGGCTCCAGCCCCCTGCTCATTCCCCTGCTCTTCTCCAGCCTCTGGAGGCTGCAGAGGAGCAGGAGAACAAGCAGGAGGCTTGTTCCCTGCACCCCCACCCCGGTTGGTTCCCCCAGCCCATTCATTGCTCCTGCCCATTCATTCCCCTGCCCCCCCATTCGTTGCCCCATCTCCTGTTCATTCCTGCTGCCCCCGTTCATTCCCCTGCTCCCATTCATTCCCCCTGCACTCCCGTTCATTCCTCCCATCTGCCATTCATTCCCCCGCCCTCCTTCATTCCCCCAGCTCCCTGCTTGCTCTCCTAGCCTTGCCACACTCACCAGCAGTAGCAGAGAACAAGCAGGAGGCTAGAGACAGCAGGGGAATGAGCAGGAGGCTGGAGACAGCCCCTGAAGACATTCCCCTGCTGTCTCCAGGCTCCTGCTTGTTCCCCTGCTTGTCTCAAGCCTCAGAAGGCTGGATATGAGCAGGAGAATAAGCAGGAGGATGGAGAATGAGCAGGAGGCTGAAGACAGCAGGGGAATGTCTCCAGCTCATCTCCAGCGGCTGTCTCCAGCCTCTTGCTGGTACTTTTGCTCATCTCTAGCCTCCCAAGGCTGGAGACGAGCACAGGAAAGAGCAGGGGGCGGGAGACCAGCAGGAGGCTGGAGACAAGCCCCCAGAAATGAGCTGGAGACATTCCTGTGCTCTCTCCAGCCTCCTGCTCCTTCTCTGCTACTGTTGGTGAATGTGGGGGGTGGGGTGGAAAAGCAGGTGGGGAGCGGGGGGAACAAACAGGGGGGAATGAATGGGGGGCTTGGGGGAATGAACGGGGATTTGGGGAAGGTCCCCTCCCCCCTCCTCCAACCCCCCCCAACCCCCTACTTACCTGGCAGAAGCTGGGTCCAGGTCCCTGCAGCTTGCACCGCTGCCTGCCCCTCATGGGCAGGCAGCGTACTTCACGACTGGGGAAAGGGTGAACAACAAAGACACTCCGGCAGGCTACCAGGGCATCTCTGTAGAGGACCAAGCCTCCGGTTGCCTCAGGGCACGGTCTGGGACCATGCCTTGACCCGATTTTTTCCCCTGGGGTATTGTCTTGCTCCCCCCTGCATATTTGAGAATTTTTTTTGTTCCCACACATGCCTCTTGCAGCTTCTCAAAGGGGTTTAAGACACTGCAAGAGGCACATGTGAGCTCATCTGGATGCACCAATAGTAGCCATGGGTGATGAGTGCACTCCTAAACAACTGTTACACTCAGAGGTAGAATACAGTTAGGCAAAGGAAGGCCAGCTAAAAAATGCATTTCTGCCCTACTGAAGTACCACTTTGTTGAGAACAGGATAGCAGCTAAATGCTGGGAAATGTTGGCTGTGGCAGTGACATGAGAAGGAAAGAAGGCTTGACCGCTTCAAAGAGTGATACAGTATCAGTCTGCAAGAAAAGATCAATAGATTTAAATAACAATGGTAGATGTTGCAAACCATGCATATGCCACAAGACTGAGTATGTCATTGCAAAGAATGCGGTGATAGTTTTTATGATAAATTCGTTTGGTGAATCGTATGTTCACTGATTGCTCTCCTTAAGCTGAATGGACTAGCCTTTTAGATACACTAAGTAATTCACAAATGACAGCTACCTAGAAAGCATACAGTGGCAGCTCTACATCAAGAAAAGCAGGATGTTTTAATTGTAGAATAATTTAGCAGGGAAAGTCACAAGATGGTTTAAACTTTTTTCTAACAACTTCTCATCATACCATTTGTGTAGCACAAGTTTGTTCTACCTGTTCCGACACTTAAGGCCATCTTAGAATCAGGTTCCAGACAAGGGAGTTTTACTGTTTCCCTTGATTTAAAATTGGTGTGTAACAGAATCTGAGGTCTGACAAAGCTTATGCTGTATGTATTTAAAATCAAGGGGCCTTTATAATATTTTCTAACAGGTTATAACATACATATACAGGAAAAGGGACATTTGGAATCCATTCAATTTTGGTATATTTTGCTATTACTGATTTTAAGCAATTAAAGCAAGAAGTTTACATTAGTTTTTTCTCATACCTCACTTCTAAACACAAAGGGCTTTAGTACATGCCACGTTTTTTGCCATTTCTTGCGCTGCAACTGTGTGACTGTTTGCATGAGCAGGTTTTCTGGGAGCTTTAAAAATCTTTCTGGCACATTAAACTAAAACTCCTCGGACATAGTTTAGCTTCATTCACCAGGAATTAAAGTGTACTGTCCATGGATTTGTTGCATGCAAACACAAAGGCACTCAAAGACATGTAATGAGCCTCTTTGTCCACCAGATGGTGATGCAACTTTTTTGTAGTTCACCCCATTCTAATTGCTTTCTCTTCCAAATTGCTTCTAATTTTTTTTCCTCCTGCGGTTTGCCGGCTCTCTATTTCCACAGCTGCATGGCAGGCCATGGGCATGGGGCAGATGTGGGGGCTCCAAGCTGAGGGGGGGCAGTGCTGGACTGTCCAAAATAAATGAGTTTTAATTTTATAAACCTATTTAATTTAATGAGAATTAAAACCTGTGGTGTGTACAGGTGCCCAATAAAAGGCAATAAAAGCACAGAGCACATACACTGGCTCCATTCTCAGGCCTTCATGTTTCTGCCTGTCCCAATCAGGCAGAAAGGCAATATAAAGAAGACTCTTTAGACCTTCTCTGAGACAAAAGTCCTCCAATTTTTAGGCACAATCTCTCAGGCCTCAAACTAAGCTGTGAGGATGCCGAGCCCATATCTTTTAAGCCCTTAGAAGACAATATAGCGGAATAGCAAAGAAACACAAGCTTACCAAAAAAAAAATCTGTATTTGAAAATAACTGACCCAATATGCACATTTACCTAGCATTAACCTGGCATTTCTGCAGTTCAGGTTTTGTCAATGTTCCAAGCTAGATAGAACCCCTCCTGTCAGTCTTTTTTATGTCCAACACTGGATAGCCCTCCTGAGAAGAACTGGTTCATGTCTCCATACCGTGCTCGTGCAAGCAAGCTAAGGATGTACAAGCTGGATGAATGGACTGTATAGATAATAGAAAACTGGCTGGGTTCAGAGGTTAGTAATCAATGGTTCTATGACTAGATGGCAGCTGGCATCAAGTGCAGTTCCCCAGGCATTGGGTCCTGGGGCTGATTTTGTTCAATATCTTCATCAGCGACGTGGAGGATAGGGTGGAGTGCACCCTCAGTAAGTTTTCCAATGGCACCATGCTGTGGGGAGTAGTAGATACAGTGGAGGGTAGGGCTAGGATTCAGAGAGACCTAGACAAATTGGAGGATTGGATCAAAAGAAATCTCATGAGATTCCATAAGGACAAATGCAAGTTCTTGGATTTGGGATAGAATGATCCCATGCACCGGTATAAGATGGGGACCGACTGACTAAGCTGCAACTCTGCAGAAAAAGACCTGGAAGTTACAGTGGACAAGAAGCTGAATAAGAGCCGACAGTGTGCCCTTGTTGTGAAGAAGGCTACCAGCATACTGGGCCAAATTAGTAGGAGTGTTGCCAGTAGATAGAGGGAAAGGATTATTTCTCTCTATTTAGCACTGGTGAGGCCACATCTGCAGTACTGTGTCCAGTTTTGGGCCCTCACTACAGAAAGGATGTGGAAAAATTGGAGAGAGTTCACAGAGGGCAACAAAAATGGTTAGGGGCTGGGGCACATGACTTTTGAGTAAAGTCTGAGGGGACTAGGCTTATTTAATCTGGAGAAGAGAAGACTGAGAGGGGATTTAACAGCAGCCTTCAACTACCTGAAGAGTGGTTCCAAAGTGGATGGAACTAGGCTGTTCTCAGTGGTGGCAGATAACAGAACAAGGAGCAATAGTCTCAAATTGCACAAAGGGAAGTTTAGGTTAGATATTAAGAAAATCTCTCTCACTAGGAGGGTAGTAAAGCTCTGGAACACCTGTTCTAGAGCTTTATTACCCTCCTAGCGAGAAAGGTTACCCAGAGAGGTTGTGGAATCTCCATCCTTGGAGGTTTTAAAGACCCAACTAGACAAAGCCTTGGGTGAGATGATCTAGTTGGGGCTGGTCCTGCTTTGACCAGGTGGTTGAATGAGATGACGCCCTGAGGTCTTTTCCAGTCCTAATTTTCTATGATTCTATGGTTCTATGTGCTCAACTGTTACGTTTCACATCCATGAGCCATGTCCACCACCACCCTCCCCCCAACAATTTTTGTAGGCTCCTGTGTAGGGAGACTTTTGCTTCCTTGGGACAGATCAATAGCTTGGAATCAGTCAATACCCCAGCTTGGTACCTTGAGGACTCTCAGTGATGATCCTTCAAAAAGTGGTTAATCACCAGTATGGGCAGCTGTCTGGACTGCAGCATTTAAGGCTGCCATTGGACAAATCCAACCTAACACAGTTTCACTGTAAATATTCTAACACAAGTAAAAAACAAGCTATATTATTTGATACAGTACTATTTGCACAGTATCAGCAGTAGTATCTCCCAAAATACTATAAATGATTTTGCAGCCCCATCTGAACTGTAGAAAAACAAGTGTTTCTGGAGTGTCATACTTTGCATGGCCAGTTATAGAATTTTACCACTGAATTCCAAGTGAGTTTCACGTTCTGCCTGAAACATTTGTTGTCATTTTAGGGGTAAAGAACTAACAGTCTACTCTATTTAAACCAGAGGAAATAAGAGGCAGATTAGTTTTAGCCTCACTTCTCCCCACTTTTTCATCCTCTTTAGAAGTACACATGCATACAGACACAGACACTTTTTTTTTTAAATATCGAGTTCAATTGATTATTTACATCATCCTGAGTTCACATCAAATTTAACTAGATTACTTCAGTGCTTAAATATACCATTATAAAGGACTGTACATTCCTTAGGGTACAATTACAGAGGGGTTAAAACCAATTCTAAAAGGAATAAAATAGAATAGCAGCCTCTTACTACTTGTATTGCATGCAAGTTGAAGCACCATCTGAGCTACCCAAAAGCCTTGGAGGCAAAATGTTATTGTCTCTTAAGAAAAACAATCTCCATCTCTGCAGGGAGAATTAATAGAATTTGAAGCTTTTCTAGTCATTGTTCCTTACAACACTAGTTTTCACCACTTCTGTTTGATTGGCATGTGACCTTCACCATTCCAAAATGTAAACCTCTGTGCTTCAGGCATATGAGGCAGATTTGCTCTTATAAAATTTAATATAGAAATATACTGGTGCACTTCATTTAACATGTTTTTGAGGGCTGCATCTGTTGTTCAATTAAACTGACTTATCTGCATTTATAAGCAAGCAGCACATATACTGTGAAGTATCTTTTTTAAAGCATTTTGAGTTCTGCCAACATATCTGGGTCATTAATATTAAATGCTTTATAAATAAATTATTAAGATGGATTTCTTGATCTGTAACACTGCAGAAATAGTAAGTCCCTTCAAAAAGTTGGTAATTGCTATGGATAATAACCGAAACAAGGAAAGGCTGAATTGGAATTAAAAGGTCCCATTTCCCTGGTTTCATAGCTTAACCTGTTATGTGCCACAGTTCTATAGTTGTTCAAATATAATTTCACTACTTCTAAATATAGTCATAATGGATTATCAGTATTAGGACTTAGAATTTTCTTCCACCTCATACAACACAAATAGATCATCCAAAAGCACTAATCATACAGTTTTTTTAAATAGCGCTCTCTATATATTCTGTCTTTAAGTAGGTATTAGTGATACATTTTCCCGGTCATTTAGCAAACGAAACAAATATGTCAGTGGTTAGAAGCTCAGTATGTTTGTCGTGGAATGTTTAGAAAATAAGAGAAAATAGTGTTCTTGGTTTCCTGGGGGGGGGTTTCTTGCTTTTGAAATTTGGTCATCTCATTTTCCTCTCTCATAAATTAACTGCTCTTTTCCTCTATCTCCATTTCTTTAGCACTTCCTTTTTCAACACTCTGAAGTTATCTTTAAGTTAAAAATCAAATTTTATCCGCTCATGTGGAAGGTAGAATCTATGCCAATCAGAGGCGTCTATAAAAAGGAAAAGTAATAATAATTTCTATGATTAGGTCAGCTACTATTATCTGGATTTGTTAACAAATGGAACAGAAGTTCCATAAATCAAGACTATGACAGGGGGCATACTCCCAGATGTAGTCACAGTACTGGCCTGCTTGCCTGTCTTTGGGCAAACTGCCCACTTTACTCGCCTGCCATGCTTTGTTGTAAATTAACGATGTTAATTAGGCAGGAGGCTGCCCTTCGAGTACCCTGATGTCCAAGGGCAGTAAACACACAAATCCTACCTTCCCTTCTCATGTCCCATGCCTCACTGATGTACCCATGAGCTGTGCCAAACTCTGGCTTGAGGCCGGGCCCAACTCAACACAGTGTTAAGCCTCTCTCATATTGCCCTGATCAAGGGCCTCACTCATACTGCCCTGCTCTGACTGGGGCCTCTCTCACTCCAACCTCTCTCATCGGGCCTCCTCTTTCACTCCTGCCCCTTGCTGGGCCACATTTACCCTGCCCTGTTCCCTTGAGTGACCCCAGAGGGCCATCTTGTACAGAAAGGACAGGGAGGGGAAGAAAGGGGGAGGGGTTGCGCTCTATGTCAGTGAGCAATATACGTCAACCCTCATCAAGACAGAATCCAAGGATGAGGAAGTAGAAGGATTGTGGGTTAGGCTACATGGGGGGCAAGGAGAAAGGGATTTGGTGGTAGGGGTCTGCTACAGACCCGCACATCAAGGGGAAGAAAGAGATTCGGGGCTCCTGAGGCAGCTCTCGGAGACCATAAAAGCTAAAGAGGCGGTAGTCATGGGGGACATAAACTACCCGGACATCTGCTGGGAGTCACAGACAGCAAAGTCCCACCGCTCACGCAGGTTTCTAACCTGTGTACAGGACCTCCACCTGACTCAGGAGGTACACGGTCCCACTAGGGGGAATGCCATACTGGATCTGGTATTGGCAATGGGAGATGACATGGTAGCGGACCTCCAGATCGGTAGCCATCTGGGGGACAGTGATCACCTAATAATAGAATACACCATAAGACGTCGAGTGGGTAAGGTAACTAGTAGGGTGAAAGTGCTAGATTTTAGGAAAGCTGATTTCAATGAACTCAGGCGATTAGTCAAGGACACACTGCAGAGTAGGAGATTTGAAGAAATGGAAGCCCAAGAAGGGTGGCTGTGCCTTAAGGAATCGATCCTTCGGGCACAAAGCAAGACGATCCCTGAGCGAGGCAAAAGAGGGAAAGGGGCCAGGAGGCTTCCCTGGCTGACCAGAGAAATCCAGGGCAGCCTAAGGGACAAAAGAGGAGCACATAAAAAGTGGAAACAGGGAGAGATCACCAAAGATGAATATACCTCCTCTGCTCGTGCTTGTAGGGAGGCAGTTAGACGGGCCAAAGCTACCATGGAGCTGAGGATGGCAACCCAAGTAAAAGACAACAAGAAATTGTTTTTTGGATATATAGAGAGTAAAAGGAAGGCCCAGGGAGGAATAGGACCCCTGCTAAATGGGCAGAAACAATTGGTGACAGACAGGGGGGACAAGGCTGAACTCCTCAACGAGTTCTTTGCCTCAGTGTTCCTAAGTGAAGGGCACGACAAGTCTCTCACTGGGGTTGTAGAGAGGCAGCAGCAAGGCGCCAGACTGCCATGCGTAGACCCTGAGATGGTGCAGAGGCACTTGGAAGAACTGGATGCCTTTAAGTCGGCAGGCCCGGATGAGCTCCATCCGAGGGTGCTGAAGGCACTGGCCGATGTCATTGCAGAGCCACTGGTGGGAATATTTGAAAGCTCGTGGCGCACGGGCCAAGTCCCAGAGGACTGGAAAAGGGCCAACGTGGTCCCCATTTTCAAGAAGGGGAGG
The DNA here is from genome assembly GCF_030867095.1 of Alligator mississippiensis. Taxonomy (NCBI): domain Eukaryota; kingdom Metazoa; phylum Chordata; order Crocodylia; family Alligatoridae; genus Alligator; species Alligator mississippiensis. The sequence continues at coordinate 103,418,054 of NC_081826.1, read as the reverse complement.
AAGGAGGACCCGGGCAACTATAGGCCAATCAGTCTCACCTCCATCCTTGGCAAAGCCTTTGAAAAAATTATCAAGGCTCACATTTGTGAGAGCCTGGCAGGACAAATTATGCTGAAGGGAAATCAGCACGGGTTTGTGGCAGGCAGATCGTGCCTGACCAATCTAGGTTCTTTTTATGACCAGGTTACGAAACGCCTGGACACAGGAGGAGAGGTGGATGTCGTATACTTAGACTTCAGGAAGGCCTTCGATACGGTATCCCACCCCATACTGGTGAACAAGTTAACAGGATGTGACTTGGATGACTACACAGTCCGGTGGGTGGCGAATTGGCTGGAGGGTCGCACCCTCTATCGGGCGCTGGTCAGACTGCAGTTGGAGTACTGCGTGCAATTCTGGGCGCCACAATTCAAGAGGGATGCGGATAACCTAGAGAGGGTCCAGAGAAGGGCCACTCGTATGGTTAAGGGCCTGCAGACCAAGCCCTACGAGGAGAGACTAGAGAAACTGGATCTTTTCAGCCTCTGCAAGAGAAGGTTGAGAGGCGACCTTGTGGCCGCCTATAAGTTCATCACGGGGGCACAGAAGGGTATTGGTGAGTATTTATTCACCAAGGCGCCCCCGGGGGTTACAAGAAATAATGGCCACAAGCTAGCAGAGAGCAGATTTAGATTGGACATTAGGAAACACTTCTTCACAGTTCGAGTGGCCAGGGTCTGGAACGGGCTCCCAAGGGAGGTGGTGCTCTCCCTACCCTGGGGGTCTTCAAGAGGAGGTTAGATGAGCATCTAGCTGGGGTCATCTAGACCCAGCACTCTTCCCTGCTTATGCAGGGGGTTGGAATCGATGATCTATTGAGGTCCCTTCCGACCCTAACATCTATGAATCTATGAATCTATGAATCATACAGGACTCTGCACTTCTTGGCCAGCCCTAGCACAGCCTTTTGGGCCTCTCCTCTGACCCTCAGCTGAACGGTGGCTGGGCAATTAGTAGGATATTGTGCTGACTCCATCCCTGGCCCTTTACTGAGTAACACCTCCCACTCACTCAGAATTTGGGGCTAGTGACTCACCCCTTCTACTTGCAGCTCCCTCTCTGCTGCCTCACTTGGCCTCAGGTACCCAAAGGCTTACCTGTGTCAGAGCAGAGCTTAGTGGTTGAGTGCCTCGGCACAGTGGAACTTTCTAGCACAAGGCACGGTGAGATTTTGTACGAGGGAATTTCTCAGCACGGTGGAGAACCCCGGCGTGGAAAGGTTCCCGCCACTCATATGCAAATTCACACATTATTATTGGCCGGTTCTAAATTATTCCTACGTGGCGACTAGCAATTGGCTCGCTAGCCGTATAAAAGGTTGGAGCAGTTTCCGCCCAAGTTGGAGAACTCTGTGCCCATCTCGGAGTGAACGTGGTGGACTGATCAACCACTGACGACTCCCCGTCGCTGACCGACCCCGACGTACCCCCGTGTCCTGCATGCTCGTGTTTAGAAAGATATCTCGTCTTATCAGAGCTCCTCGGTTAAACTGAAACTGAAGTTTCAAGTTAACTTTCTTCCTACGCTGTACACCTCGACAGTGTAAGTAAAGCCATCTTTGTTTGAACCAGTACACGTTTGTGCCTAATTCTACTCCAGCAGTCGAAAGTACCCATCTGTACATGCCGGATTTGTGGCCACAACCCAGCCGACCCTTTCCTGGATCCCCCCTGGCCCCCACAACCTGGACCTCTCTGCCCCTTTCTCTCAGGGCCTCAACACACTCACCTCTTGGTCAGGGCCTCCATGGTCTTACACCCCAATGGGCTCAGGTACCTCCTTGGGCATGCCTGGCCGCACTACTCCTCTCATGGATCTTACACCCCTATGGGCTCAGGGTCCACCCTTGGGCATGCCTGGGCCCACTACTCCTCTCCAGGGTTTTACATCCCAATGGGCTCAGGTGTCACTCAGGTGTGCCTGGCCTCACTACTCACTCCGATGTTAACCCACCAAGATAGTAAGGGCTGGGGTTAAGACGCTCCTATCCACCTTTCACCGGGGAGGTAACTGGCTTGGCATTTCTTGAGGACTCCCTTGCCACAAGAAGTCCCACCAGGCCACCCTTCCCTGGCAGGGTGTAATTTCAAGTCATGCCCAGGACCAGTAGCCTCCAACCATCCCCATAGCTCCTACCCCTACCTCCATCCCATTCCTTGAGCAGCAATTCAGCCAGGTGGTGTTGCTTCCTCAGTTACTGGCTGCAAACCGCTCCCCTGCCTGCCTAAGTTTGAAAATGGCTGCCTTAATCAGGCACCTGCCAGCTGCCTGCTCCAACCCTTAAAGTGGCAGGGACCAAAGGTGCACTGCCACTCACCTTCCCCCTTATAATGGTTCCTGGGGGAGGCTTTTCCCTGTGTCTCACTCAGTAGGCTCACTCCGAGCCTGCAACCACCCTTAAGTGGCTAGCACCCTTCTGGTAGTCCACCACAAAGACTAAATAAAAAAACATGCTTTTATTGCACTCGAAGGTTATAGTGATCTACCCACATGAAAAAGAAAAATCAGACACAATGACGGTCTAATTTAAGATTGAGTTTCAGTGTACCCTGGATTCTTCTTCTTCTATATATAGCACATTCTAGAATGCCAAACTAGCTGCAGTTTGGCTCATTCAAGACATGTGGCTTCACAACCTTTAGATTCTTCTTGGAACTATTTGCCTCTAGAAAACATCTTGAGAGTTGACATATCTGTGATGACAATTGAGCCCTATCGCGCACAGCTCCCTGACTCAACATACCAGGTCCTACACTCTAGGCATATCTACACGTGCATTTATTGCACAGTAAGTTAGTGCACAGTAAGATGTTTTTAAGATGGTGTTTACATGTGCAGGCATTATAGCGCAGTAATGCTGTGTATAGACCGACTTGGGAGTAAAGTTAGTCCCAAGTCATTCTATACACAGTGTTTCTGCACAGTAATGTGTCTGTGTGTGTGTTACTGTGTAGTAACTACTTGGGCACAAATTTATTACCTGCATCATGCAGGTAGCAAATTTATAACCAAATCAGTGTAAGCCACCATAGTTATTGCACAGTAACCTAAATTATTGTGCAGTAAGTGTGCATGTGTAGACATGTCCTCCTATCTTGTAAAAGGAACCCCGATGATTTTTTCTTGCATGTCCCCTCTCAATGTTCTGAACTAGAATAAGGGGTTATTATCTTTGAAATAATACTAAAGTCCTTCCATCATTTCATTCATAGACAAGTTTGAGCCAGACATGCTTGATCAAGCCTCTGTTTTCTTAAAGTATTGGCTTGCCCAGCTAACTGGGTATTGCTTATTGATCACTATGCTTTTACTTTTATCAAAATTCTGTAATGGGCTATCCAAACAGTGCATGGATTGGAAACTACTTCTGAGAAAACAAAAAGCCAAAATAAAGACTCTCAGTATCCTCAATAGTAGTAAGTACATAAAAATATTTTTACTTAGATACATTTTCCTACACCCAAAGAAAGAACTGCAACAAACATATTTTTATCACTTCAGGGTGAACAGTTACCAAATATGCTATATTCAATAGCAAGCAACCCTAAACATAAAAGTGACAAAAGGGTACTACTATATGAGCATATAACTTTGGCCCTCACTCACAGATAAACATGGACAAACAACCTCCTTCCTGATGTTCTACAAGAGTTTCCAGAACATTTATGACAAATACCTTGAGGTTGCATTGTATTAGCATGCTTCAGTAAGCCACACTATTAAAAATCGTTACAATCCATTATCTACTAGGAATCAACAGCTGAACTATAAACCACACTGACTGCGTGCAACATAGTTGTATCACTGAAACCATGAATGGACTTTTCACATTTTGTTGTACAATATTGTCTCAGGGATACTATAGTGAGGCACTTTATTTCTTTTGTCTAAAGCATGTATACAACATTTCTCAATGCTCATTGTTACTGCGTTGACTTAGCTGGAATAAAGCCAACAAAAAAAGTGATAACTGAGATTTAGGATAGGAATAGGATTCTAAGTGCATGGCAGGAGGTGTGATTGTGGGATCGCGTATTGGATCCCATTGTGTGGTGCAGCCACAGTCCCGTCAGCTGCAGGACTCTCAGCCCTGGATGCCGTGGGGCACTGCTGCAATCTCTCAGTATTTAGCATCCTTTCACCCTCAGGAGGAGAAGGCAAACTTAGGATTTTTTGTTTGTTTGTTTGTGGTTTTCTTTGGAAAGTCTGATTCACTTACTGTCCTGCCTGTTGTGTGTGGAAGTGCTATACAGTAGACAGAAAAACTTTTTAAAAATATTAGAAAAGAAACAGTTTGCTAAAGGAAACTACCTTGCTGTACTATTTTTGGTAGTAAACAAAACATATTTTCTTTCTTGGAAAAGAATCATAGTAAGAAGAATGAAGAATAATAGATCAATAAGCAAGGAAAGGAGCCGAAAATGACTGAAATAAACTAGAAAGACAAAATTTATGTTCTCTAAATATAATACATAAAGATTTCTACTCATTTTCAGTAAAATAACAATATATTTTGTCCTCTAATATTCATATTTCAGACAGCTTTCCCAAAGGAAGCCTTCAGAATCAGCTGCTTATGGGAACACAAAATTACTTTGTTGGAACTAGCATACTTATATTATGTTTATATAGAAATATACTAGTTCCAACATAATAATTAATTCCAAATAACTAATTTCAACATAATATATCTATTTTTATAGCATAAACATTCCATTTAAGAGCCTGGCTTTCCTTGAAAGGACAAGCTAGTTTTGAAAAAAGACCGACTGAAAGAAAAAAACCTTTAAGAAAGTTCTTACTAAAAACCATGGGTCTTTGACTAAACAAAAGTTTTACTTCCCTCCAAAAATTATTTTTCTTCAAAAACAAAATCCCAAATAAATTCAGCTGAAAGTGAATCTATGAAATGATATCTATATGAAATATATATATGAAATATATGTACACATGAATATATAAAAAAACTACATTATAATTTTTTGAAAAGTCAAGATTTTTCTAGACTGTACACTTCCTTTTTTCTGATCCACTGAACTAGAAAAAGGCCTGTTTATATCACACTTCAATGGCTACAAAACGTCAGTCCTTTATCCTTGGTGTCAGTAATACGTTACAAATTAAGTGGCATTTATAGTGTTGTTTAGAAAAAGAAATGCTAGATTCCAGTGTCTAAGTACAATCTGCACACATCAGAAAATAAAATAAAAGACTGACCTTGATCTTCATCTATATTCTAGTAAACTACAAACTTCCAAGCCTCCTTATACAACTTATTGAACTTTGCTCTCTCCCAAGCAGGTATTTTTCTTCTACATTGCTCTCATTCTTTATGTTTGCAATTATTTAGTAATCAAAATGAGAGATGCTCTCAGTGAGATTAAAACCATAAAAAGGCAGAATCTGCCATCCTTAAAGGAGAAATGATAGTATGCATGAAGTGCATAAGTAAATGTGTCAAAATTTGATCCACCGTTGCAGCAAATGATACACATGAGTGTCTTTATTTTCCAGCACAGTGTGTTTAGCTTTGCATCTAAAATAGATTATTTTAGCACATGTACTTGAAAAAAGTATCTAGACAGTATAAAACAGGTGTACTAAACCCCCCGTCCATGTAGCCATGTCATCTAGCCCTCAGAGCTCCCCACAGGCCTAGAAATTTGGTGATTGTGGGGGAACAGTAGCAGCTTTAATTGTCACTCCCTGACTGCAAAGTTCTTGCACCCATGGGAAACATTGTGGGTTACTATGCATGAGCCTGTGTTCTAGATTTGGCCAGGTGGAGGCAGGGCCAGGCAGAGGCATCTCAGGGCCTCATCCAGGCATATAGAGATGGGTGGAGGAGGTGCGGGGCCCAAATCTAAGCATGCGGGGGCCAGGTGAGGTGATGTGAGGCTGATTCAGACACACAGGGACTGGCTGAATCAGCAGAGGGACTGATCTGGCAGCACAGGGTTAAGCAGAGGCAACACAGCCCTGATCCAGACATAGGGCTGGGGCAGTGTGGGGCCTGATCATGGACCAGCCCCACATCACTCATCCAGTTCTCAGGACCAAAAAAGGTTAAGAACCACTATTAAAAAAAAGTCTAGAAAGATAAGAAAAAACATGCAAAAGGTAGAAAAAACATGCAAAAGGTAGGAAAAAAACCATGGGGCGGGCAGCACATGGGGTGCTACTCTTCCTGAAAACACAATAGAGCAGAACAATTCAAAACTTAATGGAAGATCTAGTTGTCATTTAGATTACTACTTTAATAAATATCTGTGGACCCATTAAGCCTGAGCATAGGACATGAGAACTGTATGTGGAAAGTACTGTTTTTAAAAAGATAAGCAGGGAAGGCAGTCAAATGTGAATCCAAGTACAGGATTAGTATTCAAAAGGCAGGTGCAGTTGCACTGGTTGATCTAAAGGAGGAGCTATAGATAAGAATTATGCCTAACAGGAGACCATGACCTGAATAGGGTGGACTATGGAAAAAGTTGCTTCCATAGCTCTTAAAGAGAGTAGAAAGTGCATCTGATGACTAGAATCTGTGTTTGAGTCTTGTCAGCCATGCTGTAAATGTCTCATGCCACACTTTCCCTTTCTCCTTTCCCTACCCTTATGAGAAAATCATCGCTACAAAAGTCTTATATGTAATTGAATCAGAAAGGCCATCCATACTGAAGCATCTGAATTCTTCTTGTTAGTAATAAAGAATTTGATGTATTTTCCTGCTCTGAAGAGAGCTTAAAAAACAGAAAATACTCCCCGCCTTTACAGTATAGGACAAGCTGAGTAATACTTTAGCTGTGTGCTAAGTAAGCCAGTACTCAGTAAAATGATTTATAGTTTATCGTGTATTTCTAGAACAGACCTTATTCAAGCACATAAGACAGAAAGTATGTCTGAGAAGTGGTGTAAGAGTGCTCAGTCACTCTGTGAAGGAAATAATGTTTTACATACATAATATTTTACCACTCCACACCAACCCAAAGTTATGTAGTTTTAACGTGTCATGAATCAACTTCTATGCACTGTAAACTGAAATGTAGCAAAGCAATATTAAAAAAATACAATCTTATATCTGATCCTTGATATCATTCTAATGATCTTCCACCAATTCTAAATAACCAAAATTATATTAAAGTAAAACATATGAATACACAGAGAATATTCACAAGAAAGGAAAGTCAATAAGCTTATAAACTCCTTATAACAATGTGCAAGCCCAACATTGATGACATAATTACCCTTTTTGCACATTGTTATAAATATCCCTAAATGTCTATTTTACTCTCTGAAGACTAAGATAATAACACAATACAAATCAATAATAATTTCTGCTTGCTCCCAAGCAATATCACAGGTGTAGTTCACTCTAAGGAGGACATAGTGAAAGACCGATTCTATACCTGATTACATTTAAATTTTATTACAGGCAGAAAATTTATATGGGACAGTAGAGCACGTGCCCTCTTCTAGCTTTTGCATGGCTGGAGAGGTAAAATATTATCTTTGTAAAATATTTTCCAACACAAAGACTGCAGTACTATGTTCCTGAGTGAGTATTTGATTACTAACTTGCTGCCATGTTTTCAGCCTCATTTTTAAAAACTGCTGAATGAGCAACACTCATGGCTTAGTGCTAGTAAAAGACTAGGAAACTTTGACCTATTACCCAGACCTACAAACAGGACATCCCATTGTTTCTGGCATTAGCACCATTGTGGAGGGAGTTTCTGGCTAGGTTGACTCAATCTTATTCACAAATGCTACAGGAGCTGACAGTTATTTGAAAGATAGCTACCATCATATTAGCTACCATGGATGTCATATCTCTGCACACCAACATTCCCCATGAGGACAAATTACAAGCCATAAATCATATTATTCCCAACAAGGACACTACTTCTATTTCCATCACATTCTCCTGAATTTTCCTGCTGTGTGTGAACACAACTATTTCAGATTTGATGACTACCTATACTTACAAATGAATGGCATTACAATGGTCACATTTATAACTGTCCAATATACCAATACATTTATGACAGAACCTGAAGTCCACTTTCTCCACAGCTGTCCTCACATCCCCCTGGTACACATAAGTTGCACTGATGATCTTTTCATCATATAGACACATGGGAAGTAATCTCTACAGAAATTTCACTAGGACTTTAACAACTCCTTCCTTCCCCCTAGTTCTGACACCAATAAAACTGACTCTGAAATATTCCACCCAGCAAATTAATTTCCTAAACACCAATGCAAATGTCTGCAATGGCCATTATCACCAGGACAGCTGGTGTTTTCATCCAAAATGCACTATTAGATCTACTGTCTACAGCCAAGCTTTGCTATAAAAATGTATCTGCTCTGATCCCACTAACCAGGGCTTTCCCAGACCCAAGGCTGTGAACATGTACAGACATTCAGATTAACCCTTTATCAATCTCAAGTTAGTTCACCTCTGGAGGTTAATGAATAGATGAGGTGTGTGACAAATTTTGTTTGATTTAAAGCCTGTGAATGCCCGTATGATAGGACATTTAGATTGACCTAATCAAGGTTGGTTAGGTCGATCAAAATGTAATACTTGCACATACCCTGTATATTTAAATACATATGCATTTTTAAATATGTCACAGTTTTTGCCTCAGCTGATCAGCACAAGTAGCAGGGCCACTGGGGCCCCTGTGACAATCAGGGCAGGACGGGCGGCACCTGGTGAAATGAGCAAGATTAATGGAGCCACTATGCGTCATACTTCCTTTGCGATTTCAGTAGGTCCCTATCTAGAGCTGCCTAGCCTGCAAATTTCACCTGAAATCTCATAAATTTTCTAGCTGCTTTTTTGCATCATCAAAAACTTTGATTCTGCAAGTAGAACTTTGCTACATACCAGTAGTTATGTTGAGGAGGGATCAGATGAAAACAAATCTGTCTTATTTTTACATAGCTGTGTGAACTCTGCATTGCTAAAAGAGCAGTAGACAGTTTTCATGAATATAAACAAATATAATTCAATGTACATAGAGCAGATGCTTTATTTAGATATCACTTTCACATTGGATAAGTACAGATATTTAAAAAGCCCAAGGCATACTTGATTTAGGTTGCATGGTTTTCTGTAAGCAGTGTAGGTTAGATCAGTGGCAAACAGAACACGCATTTGCCTTTTGGTGGGGGCAGGGGGTTGGGGCACAGGCTGCCTGAACTGGCTGAGGCCATCAACTTGGGGATACTTCATACCTCGCAGCATGCCTTGCAGGCTCCCCAGACTACTGAAGATTGCTGAGTGAAGCCAAGTGCCTGGGTCAGCCCAGATTGGCATGGGAGAGCATGCCCCACTCCCCCTGCCACATCATCTGTCAGCCACAGGCATCTGCCAGCTAAAAGCAGGGTGGGGGGAAGGGAGGCATCTGTGTTCCTGCCTGTGCCCTGCAGGCCTGTCAGGCCTTGTGGTACTGCATTGGCTTATGGGAGTTCTCTTGATTTCAGTGTCAGGTTTGTGTGTACATCGTGGGGTGCTTCATGATGGGGTCTGGGGGCATGGCTTGGGAAGAGGGGTGCCTAGGTCCTGGGGTGAATACAGGGGACACAAAAGCCTCTGTACCCCCCTCACATGGCTGTGGCCAGAGGTGGGAGGTAGGGTTGGGAAGAAGGGCTCTGCTGTGCTGGCTCAGGTCTGGGAGAGCCAGGGCCAGGTCTGTGGGGCTGTGCTCAACTGCAGGGGTAAATCCTGGGCTTGGTGTCAGATGTGTGTGTACACATCATGGGGTACAGGGACATGGCCCCAGGACATGAGTGTCCCAGTCCTGGGGCTGATGCAAGAGATGTAGAAGCCTCTATTCTCCCCTCCTGCTTGCTACCTGGCTGCAACTGACAGATGGCTGGAGGTAGGAGGCAGGGCATGGGAGAGGTGCTATGGTGGCTCAGGTCTGGGAGAGCTTGGGGGCGGGGCCCACTGGGCAGTCAGCCAGAGCAGCTGAGTGTGGGCAGCGCTAGCATGCCTCCTTGCAAGGGCAGAAGGCAAAGGCACCTGGAATGCTGATGAACAGCAACTTAATTGGAATTGACAGGGGAACTGGTACTGAAGTTCTATTAACTGGCCTAACCAAAAATCGATTAAGTTTGAGTGCACATCAATCCACGTTTATCTTAGACTGGGTTCTGCCATTTTTAGACCAGTCTATGTGCACCAAACTTCTGCTCTGTTATGGGTTTAGACCAGTTTCCAATCACTTAGACTGGTAAAAGTGTAATGTCTCTACCTGACCATTATGTCTCATCTCAGAGTTAGATTGGTTTGTTTAAGGACCCACTGGCACATACCTTATAAAAATCAAAGGCAAATAGAAGGGCAGCAATTTAGACTGCAACCCAGACAGAAGTATATGAACAGTGTGCGCTAGTTTCCACTTTAGTGGTGCAGGCAGACTCTCTAAGGCAGCTACAGCTATCACATATGTACTTTGTATGACATCGTAACAGTCAGGGGAGGCAAAAGACATTAAAAAATAGAGTTGTTCTGCACAGTATGCTACCCATTGAACACCTGGGAATTTAAACAGAAGTTTGCAATGGTGATTAACTCTGCTTCATCCCCTGTAAAAATCTTATATACCTTGGTGACCCCCATTATAGAAAAAGTTTTGCTCCTAGGAAGCCTCTGGCAACAAAACACAAAGGTAGCCCTCAGCTGGCACTGGAGTAAGCAATGCCAGGAAATGCCATAAGGGCAGCAAAATCCTTGCATATGCTCTAGAACATGCAATATTTTTGAAGCCCAAAGTATCACTAGGTAGAATTAATTTTCACATCCCATCAACTTGTCAAGTTTTTCTTAACCTGAATAGGGAGCAGAACAAAATACCTCTCTCCAAAATGACCAATGCTTAGTGCAGCGCTGGCCAGGAATGTGGAAGATCCAGGTTCAAGTCCCTACCTTAGTGTATATTTGTTTACCCCCAAAATAAGTGCTCTGCTAGGGTAGAATAAGAACAGCCCCACTCCAGAACTGAAAAAATACCTTGGTGCCCAGATTTGCCATTTTCCAGGCTAGTGTTTTGTCCAGCAGCCTGATCAGCTCTTCTAAGGTCTGCCTCTGCCCTCACCTGCCTATCAGAAATTCCACCTGGCATATTAGGAACTTGATGATAGTTTGGTTGAAACATTTCATTAAAAGTTTAATTTTTAACAGGTCAGGGTTTCCTGAACATGATTTCCATCAGAAAATTCCAAACTAGGTTTATTCAACCCCATAAACCATTGGCCTACACTTGGTTTTGTGAAGACAGCACCTATCTCTTTCTGCATTATGATATACAGGAAAGCAGTAGTGTATTTGATGCCATTTATTGCATCTCCACCTTTTTGGATACATTGATCTCAGCAATAGAGTTTGTGGTGGATTCTCTAGAATATGTTTTGCTGGCTTTTCCAAAGATCTGAGGAGGGAACTTGAAAGGGATACCATCAGAAGTTTTCTATTTAGTCCTTTCACTTACACTTTTCTGAAGAATGAGAACCTAATGTCGCAAGACACTTTCTATTCCAGGGAAATACTTCAGCAGCCACTATTACCACTTAAATACTTAAAATCTTCCCATATAAAATAGTTATGAGTACAGTCTAATTTCCTCATGTATGTTATAGTTATGTACAGTTAATAAAGTACTTTAAAACAAAAGAGTTTATGATGTATAGAATATGTCATTACAAAGGTCACAATATGGAACAAATGTATGTGCATGAACTGATTTGGGTACACTGAAATAACTTAGAAGTGAAATAGCGATTTAGCTTCCCTCCCATTTAAAAAAAAAATCAATAATGAGAAATTGCATAATAATATCAGAATAATAATTATTATACAATAATAATATTGTATGATACAATAATGAGAACTCATTAAGTTGTAAATCACAAGCTGCTTTTTTGAGATTTTTGGTAACAAATTTATATATAATCAAAGAGTTAGAAGGCATTTCATGTAATGAAGCATGAAATAATGTTGGCTTTCAAAAGATGATTCTTCCTACATACAATGTGTTCCATTAACATAAAGAAACAGACGGTGCATAATGACAGTCATCTGTGAAAGGGGTTTTAGCTGTCACACAGGGAAAAAATTGAGTTTTTCTGCTTTTCTTGCCATAAATATGAAAAATCCAAAATAATTTTGATAGCTTACCAAAACATAAACATTTCACCCTAGCTCTTTTTTCAGTGCAACAGACCAAGAGATTTTCAGGAAAAAGCACCTCCCAAATTAACCAGCCATCCCTAGTTTCTCCTATGCTTATCTTAAGATAAAATAGCAGCGGATAGTTGCCTAAGTAAAATCGAAATTTTAAGTGGGGTATATAAAAAACAACCCAGAGACTCACAGATTAGCTCCAAAGAAGAGTGTGAGCCTCTGTAGTTCTGATGCTTGTATTCAAAATGGAAAGAAGTAGGATTCTTACAAGTCCTTCCACGCATTTTTTTAGTTTCATAGTTACTAGGGTCAGAAAGGATCTGAACAGATCATCAAGTCCGACCCCCTGCCCTGGGCAGGAATGAGTGCTGGGATCATAATACCCCAGCCAGATATTTATCCAACCTTCTCTTGAAGACCCCCAAGGTAGGGGAGAGCACTACCTCCCTTGGGAGCCCATTCCAGAGCCTGGCAGCCCTAACTGTAAAGTAATGCCTCCTGATATCTAGCCTGAACCTGCTCTCAATCAATTTGTGGCCATTATTCCTTGTTATCCCAGGTGGTGCTTGGGGGAACAGAGCCTCACCTATTTTCCGCTGGTTCCCCCTGGTGAGTTTATAGATGGCCACCAGATCCCCTCTCAGTCTTCTCTTGTGGAGGCTGAATAGATTCAGGCCCTTTAGTCTATCTTCATAGGGCCTGGCCTGCTGCTCCCCGACCACGCAAGTGGCCTTCCTCTGGACCCTCTCAAGGTTAGCCACATCCCTCTTGAAGTGTGGTGCCCAGAACTGGACACAGTATTCCAACTGCAGCCTGACCACTGCTGCATAGAGGGGAAGAATCACCTCCCTGGACCTGCTTGTGATGCATCTGTATATGCACGACAAGGTGCGGTTAGCCTTACTGATAATTTCCTCGCATTGGCAGCTCATGTTCATCCTGGAGTCAACAATGACTCCAAGATCCCTTTCAGCTATTGTGTTACTGAGAAGGGTGTTCCCCAGCCTATAAGTATATTTCAGGTTCCTTCTCCCTAGACGCAGCACCTTGCACTTCTCTGCATTGAATTCCATTCTATTCTCATCTGCCCACTTTTGTAACCCATCCAGATCTAAATAGCAGTGTAACCACGATCTAAATTAATGGATTAGGTTGCAACTTGCATTAAAAGGAAAGGCTTAAGAGACAAATGTCTCATAAATCCCAGGTGTCTGCCACACAGGTGATTAGGGCAAACTGACATGTTAATTACAAGCAAAAGACCTCGCTTTAGTTCTTGGGAGAAAGTGAAGTAACCTAATCTGGTCAAAAATAGACCTTTTTCACCAGTCTCCTCAGAGATGGGGAATACATAAACAATGTTAATTGGTTGAACCCCCTATCACTGCCTTGCTCCATTTCCTTCCATCTATTTCATACTAAGAGATTCCAGGACTCACTTGCATCAAAATTTCCCTTTTCCTCCAGATTCATAGATCTTTCCTATTTGTTGGCTCTGCTGAAGGAATCTGAAGGAAAAGATAGATTTCCCACATCAAGATTCTATGCTCTCTCCCATTCTGCATTGGGTGAAAACAGACTTTTATTAGAACATGTGTGCTGACCCAGAATAGCCAACAGGGTGGTAGTTGGGGTACTCAGCTAAGATACAGGAGACTCAGATTTCAGTCACTGACAAGGAACTTGAGTCTGGGTCTCCCACATTCTGGATAAAAGTCCTGACAACCCCGACTATTAGTTATTCTGATACAGCATCCCCTCTGTATCCTGAACCCAAGAAACTTTTCCCAGTGAGTGTCTTTTCAAAACAGGTATGTTTTTGAGTACAAGGTCCCAGTCAGCTCTGTTTACCTTCTCCCAGCTCCAATGTGGAGCCAGTAGATCATTTCTGGTAGAGCCAACTTATTTCTGGGAGGCATATAAAAAGGCTTATGGAAAACATTTTCTTTTAAAATGGAGATGGTGAAGGTAAATCATGTGCTAAAATGTATGTAAGTGGAGAATCCCAGATCCTTTTTTCACAGATCACCAACTCCACCCTCAGTTTGCAGTTTGTGCTATAATTTCATTTGTACAATCCATACAGCATGCAGAAGAAAATGAAAATGTCTGGCAAGCAGCATTGTTTCCTTCTATGGTGGTGGTTGTGAACAGTTTTATACATGAAAAATTTGTTTCTTTAAGTTCTTATACCCATCACAAAGTTATGTAGGACTTCAGAAGCTGGGGGGGGGGGGGGAGGGGGAGATTTCTGCATAAATTCTTATTAAAAGGGATTTTAATCCTAGTTAGTATCAGATTTAGTATTCAAAACTTTTCTACAACAAGCATCTGAGCATGTCTACCATACCAAATCTGATTCTGAGATTTGTTTCTGAAGCAAATAACTAATTCTTTCTTTCCAACTTGGTGGTCCACAGCAGCCAATTTGCTTTGAAATCCCATTTGTTCTCTCTCATCCTAATCCATAAAGATGTATTGTTCCTGTTCCCTTCTTCATGTATTTCATTACATGCACTGTTTATCAAGCACTTACACACCTCACTTTTTCTCTCCTCTCAGTTCCTGCCGTGAAAGTATTATAAAGTGATTTATCCCAGTATATTTCTGCAACATACAATCAGCTTCCTTCTTGTAACATTACTACATCTTTTCTTTATTTCCCACTTTACTACCCATTTTATAGATGCACTTAACAGATTTACTGCTTACGCCTTTCCTATATGAGTTTCTTTGTTAGCTTCAAAACCAAACCAAATTAATAAAAGGAAAATTTATTCTCAGCATAGCAGGGCTGTGTTTTGAAGCATCAGTAGTTTTCTTCATTTAATCACTGCAGCCAGATGGACTTTTCAGAAAAGCAGACTGGGAAAAATGTATAAGCACCTTGATCTCTCAGCTCCTATCATCAATATCTTTGATGTAAATTGATGCAGCTTTAAACCCTTAATGCCAAGGATTGGGAAATGCCTGATGCACTCACTTGCATTTAGCATCTGGAAAATTAACTTCTGGGTCTAAAAAACATTTCTTTTCAATTCATGGTATGTGACAACTGGACACTCTTTGATAAAATCCAAAGATTTATGACAACTCAGAATTGCCAATACCTATACTCCTATCATTCATAAAACTAGAAAGTGTAAATGGAGAGTAATCATTTTAAATGTAATCAGTTCTAAGCATAGTAAGGATTAGACATGGAAGAAAAAAAATGCTCAACTATTCCAGAATCAGATACTTGCACAGGTACCCATTTAAAGGGCAATTTTTAACAGGGCTATCAATAACAAATTAAATGTTGTACCCAAAATTACCAAAGTTATGAGAGGAACCAATACAATATATATACCCCTATAAGTTAAGGGGTGTACATCAGGACCTGCAGGAATGCCTGTTCACCAGAGCACACCAAGGGATGACAAGGTCAACCGGTCACAAATTCCTTCAAGACCATTTCAGGCTGGACATAAGGAAGAACTTCTTTACTGTCCGAGCCCCAAAGGCCTGGAACAGACTGACTCCAGAGGTGGTGCAAGCACCTCCTCTGGACTCCTTTAAGAGACATTTGGATGCTTATCTTGCTGGGATCCTTTGATGCCAGCTGACTTCCTGCCCCTGGGGCAGGGGGCTGGACTCGATGATCTTCTGAGGTCCCTTCCAGCCCTAATGTCTATGAAATCTATGAAATATTCAACAATTGCGGAACATCATACTTAAACGCAGTTTATATCATCTCAGCCAACATAGAAAGATTAATTTACCCTTTTTTCACATTTTGCATAAACTGTTTTCTCCATGGCACCCTGTCTTCACCAGTGCACAGGATGGCTTGACTTAATCTTATTCTTCCTCTCCCACTCCTCTTCTCTCCCAGCGCTACAGCTACTATGGTTGCACCAAAATAAGATTCTGTTCCAGGCTGCTCCTTATGCAGAGTCAGAAGAGCTGATGCAAGAATGCAGGACAAGGGTGTTCAGGAATGTAAGAATTTTGCTAAAATCTGTCTGGGAAATTCTAGCTTTTGGCACCTTATAAACCTGATCATATTTCAATGGAATCTCAGGGGACTGACAAAAAGCCACTTTGTGCAGAACAGCTAGCAACTTGCTGTATTTCAAAGGGTTGCTGCAAACAATTGGCATATAAAAGATTTCGCAAAAAACATTTTAATGGAAACTTTTAGGTAACTTTATTAAAGGGGTCACTCACTGCCAGCTCCACATCTGTTGACTGCAGTCTCGGGACCTTTGCACAAAACACTGTATATTAGGGTTTCATGCCTGTAGCACTTTGTTCCCGATTTACTTTTGTACTAGTCATGCTTGCTTCAAATGCTGCTTCTTATAAAATTAAGCATAATTCAAATGGCTAATAAAAAAGTAGTTTAGTTTTTTTTTCATTCATAAAATATGAAGCACAGAAGAAAGAAGAGATGGAAAATTAAGGGAAAAATGGAAATCCAATACAATACATTAATATTCCAACAGGATGAGAGAAAATGTACAGGCTTGCCAAAAGTATGCATCTAACAGAGCTATCTGGAAAAATTTGGAGAATGATTTATGAAATACCTAGGGTGCAGCTTGATGTTACGGGACTTCCAAAGATTTTGTACCTTTGTTCTTTACAGTGGACAGACAGGGAAGAGATGTATTGATAGAAATGTTTTCTCTGCATTTAATAAAGACTTCTCATATAGTATTTTAAATTAGCTCAAATTAATTTCCTGCCTCTTAAATTCAAGTTGTGTTCTTTCAATTATCACTCACCAGAGTGAAGACTATGACATTCAGGACTAGGTTATTTTCTATTGGGAAAGAGGGGAAACTAAAGAAGCCCACACATTTTATTCCTCTGTTTGCCTAAAAATAGGGTCATAGTCATATCTTCCATTCCTTTGAAAATTACAAAAATACCAATTCTGTGGAAACATCTTCACTCAACTATTTTCTAATTGCCTGCATTTTTTTATTTTCAATTGACACATTAATTCTGAAAAAGAAGTGTCATTAATCCAGATAATAGATTGCCAAATGTACTATGAAGGCAGAAAATAGAATATTTCAGGAAAATGAGGGGCCAACGTTCAGAAATATACATTATATGTTTAAGCTTGAGTGTCCCTCTTTTCCTCATCTGAAAGTTTGGTCAGTTAAAGTAAGCCAAAGCTGGAAGTTTCTATTCTGATGTAGTTAGGTTAACTCAAAGAGTTGGATTTTTAAGTTAAGCAATATTTTTCAAGTACTTTTTGGCTACAGTTCAACAGAGGCTTTCTGAGACACTAGCACCTGCATTTTGGCCTTTAAACTGTAAGCTCTTTGTGGCAGCCACATCACTGCTGGAAATGGTACAAGGAAATGTTTTCAGTTTTTCTTCCTCTCCTAATCCTTCTGTAGATGTTAAATTTAAAAACAAAATCAATTGTATCCCACATCATAGTTCCAACATTCTTTAAACATTTTTCCCTGAAATTGTTCCTATTTTTAAATTAGGGAAGACAATGAGATTTAAAGATGAAAAGAAGAAGTGTTTTCAGTCACTGAAATACCAAATTGAAAATTCCCCAGACACAACTTAAAGATTTTCTACAGCCTCCTTTGCAGCCTTTCAACTGAAGTTGGATAACTCCAGAAATCTCTTACATTTGGTAAGGGTGTAGGTTGTAGCCGTGTTGGTCTAAGGACATAGGCAGACAAGGTTCCTTGGGTGAATCTGATATCTTTTATTAGATCGTTTATTGGTCTAATAAAAGATATCAGATTCACCCAAGGAACCTTGTCCACTTTACATTTGGTATGCATTTATTGTTTGCCATGAGAAGATACAGATGGGGTTGTGTTAATTTTATGACAGATATATCAATAGCAAATACATACTGTAGTAGATATTGAAATCTTGTTTACTTAATTATTGATATTGTAGTTTTGCTTTAACATGTGTCAAAAAAAATCTAGCTTTTCTTTTTTACTGTAAATGTAAAATATGACAGTAAAAAGATTTTATATAGCTTATGCAAGTTTTATAACTGAAGTTTTAAAGATCCATTTGAGAGATTGAAAAGCAGGAAAAGGAATATGCAATTTGGATGAAAATCCATTACTAAAATTTGAAGTGTGTGCTAATAAAGCATTAACTCTGTACTTGGAAACTCTTAAAATTATATAGCAGTCACATCAGAAACAGTCTGATCAAGTCTATCTCTATAAATTGATCACAAGCTTTTCTGCATCAGTGTTAACTATAGTCTTTACTTAGACAATTAGAAACCATCTGGAAAAGAAAGTGAAAAGTAGCAAGTGTTGATCAATGCCAATTTCCAGGGTTAAAAGGACTTTCTTTTGACTAAACTGCAATTCCATTAATAGAGCAAATGAACACATCATTGTTGGACTGGTACAAGGAGTTGTTTTGGTCTCTTCTTCCCCTCTTACTTTTCAGTAGAAATGAGATTTAAAAACAAAATCAATTGCATCCTAAGTAGTAGTTCCAATAAAATAAACCTCAGCTAAAAATCTAACAAAAGAACAAATCATGGAGGTCACCACAGTTTATCCACCACAAAAGCATTATAGGACTTTAATAGTAACAAAGGATTTGTCATCAGATCAACAAGTGTTAAGGCGTGCTATTGTGCTTGTCTACCAAACTGCATTAGTTAAAAATAACATGATGTGACAAGAGCATCTTCCAGGCTTGGTACTAGTATGGCCCCATTCTTGTCTCTGGGCAAACTGCCCGCCTTGTTCATCTGCCATGCCTTGTTGATAAATGATTGTGACATTAAATAGGCAGGAGGCTGCCCTTCGTGCACCCAAATGACCATGGGCGATAAGTACACGCTCTTACCATCCCTACACATGCCCCATGCCTCACTGATGTCCCAGTGTGTTTCATCTCTGGTTCAAAGCTGGGTCCAACTGGAAACACAGTTGCATCTTTCCTATGCTGCCTTCCCAAGCCACACATACACCACCCCTGTCTCACTGGGGCTTCTTGCACTCCATTGGCTCTCACTCAGTCTCTTGGATACTATCCAGGCCGCACGCACTCCACCCAACTCTGGAGAGATCCTCAGGCTTTTCTCTCCACCCCTCAGTCAGCCCTGGCATGGTCTTTTGGGCTGCTCCCATGACCCTCACCTGAACAGGACTAAGCAATTTCTCAACTATGGGCCTACTTTAGCCCTGGCACCTAACCAGGCCACTACACCCCTCTCTCAGGCCACAACTCCACCCCCTACTCTCTGGGGCCTGGGGTCTTCTCTCCGATAGGTTTAGGTGCTTCTCTTCCTTCAGAGTGCCTGACCTTCACTCCGCCCTCTCCCAGGGCTGGCGTCTGACACCCCTAGGACTCAGGTGCTGTTCTTCAGTGTGCCTGGCTCTGTTTCAGGGTCTAACACCCCATAGGGCTCAGGTGCAGATACTCTGCATGCCTAGCCCCCTGTCTAACTCTCTTAATAACTCACCTGAAGGTAGGGGCAGGGGTTTAGGTGCCTCAACCCACTTTGCACCAGGGAAGTTCTCAATCCTGGTATTTGCATGGCCCTGCCCCGCCACAGGCAGGACCACCAGGCCTCCTTATCTTGGCAGGGTGCAATTTTTGGTCATGCCCAGAACCAATGAGGCCTCCTTCTTCTCTTAGGCTCACCCTTAACTCCAAGATATTCTCAGAGTAGCAGCTCCACTGGGAGATGTTAGTCCCTCTACCAAAATAGTCACTCTCCAAAATGGCCACTCTCATCAGTCACCTGGCGGCTCCAGCCCTTAAAGTGACAGACACCCAAAGGGGTGTTGTCACACATGAGTTCAGTATTCTCTAGCTAGTTCTAGAATAAGTAAAACCAATTAATTTAAAGCACAACAATGACACAATAATTATCAGATGTACATTATAAAAGTATGTTATTTAGTACAAATTCTTGGTACTAAACATTCACTCATACCATGCAGGCAAAATCTGTAAAGAGCTACCACTTTGACATAATTCCATTTTCTCCTCAAAACTCAACACTTCCATAATCAAGACAGCCAGCAACAGTTGGGTAGACAGAATTATGACTACTAGCACTGACTAGCTAACAAACTGCAAATGCTACTGTATTAGTTACCCATATCTTATCTCATCCCACTTACTTTCCTTCACCACTAAGTTTTGCCTTATAAACTGTAAACTCTTTAGGGCAGAGACTATAATTTATTATGGTTTGTACTGTACTTCAGATATCGGGATCCAGCATGGTTGTAGCCTTTCTGTGCCACAGCAATCATAGAATAATAGAAAATTAAGGTCAGGAGTTCATCTACTCCAACCCTCTGCTCAAAGCAAGACCATCTCCAACTATATCATCTCAGCCAAGGCTTTTTCTACCTGGTCTTAAAAGCCTTCAAGGATGGAGATTCTACAACCTTTCTGGGTAACCTGTTCCAGTGCTTTACTACCCTCCTAGTGAGAATGTTTTTCCTAATATCTAACCTAGACTCTCCTTGCTTGCAACTTGACACCATTGCTCTTTGTTCTATTATCTGCCACCACTGAGTCTAGCTCCATCATCTTTATAACTACCCTTCAGATAGTTGATAGCTCCTATTCAGACTAATAAGCCCAGTTCCCTCTGCCTCTCCTCATAAGTCACGTGCCCCATCCCCCTAATCATTGTTGTTACCCTCTGCTGGACTTGCTCCAATTTGTCCACATCTTTTCTATAGTGGGAGGACCCAAACCTGGACACAGTACTCCAGATGTGACCTCACCAGTGCAGAACAGAGGGGAAGAACCACTTTCCTTTATCTGCTGGAAACACTCCTACCAACGTAGCCCAGTATGACGTTTGCCTTCTTAGCAACAAGGGCACACTGTTGTCTCATATTCAGCCTATTGTCCACTGTAACCCACAGATCCTTTTCCAAATAGCTTTGCATACAAGCAGCAGCAAATTGAGTGTATTTTGGAATTCAACTGGAAACCTATGCAGAGGATGGAATAAATTTGAAGTGCATTCCCACAGATGCATCCCACCTAAAAAGTACACACTAGTTAGAGTTCATAAGTGATCTTCAAAACTGACTGTATTTTGATATGATGCAATAATTAAGGTGATAAAGCAACAGTATCTTTGGTGAGATGTCTGTGTATGCATTTGCCAGTACTTCTGTCCATTTCACAATAAGTGAAGGAAAAAAGGAACTTGGCATCAAGTGGTGTAGTTGAGGTAGCAGCCTTCTGTTCAAAGAAAGATTTTCACACATGAACAATCAACCTCAAAGAGCAGGATGAAGCTACTGAGAGACATTGATTTTATGGTAGTAAAGAAATGGCATTATGATGAATTTCTGGTTCCTTTAAAATGTCAAGAAAAGTGACCAAAAAGGCAAAGCTTGCTGTCTTGTGTTAAAAACTGATGTAGTGATGGTTGAGCTGTTCATCATTATTAAAACAAAACAAAACAATCCTGCCCACCAAGCGTTTCCCTCTATACACAGCTGATTGTTTTATATGCTTCAGCTTTCTGTGCAAAAGCAGCAAAACTGTATTAAAAGAGCAGAATTAATTCTAGTTTTTCAGGAACTTAGTTTTTAAGTAAAATGGGCAGATCCAGCTAAAATAAAATAGTGCCTTTGATTTAAGAACTAAAAAATGTCATACTTTTCCTCCTCCTCTCCTACTCCATGCCCAATTCCCAATGGTCTATAATAATTTTATGATTTACTACTCATTAGATACAAGCTGTTTGGTTTGAGGTTTATGTTAGTTTGAAATCTCATTTTGTATGATTTAGTGTTTTCAGATAAAAACAAATTTTACACAAATATAAAACATCAGTAGCCCGGCTAATTACAGGTTTTACAGCTCATCTATTCATTGCATTTCTTTTGAGATCAGTTATCATCTAGAATGTAACAGAGACAACATTCTACTTATCTTGATAACAAATGTTAAAAATGAGGATTTAAAAATGAGGATTTTTTTTGTACTATCTCTGGCACAGCATTGATTGATTTGTATTGAACTGTCCTATTATATTTTCTGCAATGAGGATAGAATTTAAATATGTGATAATTACATACACATTGAAAAATGGGATAAAAATATAGGTGTAAGGTATAAATAATGTTAGATCTTCTTGAAAAAGAAATTTCAGTTGATTATAATAGAAACAATATTTAAAATATATTCTAACCAACAGTTGAGTATTACTAATACATGGATTACATAAATCCTTCAGATTAATTTCTGATAGCTGGACTCCTGTAATACTCCAAGCTGTCAGAACTGGAAACCAATTCAGAAACATTGGATCAGTGAAATTAAAGTATCTTGCCTTGAAGGAATATACAAACATGAAACAAACAAATGTGCTTGCTTGTTTCCGAGACAATACCTACTTTGTAAAATCTAGTAATTATTCTAATAAATGAATCATTTCAATATTTTTAGCCTGCACTGATTAAGGGTGCATGAAGCTCTGATTGACTATTGTTGCTGTCTGATATTGACATTGGTCTGCATTACCCAGAACCTGGATCTGAGACATCACAGAAAGATAACTGAGCCTCATTTGGAACTCTGAATACTACCCTATACTGTTAATCCATGTAGGCACCAATGATACTGCTTGGGGTGACCCCTGAACATATCAAAAGTGACTACAAGGCTCTGGGTGCAAGGGTGAAGGGGAGAGGGGATCAGGTGTGTCAAGCCATCTTGCAATCACAGGAAAGTAGGACTGTGGGAAGGTAAGCCGTAAATGGTTGTTGTAGCCTGGAAAAATCTGTGCATTTTGTGTTTGTCAACATATTGCTGGATCTCTTTGGTTTTATCTTGGTAGCATTGATTTTTGATTTCCTGAATCCTCCTTTGATCTTCATCTTTGAGGAGTTGATACATCTCCTTTTTCTGCTAAGATGAGATGTCACCTTGCCAAGCAAGCCTTCTCTTGCTGTTTTGTAAGGATCTCCTCCCCAAATTACCATTGAAGATAAGACTGTTGAGGTGGTCAATCACTTCTGCTACCTCAGTAGCCACTGAAGGAAAAAAGGAAGGAAGGAAGATCCAGGGAACTACAGGCCAATCAGCCTGATGTCCACCCCTGGAAAGATCCTGGAGAAAATCATCAAGGGATCAATCAGCAACAAGCTAATGGAAGACAGCTTTCTGAATGTCAGCTAACATGGCTTTGTCACTGGAAGGTCTTGCCTCACCAACCTCGTCAGCTTCTATGACCAGGTGATGCATTGCCTTGATAAGGGACACAAGGTTGATTTCAAGAAAGGCTTTGACTTTGTCTCCCACAATGTCCTTATGGTTAATCTGGGGAACTGCGGGCTCGACACTGTCATGGTCCAATGGCTGGGGAAATGGTTCCAGGGTTGGAACCAACGAATACTAGTTGATGGGAGCGAATCAATGTGGTGCAAGGTGACCAGTGAGGTCCCTCAGGGCTCAGTTCTCAGGCCAGTACTTTTCAACATCTTCATTAATGATCTGGACTCAGGTGTCAGATGCAGACTGGTAAAGTTCACATACAACACTAAACTATGGGGGAAGGCGGCCACACTAGAAGTCAGGTGGAGGATACAGGCCAACCTGGACACCCTCCCAAGGTGGGTGGACCAAAACCTGATGACATTCAACGTAGAGAAGTGCAGGGTATTTCATCTTGGGAAGAAAAACCAGCACCATACTTATAGGCTTGGCAGTGCGATGCTTGCTAGCAGCATGACCGAAAGTGACTCAGGGGTCTTGATTGATCACAAAATGAATATGAGCCACCAATATGATGCCGTAGCTAGCAAAGTAACCCAAACTCTGGAACAGACCTCCCCCTCCCTCCCACCCCCTGAGGTGGTGTTTGAGCACCTACTGTGGACTTATTCAGAAGGTGTTTGGATGTTTATCTTGCTGGGATCATTTGATCCCCACAGACTTCCTGCCTATGGCAGGGGCACTAGATTCGATCTCACAATGTCCCTTCTAGTCCCTAATGTCTATGAAATCTGTCTCAGAGATACTGCTTCATCATATCTTTATTTATCATGATCTTCAGAAAGACACCATGATGCAGGTCTACAATGCAGTCATCTTCCCTACTCACCTCTATGGATATGAAATGTAGGTCACCTACTACCATCATCTCAAGAGTCTGAAAAGGAATTAACAATGAGGCCTCTAAAAAATCCTCTACATTAAAAAGGAAGATTGTTACACAAATGCCAGCAACCTTGTTGAATATTACCAGCATTGAATTGGTGATCCTTAAGCACCATCTTCACTGGACTGGACATTGTGTGCAGATGCACAGGTCTTGACTCCCAAAACAAGTGCTTTACTCCCAGCTTAGTAGTGGCCTGAAATATTGTAAACAGAAGAAATACTACAAGGACATTTTTAAGGCATTCCTCAATAAAACGGATGCTGACATCAAAATCCCGACATCAAGAGTTGCAAGGAACTAGCTGCTGACTCCAATGGCACTGCAACCAAGCGGCAGCCCATTTTCAGATAAAGTATCTTTTCCTTGAAGCAGAGAAGAGAGAGCAGAGGAAGGACAAGGACAGGAATCCCAGCCTGCAGTCTACTCTTTCCTGCAGAAAGACTTGCAAAACTTCTATGGGCAGATCTGTGGCTTAAGGATTGGACTCCTAAGACTCTTCAAGGCCTATGAATGAGCCATGGAAGAGATCATCCTCAAACTGAGGGACTGTTGCTGCCAACAACTAATCCTGAAAACTACCCAGGTTCCTATCTAGAATATTTTTGGATCCTTTGGACAACTAAATGCAGAGGACTGGACTTAGTAACCTACAAAGCCTTTTGCATTCCTGTGTTCCTATACCACAAAAAATGAATGGTTAACTAAAGCTATGACAACAAAAATAATTGGCTATTATTCTTTTCTTACGTTATCATCATTCACCTTCTGATATACTGAAAGTTTGCATTATGAAATTAATTTAACATCTGTTTAACTAAGAGATTCTTAATCAAAGATAAATCTTATAAATGAAGATAGGCTTTTCTCAATCTCCCATAGTACAATTTTGTGTGTTTGTTTGCTGATTTCCATACTGATTCACATATGACAGAGAAACATATGAAGAAGATACAGTCAATTTCAATTTGCAAAAAACTTAATTTCCTCGAGTAAAAGCTATAGGTAAAAATGTTTGCTATTACATTAACTGGAGTTCTTCTAAGCTATAGAGGGAAAGAATCTTGCACTTATCTCTTCCATTTAATAAGCCACAAACTAAGTTGGTTTTAGTACATACTAAAACCTAGAAGTTAATTGATAAATTAATAAATATGGTGATGTTAAAATCATACATTGGAAAACTCGTTAAGAAATGGATTTGCTTATTGGTCACCTTTAATATCAGTACACAATTTAAAGATTCCTATTATGGAACTGTCACATCTTTCTTTTAGATAGTCTTTATATGACTACAATCCATAGGCATTGTTCAAATAAATGAATGCTCTAGTACATTTAATCGGAACTTTATGGTTCATCTAATTTTAGGTATAATAGTCTTTCTATTCGTTCAGGTATATGCAGACTCTTTTACGATGAAAACTTACTTGATTAAAAGATGAGTAGCAAACTAGTAGGTTTATGGTCTAAATACACAGAGCTGTACTATAAGCTTCCTTATTTCATGATGATCATACTAGAAGCTAAAATGTGAGGGACAAAGCTATGCAACCCTACAATAGACCCCACTCAACCCATGAAACTCTTTTTAAGTCCTATGCAATCCTGTTTATCCCAATGATGTAGTTGGTCCAATAAAAAAAAAAAAAAATCACCCACAGAAGTCCTTGCCCCACACACATTTCCTGGACCATCATGGCTACAACATCCCTCTAACACTACCACCACATAGAAATGCTAGTTTCATAGTTGAAAGGAAGGGACCTGAGCAGATCATCAAGTCTGACCCCCTGCCACGGGCAGGGAAGAATGCTGGGGTCAAATGACCCCGGCTAGGTGATTATCTAGCCTCCTTTTGAAGATCCCCATGGTAGAAGTGAGCACCACTTCCCTTGCAAGTTGGCTCCAGATCCTAGTCACCTTGACTGAAGTAGTGCCTCCTGAAATCTAACCTGAATCTACTCTCAGTCAACTTATGGCCATTATTCCTTGTTACTCCTAGTAGTGCTCAGGGGAACAGGGATTCTCCCATAGCCTGCTGGTCCCCCTTGGCCAGTTTGTAGATGGCCACCAGATCCCCTCTCAGCCTTCTTTTGTGGAAGCTGAACAGGTTCAGGTCCCATAGCCTCCGCCTGTAGGGCCTGCCTTGCTGCCCCCTGATCATGCGAGTGGTCCTCCTCTGGACCCTCTCAATGCTGGCCACATCCCTCCTCAAGTGCGGCACCCAGAACTGGACAGAGTACTCCAACTGCGGCCTGACCAGTGTCGCGTAGAGGGGGAGGATCACCTCCTTGGATCTGCTCATGATGCATCTGTGGATGCATGACAAGGTGCGGTTAGCCTTCCTTACTGCATCCCCACATTGGTGGTCCATGTTCATTGTGGCAGTGCACTGTGTGTGCTGCCACTTTAAGGGCCTGGAGCTGGCAGCCTCCAGGTGCCTGATTAGGGCAGCCATTTTAGAGGCAAGGGCTGCCTATATAAACAAGGCAGTTTGGCTGCAGGAGGACAGGCAGCAACATCGACTGGCTGAAGGGCTGCTGTGAACGACCCAGAGGTAAGGGGGAGCTGAAGGGGTGGTTAGGAGGCTCCAGGTCCTGGGCATGACCTGAAACTGCACCCTGCTGGGAGTGGGTGGCCTGGTGGGGCTCTCAGTGGCGCGGGAGCCCCCAGGAAATACCAGGCCACTTATCACCCCGGTGAAAGGCAGGTCGGGGCGCCTTAACCCCTAGCTCCCACCACTGGGTGGGTTACCCCATGTGTTGTTGGAGGGGCTGGGGCGGCCAGTGTTGTGAGGGGCCCAGAGGGCGGACCCTGAGGGAGAGAGAGAAGGGCTAGAGACCCAGCCCGAAGGGGATAGTACCCTCGACTGGCCCATGCTGTGGCCAGGACCAGAGAGGGTCAAAAGGGCCAGGGGCCCACCGCGAGGGACGCCCAAGAGCCAGGGGCCTGGGGTCCCGACTGGCCTGGAGGTGGGCCAGGGCCAGTTAGCCGAAGGTCCCGGGGGGACCACACCCGAGAGGGGAAAATGGCTTCGGGGGGGCTAGTAGCCCGGATGAAGGTGGAGAGGCCGCCTGATCAGGAGGGATCATAGAGGGGTCCCTGTTTAGAAGATTCTGGGGCCCAGCGTGGGGGCCGGAAGAGATGAACACCATGATGCCATCTGCGAGGCCTGGGCTGCGGTATTAGGGGAGGTCAGAGCCGCAGAGCGCCCCTGGCATCGGGGCATTACAATGGGTAGCCTCTCGCTTAATTAACATCGTAATTGAACTAATTATCATCAAAGGCGTGGTGGGGGAGAGAAGCTGGCGGTTGGCCCATTGAGACAGGGGGCGGGCCATGGAGATCGGCCCCCGGGAGGCCCCCGAGCACAGTGGTGCATTGGCCGGGAACATCGATCGATGTGCTCGGGGGCCTCCCGGGGGCCGATCTCCACGGCCCGCCCCCTGTCTCAATGGGCCAACCGCCCACTTCTCTCGCCCGCTACGCCTTTGATGATAATTAGTTCAATTACAATGTTAATTAAGCGAGAGGCTACCCATTGTAATGCCCCGATGCCAGGGGCGCTCTGCGGCTCTGACCTCCCCTAATACCGCAGCCCAAGCCTCGCAGATGGCATCATGGTGTTCATCTCTTCCGGCCCCCACGCTGGGCCCCAGAATCTTCTAAACAGGACCCCTCTATGATCCCTCCTGATCAGGCGGCCTCTCCGCCTTCATCCGGGCTACTAGCCCCCCCGAAGCTATTTTCCCCTCTCGGGTGTGGTCCCCCCAGGACCTTTGGCTAACTGGCCCTGGCCCATCTCCAGGCCAGTTGGGACCCCAGGCCCCTGGCTCTTGGGCGTCCCTCGCGGTAGGCCCCTGGCCCTTTTGACCCTCTCTGGTCCTGGCCCCAGCATGGGCCAGTCGAGGGTACTATTCCCTTCAGGTTGGGTCTCTAGCCCCTCTCTCTCTCCCTCAGGGTCCGCCCTCTGGGCCCCTCACAACACTGGCCACCCCGGCCCCTCCAACAACACATGAGGTAACCCACCCAGTGGTGGGAGCTAGGGGTTAAGGCACCCCGACCCGCCTTTCACCGGGGTGATAAGTGGCCTGGTATTTCCTGGGGGCTCCCGCGCCACTGAGAGCCCCACCAGGCCACCCACTCCCGGCAGGGTGCAGTTTCAGGTCATGCCCAGGACCAGGAGCCTCCTAACCACCCCTTCAGCTCCCCCTTACCTCTGGGTCATTCACAGCAGCCCTTCAGCCAGTCAATGTTGCTGCCTGTCCTCCTGCAGCCAAACTACCTTGTTTATATAGGCAGCCCTTGCCTCTAAAATGGCTGCCCTAATCAGGCACCTGGAGGCTGCCAGCTCCAGGCCCTTAAAGTGGCAGCACACACAGTGCGCTGCCACACACCTCCCCCTTTAAATCATCGCGGCCCCGTCACACTGGGGCTCCTCATGTTCTTGAGCCTCCGGTCTTCTAGGCCCCACGCACTGCTATCCTCTCAACTGGGCTCACCATCCTGCTATCCCCTTTCCCGAAGCTATCTTTCCATCTCGGGTGTGGTTCCCCCCGGAACCTTTGGCGTCTTACCCTGGCCCACCTCCAGGCCAGTCGGGACTCCAGGCCCCTGGCTCTTGGGCATCCCTCGCAGTGGGCCCCCGGCCCTTTTGACCCTTTTGGTCCTGGCCCCAGCTTGGGCCAGTCGAGGGTACTCTTTCCTTCAGGCTGACCACCACAGGACCCTGCCCCCTCGAGGCCTATTACTGTGCTGGCCTTCTACCGGGCTCGATGTATGGCCCCTCTCGGGCTCCTCATCGCTGGCCCCCTCAATAGGGCTCTCGTCGCTGCCCCCCTCACTCTGGGGCCGGGGTCTATGCACGCTGCACGCAACCCACCGGTTGCAAGTGGCAGACACACACAGTGCACTGCCACATTCATCTTGGAATCAATGACACCAAGATCCTTTTCTGTCTCTGTGCTGAATTTGAAGAGAGTTCCCCAGCCTGTAGGTATGCTGCTGGTTCTTCCTCCCTAGGTGCAGTACCTTGCACTTGTCAGTATTGAATCCCATCCTGTTCTCATCTGCCCACCCCTGTAACCTGTCTAGATCTAGTTGCAGCCTGTCCCTCTCCTCCAGCATGCCCACTTCTCCCCACATCTTAGTGTCATCCGCAAATTTGAAAAGGTGCTTTTCACCCCCTCATTCAAGTCACTGATGAAGATGTTGAGCAGTGCAGGCCTGAGGACCGAACCCTGGGGGACCCCACAGCCCACATTCCTCCAGGTCAAAAAAGACCCGTCCACCACCACTCTCTGGGTGCGGCCCTGCAGCCAATTTGAGACCCATCTGAGTGTGTAGGCATCAACGCCACAGTCACCTAATTTCTTAATGAGAATGAGGTGAAAGACAGTGTCGAAGGCCTTCCTAAAGTCCAGAAAGACTATGTCCACCACGACACCTGCATCCAAGGATTTTGTGACCTGATCGTAGAAGGCCACCAGGTTGGTCTGACAGGACCTGCTTCGAATGAATCCATGTTGGTTGCCCCTAAGCATGATCCCCCCCTGCTGGTCCCTCGCAGATGTGCTCCTGGATAATTTTCTCAAAGAGCTTCCCTAGGACTGAGGTAAGACTAACGGGCCTGTAGCATCATATAATGCTATAAAGATTCAATAAGTGAGCTGCACTGGGGAGATGCAAGAAAAAAAGAGCAGATAAAATAAAATTCTAGAAAATGTAAAAGATTAGCCTTCTGGGCAAACAGGTTTCTGAAAACAGGTTACTGCAAAGCCACATTGTGCCAGGTGATGGAACATTACCAGATCCATAGCATATAAGGGATCATCTCTAGCTTTATTTCTTCATCCTCTCACATCAGTGTTCATGTTAAGGGCTATAAGTACCATATAGTTTATAATACTACAGTAATAGTACTATCAAAAGGAGGATATATAGTAGTACATTTTGAAACAATAATCATACAAAACTTCAGTAAAGGCAGTCCTCAGACTTATGACATAATTGGTTCCTGGAAACCACGTCTCAAGTTGAAATGTTGTAACTTGGAACCAATTTCCCCATAGGAACAACGTCCCCCGTGGTGAGGGAGGGGCTGGGGCAAGTTGCTTGTCTAGCGGCTCCCACCACTCGTCCAGGAGGTCATGGGGTGGGGGGCATATGCCCCTGGATCTGTGCAGAACAGGGTGGAACAGGGCAGGCGGGGCCAGGGCTGCATTGGGAGCATGGGCTATGCCCTCCCGCTGCTCACCCAGCTGGGGCAGGGCAGGTGTGGGATGGGGCCGCTGTGAGAACTCCGGACAAATGGCACGCAGCAGTAGGAGCCGTTCCCCCACCAAGAAGCTGCGACTCCATACCACACCCGCCCTACCCCAGCTGGGCAAGTGGTGGCAGGGCATGGGGGGGCATGTGCCCACAGATCAGGGCAAGGCGGGCAGGACCAGGGCTGCACCGGGCTGTGCTTCAGGTGCATGGCAGGGCCTATGGAGGAGCTACAGCTCCACCACAGCCTCCACTCCACCACCCACCCCAATCTGGGGGCACATGACCCCCATGCCAGGGGAGGGCGGGCACAGGATGGAGCCACGGCTCATTGTGTGAGGTGGCTTCCATTGCTGTGCGCCACTTGTCCGGAGACAGCGCAATAGCCCTGTCCTGCGCTCACCCTGCCCTGGCTGGGCAAGCAGCAGGAGGGCAAATCCCCTGCTCCCAGCACAGTCCCGTGCAGCCCTGGCCCCACCTGCCCCATCCCTCACAGATCTGGGGCACACGCCCCCCATATGAGTGCATCACCTGATGAGCATCTTGCCTCAGCCCCAGCCCCTCCCTCAACACGAGGGGCCATTATCTGCACCCCACATGCCTTCCCTTCCCCCTCTCATTCCCCTTCCACCACACCAGTCTTACCAGCTGGATGCAGCTGTATTGAGAGTGGTAAAGTCAAACCCCACATTGGAAGGTCAAAAAAGGGTGTCAGTTTATAAGTATCTTAAGTGCTGTTCATTGTAACTTGAAAAATCATAAGTTGAGGACCACCTGTACAATTCTGTCCTTCCCCACCAAAGGAAATGAGGTAAGTCACCTTTTTGTGGTAATTACACATGTGTTACAAGTCTATCTTTGTATGAAACAAACCCTAAGACAGACAGAATGTAGGACAGGAAGGACCTTAGAGGCTAAGTGTTTCAGAGAGGCATAAGCTTTCCTAGAGGACAGGCTACTTCATCAGATGCTATGAATGGATTTGCAGAAAACTGGGGTTCTAAAAAGAAGGAAATTTAAATACAAAGGATATAGAAAGGGCATTGCTGAGGGAGCAGAAGGTGGGCCAAATAGGTCAAAAGAAATTTTAAAAAGGCAATTAATCCCTAGGTTGGTCCAGGTAAGGGGATAAGAACCTGTAGTGTCTGTTGAGACCACACTTCACACAATCTTAGATGAATTCTATCCCACAGTTTCAAGTTCAAGTTGTATTTTAAAGTTTTGTTTGCTAAAAACAGCTATTCTGAGGTTAATGGTGGCATGCCCCAGGAAGATAAATTGTTCTACCAAAAGTTTTTATATATTTCTAGAATTAAGTCAGATTGCTGTCCATTAATTCTTGCACAAAGGGATCACTCAGTCTGTCCAACGTACAAAAGCTTACACCTCTCCGAAGCACTTAAGGGTTGAACCAGACCCTGCTCTTTGTCAACTTGTACTGCCATAACATTTTTTAAGAAGGAACAAAGATCAAGCAAACACACATTCATATCCCTCATTCTGTCACAGATAGTGGCTTGCAATAAAAGTAGTATCAGTTCTTACCACTGTTTACTGGCAGCAGTCTATTTAAGGCATAAGAGCTCAGGCACCCAGAATTACCAACACTCCCCAGCCCTAGGTGCTGCAAGGGCTTTCAGGGCCCAAGTCTGTGTACCTTAGGAATTCCCAGGCAGTACTGGGCCCCTTAAGCCATAGGAGTGCCTGTCCAGGTTTCCTCACTTACAGAAATGTGCCTCCAGGATCTCTGGGGAGCACCACAGTAAGTGGGGAAACCCTCACTTTTTCCACCTACAGAGATGTGCCCTGGAGATCCTAGGGGCACATTTCAATACACAAGAACACCACATCTTTCCCTGCTTACCAAGATACATCCCAGAGATCCAGGAGGTGCATCTCTGTATGTGGCTAAAGCTCAACTTATCCCTCTTTCCAAGACATGCCCAAGAGATCCTAGGGGTTCCTCTTAGTAAGCAGAGATTCCCCAACTCTTCCCACTTAACAAGATGCATCCCAAAGATCCTAGGCACATCTCTCAGTAAGCAGGGAAAGCTGGACAAGAGCTACCAGAGCTTGAGGGGCCCAAACTTGCAAGGGAATTCCTGCAGTCCACACAACTGGGACCCTCAAACCCTGAGAGAACACACTGCCCACTATCCTGCAGCATCAATGAATGGGACAAAAGGCAATATGTTTCACCCAATGAAGTGGATGAGCTGTAGGATGACACGCATTCCAGCATAGCTGATCCACTTCATTTGGCTACAGCTTTTTATACCCTAAGATGCCACCCTGCCTTTCTTTTTATTTTAAAGACAGACAGACTTTTACATTCAACTGTTGTTCCTACTTCACCCTCTGGAGAAATGCATTTAAAATTCACTTGTCAACTTTAAAAATCAGATTGAGGAAGTAAGTGCTCTTATCTATTGTACGGAAACTTGTAAGATGTGTCTTCTAACAGGTCATCTGAAACAATCCCTGCTTAGGAAAAAAGAAAGTTAAAAAAATATATTGTGTCAGTGTTTAAAGAGCACTGTTGTACTGTACTATTAGTATGGGTATCATTGATGTACTAGTAGTTCACATAAAATGTAGTTAAGCAAATAGGTTTACAGAGATGATAAAGTATTGGTTGGAGTGGGAGAGAATTGATACCAGTGTTTGAATCCCGTATATTTTATTTCAGCCAAATGAAATGTAATTCATTCCATTTTGTTCAGGCTGGACTGAAGACTTGAAGGATGTTAGTTTTTGTGTTCATGCTGCCACTGGATTTAATTATTTTATCTTATGAAATGTTGTCAAAAGGGAAAACTTGTCTGCTTTGATTGTATCACACAGACACATCCAACATCTGCTACTACTAAAAAGTTATAAGAATAATACATTTTCCCTCTTTTGGGGATAAAATTAATCTTAAACTATTTAAAAATGAGTACCTTTGAAAGAGCCATCAAATATCCCACAGCAATCTATTGCAATGTGAGAAGAAAATCCTCACTGACTGCATACCTTTGGTTGTCACCTACCATCCCACATTTGAACTGATAAGAAAGATCATCAATTATAGCCTATACCCAAAAAGGACTAAACTGAGAGAAATAATCCTAGTCACCAGAACAGAGATACTAAGACCTAGCTCACCTTTGGGTGGGCTGTCCCTCAGAGGGAGGGAGGGAAGGAGAACAGAGGACAGTGGCATATTGGGTGTCCCTCTGTCCTGAGAGAAAAGTACAGTTATTCAAATTAAACGGGTAGGATGGGAATCTTCCTCGTAGGTATCCAATCTAACTTTATTGCAGAAAGCCCAGTTCTCTTCTACAAGAAATCTCTTGAATGGCTATATTTTCTGTTTTTGTTTGACAGGGGCTTTTCTCCCAGAACAAATGTAATGCCTGTCCATGGCCATTGACTTCATGATCTCTCCCTAATCTTACTGCTCTCCAAAAGTAATAAAGACCCCCTTGAATGGTTATGCTCTTCCACTTACCAGAAGTTAGGGTAGGGTGGCATGTTACAAACTAAAACTTGTTCTGAGAGTTATAAGCTTTCATAGGCTACAGCCTTCATCAGATGCAATAGCCTGCATCAAACAATGTAGCCTGTCATCCACAAAAGCTTGTGCCTCTGACCAAATTAGTTTACAAGGTGCCAACCTGCCCTGTCTTCCGCTTACCTTCAGACTAACCTGAGTAACTACCTCTTTCAACCTATCAGGTTACCCTTTCCGCTGAATTTCTCTTGTCTGATAGCAATCTGATAATCTCATCTTTTATATCTTGTTTTTATTTGCATTGGAAGCTTGCACAAGTCCTTGTTCTATCTGTAATTTAGCTCTGCTGTGCCTGCTTTCCCCCACTCCTGTCAGAGACATGAGGAAGTGAACAGTGGTACCTGAAAGCTTGTGTGGCCCTCCCAACTACAGAGATGAACCAATAAAATATATGAATGACAACATTCCTTGCCTTTCAAATGGTCAATAATACATTTAACTTTATATCTTCCCTTCCTAAATAGACTAATAGGACTTAACATACACTTGAATGCTTTGTTTTTCAGTTCTATTACTACTGTTTTCACTTATGCATTTTATATATATATATATATATATATATATATATATATATATATATATATATATATGGGTAAGGCTGTAAAGTGCATCCAACTGGGCGGCCTGGTGGCAACATAATGGGGTTACTCATGGCGGGGGGGGGGGGGGTCCTATGTCCTATACAATACAACAAGACTGCAAACTCCAGAGTAAAGCAAGCATAGGGCACATCAAAACCCTAGACCCCACTGCCTTATGGGTATTCTTTAGTTGGAGTAAGAGTAAGGGACATCACCCTGACACAAACACACCCTCGCTGAGGTGTCAGCAGCAGCTCTAATCTGTTGCTCTGTGGCAGAAGGTACAACCACTGAGGTACTGAACATCTGGACTCAGTCTGGCCTTTGGACACAGTCTCAGTGGTCAAAAGGGGGATGGACACAGGTCTAAGTCCAGGACAGCTTCCACTCCTCCATACTCTTGCCTAGATGTATGCATTGAAGGTCCGGGTGTGATGGTTGCAGGACTCTGTAAGAGGAATAAGGAACGTGAGGCAGCTACTGAGGTGTCCAAGCAGTCCTATTCAGGGGTGGCCTGCTTGGTGTTTGCCTCTCTTGAGGAAGGTCCTAGAAATGGTGGATGAAAAAAAAACAATGCCCCAACCCAATTTATCCATGTGAAAATGAAATAAAGCAACTCACACATTGGAATGTTTGGACTCTGACCCATGCATTGGATTTGGAGTCTGATTTATGGAAAACAGCATGACTAAACTACAAATTGGTTAGACTTAGAATTGACATTCTGCATTTTCAAAAACTCAGCTCTTACATACTGATTCTATCCAAGAGAACGACTACACCATATTCTCACATGGGAAACCACCAAGAGAAAGGAGAGAGCAGGAAGTTGGCTTTTCTGTTAGAAACAACTTACTATCTTTCTGTGAAAGCCCCATTGCTGTATCTAGTTGACTCAAGACACTCAGAGTGTGCGCACACAGAATGGCTTCATCATGTTTAGTGTCTGTGAGCCTACCCTTCACACACATAAATATATGTGTATATGTATATAATATTTTTAACATAGAGCTATTAGGTTTTTTTGCTGTAATCAACCTGAAAAATATAATCTCCCATTACCTTTCAATTTTGAAGTATGAAAGAGTTTGCTTTAAATATAGAAGTGCCTTCCCCTTTCTACACACACATACATACATGTAGAGACTCAGTATGCTCTTGTAATTTTAGGATACATATTAAGTACTGCTCAGTTCCTGGAAAATATGCAGGCAGACATTTTCTCTTTACATTGTTGTTTTCATTCTGTAGTAAAAGAGACTGTATTGTTTACATTACTTTCACTAAACTAAGTGAGTATAACATTATTTAAAATCTCATCTAGTCTTGTATTATATCCAGGTCACCAAGACACCACACACATATGGGCACAGAAATAAATTATGGTTTCTCTTCCAAGTAATATTGTTTTGTTTTGTTTAAAATCTTAGATCCTAATATAATATCCTTTAAAAATGTTCATAGTTTGATGTGTGTTCTGTTTATATATTGTTATCTACACATGATAAATTCTCATTTGGTTTCATCTGAGCCACTTCAAAATTTAACAGGAAAAAGAAATACTGTAACCTCTTCTGGTTTTATGAAGCCTACTCTTAAATTTCAACAAATTTGCCATTTTGTGACATGATAAATGACCAGGAAGTTATGAGCTTTCTCTATCGGATATCTACTCTTCAGCTCTATAATTATATACTATCAGAAGCAGATATGTGTACATAGTTATAGGTATTGCAGATGAATAAATGACCATTCAAATTGTTGCAATTTCACAATTCCTTAAATCAATTAGCATTTTTTTAAAATATATTCGTTCAGTTATAGAGCATGGATGATAATCATCTAAGTCATCTCAAATATTTATCTACTGATTTTTGCAAGCTGTGTAACAAGACTCTGTACCCATCTAAAACACAAACTCAGTGGGCTTAAACTCAAACCTTCATTAAATTATCTGGTTATAAAAGGAATACACTAAATATAACAATGGGGCTGCTCTAAACTCAGTAATGTCTGATTTAGGATTACATATGTAATCTCCATGGCATTATAATTAGTACATAATAATGCTTGTTCTCAGATATCATCAAAACTAATATTTAAAAGAAAGTAGATTTTTTAACTACTTATCTTACTTTCAGTATCAAATAAAAGGCAGAGACTGAGGTTTACTGGGTACCATGACTAGTCATGTATATAGCTCAAAAAATCAGAAAACATCCAGGTTAAGGTTAACTTTGGATTTCCAAGGGTTTTTCATTGGGGAGACAGAGGGTATTAATTTGGTGTATTTTACGTAAATTGCAGACATGCATTTTCAACCTTAAGTTCATCTTAGCACAGATCTGTAGAAATGGTTCAGATTTCTTCTAATTTGAAATTGTCATACTTGAATGCTAAATAAAAAAAACCTAAGATTATTACCATTCAATATTTCTAATCATCTGGGTGTCTGTGGCATCAACCTCAAAAATAACAAAATAAAATCAACAGGAAAAGCTTTCATTTTAGGAACTGTCAGCAGCATATAGTGGTTTCTATGTTCCTACTCTGCCTACTTCACTGCATTGTGAGCTTCCAGACTCTCCCAACTTTCAACCTTCACATTCCCATACAAACACACTCCATTTCCTACTTCTGCCAGCCTCCTGACTTCTCTAGGCTCTGCTTTTGTGTGAACATTTCTGGTGATCTGAGTTTTTTTTTAAAGGAATAATGGTCATCTTCTGAGGAGACTCATCATGACAAAGGTTTTGTTTTGTTTTGCCCTGTTTCAAAATGGCTATCTGGTTCTATTTTTCTCACTTGAGGTGTAGGCAGTTGGTCTTTTCAGGAAGGTGATTGTCCTGTATGCCATTTGTAGCTATGGGGAAAAAAATCTGTATTTTATCTTCCCTACAATTACTCAGACTTCTATGAAGGGATATGTACTGATTTTTTTCCCATTGATTTTTTTTTTAAATTTTGAATTCAAACAGTAGTCTCACTTTCACTTTCCTTTCATAGCCTTTTAAGAAAGGTGATCTTTCCCATAATTTTGAAACAAACAAAATATTTAATTTGTTCTATGACTTTTTATAACAATTTTGAAGCCATGTGCAATATGTGCTTCTTTCTTCCTAGAGTTATTTTTTTTTCTGGGAGGGAGGCAAGAAGGGAAGGGGACATATGGCCAGGGAACAGAGACTGAATATTTGCAATGAAAAAAAATGTCAGATTTTACACTAAAATGTCTTTACCTTTCTGACCAGCTCTACTTGATATCCTCCAAGTTAAAATGTAGGCAGCAAAGATACTTTAGATAAAAGGAGAGTGAGAACATGCTCATTGCTTCCCATACATACATAGGAGGTCACTGATTCCAGTATTTCTGTAGAATGTAGCCATTAGGTTTAGCTTAAAGAGATAGGGCCTAGAGAGATCTGTGTAGCCATGACTAATCCTTTTGCTAGGTTTGCCTTACTCCTATTAACTGGGTAAACACTGTAAATATTTTCAAATGATATAAAACTGTTTTTTTAACAAAAGATATTTTGTTCATATAAATTTACCACCAATATTTCTCCCTCGTCCTAACAAACCAATCACATATTGTAAGTTCTACAAGTCTTTGTTACCTATTTTCTTAGTGATCTCAGTCCAGGTTTCACACAAAAAATCAATCTCAGCTAGTGCTGAGATACCCTTCCCTAGACAGTCTCAGAAAGTAATGGAATGGATGAGAAACTAATCTTTTTTTTTTTTTTTTTTAAATCACACACCAGCTCTGCACCTGACCCTAGCCTGCAAGAGAGGAACAACAAGCCACCCCTGCCCCACTCCCTGCTCTCCCCCCCCCCCCCCGGATCTGGCCTTCCTCCCTGTCCAGACCTGGCCTGCACGAGGGGAAAAAAATAAGCCCCCTGTGGCAGGGCACTGTTTGTGCTTGCCACTTTAAGGGCCAGAAGGCAGCAGCTGGCAGATGCCTGATTAGGGCAGCCATTTTAGATTCAGGGCTGCCCATATAAACTGGCAGTTCTGCTGCTGGAGGCCAGGCAACAAAAGTGCCTGGCTGGAGGACTGCTGGTATCATCTGGAGGTAAGGGAGGAGCTGTAGGGGATGGTCAGGAGATTCCTGGTCCTGGGTATGACCTAAAACTGCACCCTGCTGGGAGTGGATGGCCTGGTGTGGCTCTCAGTGGCACGGGAGCCCCCAGGAAATGCCAGGCCAGTTACCACCCCGGTGAAATGAGGGTCAGGGCGCCTTAACCCCTAGCCCCCACAACCAGGTGGGTTACCCCTTGTTTGGAGGGCCTGGAGAATGGACCCCCTGAGAGAGAAAAATGGGCCATAGACTCAGGCCTGTCCGGACTTCCCGTGACTGGTCTATGCCAGGGCCAGAACCGGAAGGGTCGAAGGGCCAGGGGCCCACCGTGAGCAACGCCCAAGAGCGTTGCTCACGGTGGGCCCCTGGCCCTTCGACCCTGGGCCTGGGTTCTGACTGGCTTGGAGGTGGGCCAGGGCTAGTGAGCCAAAGGTCCCGGGGGGACCACACCCAAAGGGGAAGCAGTTCAGGGAGCTATGCTGCCTAGCATGAAGGCGGATGAGACTGCCTGAGGAGAGGAATACAGGCAGGGTTTGATTCTGGAGCCCAGTGTGGGGGCTGGTAATTATGATAACACCAAGATGCCATCTGCAAGGCTTGGGCTGTGGTGTAGAAGAGGAATGGAGCCGCAGATAGGGACCCCTGGCATCGGGGCAGGACATGGGCAGCCTCCCACTTAGCAACATCTATTAATTAACTACCAACAAGGCATGGTGGGTGAGAAGGTGGGTGGTTAGCCCAGAAACAGGTGGGTGGGCCATGGTTAAATCGGCCCCACGAAGGCCTTCTCTTATACCCCTCCTTCCAGCTCCTCCCCAGACCCATGCAGGCATGGAGACAGGTTGCTGCCACCCTGCTACCAGGCCTCACTGCTCCCTTCACCCCAGCTGGGCCACACTGTCCCCACCACCCTCAGCCTGACCTGGCTCTGCTCCCCCATAGCACCCACTTAATGGAGAAAACATGGAAGGCCTGGGCCTGCCCCTGTCTGCCTGGGCTGTAGGTTTGAGAATCTGCATGAGGGCAGCCCTCTTTCCTAATCAACAGTGAGGGTTTGGGGCAGTAGCCATCTTGGCTGCTGCCTGGGGGAGAGTGGGGGAAAGGAAAACCTCTTATTTTTGCATGGAATCCTGCTTTTTTCTGGGACTCCATTTTCTTGGATTTTGTGGAAAATGCCAGATTTTGTATTTTCTGCAACAATCACAAAATCATAATTTTGGTACATCCCTAACAGTGTGATTAAGTTGTATTGTCACTGCAGATGCTTAAAAGGCTTCAGGATTCCACTGTTAACCATATAGCATCTTAGAGGAGCACTAAAGATTAAATTTATTTCACTTGGGTCAACATTCTCCCAGTAACAAGATTTTTGCATGGGATAGGCTGCATGCACAGAAATAATCTGGGAGAACTCTCCCAGGTTTGTTCTCCTGGTAGAAAAAGTTACCCAGAGCCAGGTATACAGGCATACAGACTGGCGCTTGCAGTACTCACACTGTGCAGAAAGGTGCGGGCGGAGGTGCTCTGCCCATATTACAACATGCTTTACAGGCTCTCTTGGTCTATATGGTGACAGATGGCAGAAGAGCAGCCTGATTGGCTGACCCAGAGTGCCCAAGGTCAGCACTATGTAGGGATTGTTAAAAGGGACATGTTCTGCCATGTACACATTTGCTCTCCCAGGATAAACTCCCCAGGGAGTGATCTAACGTTGTGTGTTCCCAGGTTACTTTTCTCCATGTGTGGCCATTTTTACACTGGAAGAAAAAACCTGGATTTTTGTATACTTCTGGTTTCTCCAGGCAATTACACTCTCAGGAGAAATGAACTGTCTGTACGAGACCATCTTTAAGAATATTTTACTTAAAATATAAAAAGAAAAATACACCTTAACCTTCTGTAGAGCTTTATAAAAGTTGAATTAAAATCTCTCGTCTTCTAGACCTTTACTTAAGAATAGAGCTAAGACTGAAAAGCAACATTTCTGTTCAACAAAATTAATTTCAGACTCTGGCTCAAGCTGATCTTTGAAGTTGAAGATAATAAAACTCTTCAGTGAATAATGTTTTAGGGATTGATTTATATTATCAATATTTTATCTTCTATCTCTTTCTAAAGCACATCACTTGGATCTATTTAACACTTGTTGCCAGACTATTTGTCAAATGTTATAACTATTATTTTAAATACATATTCCATTCCAAGAAGTGCAATCAATAGAACCATGTAAAAACAAAGTCTGATTTCAAGTATTTCATCATTTTTTTTCAGATATCAAACAACAAGGTATGTTAACCTTTTCAAAACTGCCAATAGAAATATTTTGAATATTTAGCCAGTATTCTGTCAGCTAAGAATGTCTAATGTATAATGACATTTTGTAAACACAATTCTTCATAATAGCAATGTTGTATAAAATTTAAATTTTATTCATGGCACTTGTGCACAATTTGCTAGCTTAAATGCTTGTGTATACTAAACCATTGGTTCCCAACCATTTTTGTGCCGCAGACCAGCACGAGAGTGGCAGAGCTGGCTGCCTCCCTCCAGGGCTGCCCCACCCCCCAGCTTTAACCCCGCATGTCAGCGATAGAAGATGCTTGTGCTGGCAAACAGATGTGGGGGGAGGCAAGCAGGGGACTCGTGCCACAACCTGGCAGCCAACCTGTGGGCTGCGGCCTAATGGTTTGGAATCTCTGTACTGTACTACTTGCATTTGAGTGTGCCTACAGCAGTGCAAGCTCAAAATGATGTTGCCTAACATATCCAGCCTAACTAAAAATTACCTAAATGGAGTGTTGGGGGAGAGATTGGGAGGGGGAAGATGGTAATAGTGGTTGATAGAACAACTAGTATCTTATTATAGACTTAGTAAGCAGCACTACCCAATCACATTACTGTGGCTTCTATTTACTTGAGCTGGAAGAGTTGCTATTATTGAGACTAGAAAACAGAAGGCTGAACAAGGTATTGATGAGAGTCTTCAAATACAAAAAGAAAATGCTGATCAAGCCTCTGTCCACAGGGGAGGGAATTTAGGTTCTTGCCATTTGCTTCCATGAAAAGCATAAATTGATGACAGAATCAGATACTTGATGCAATCCTGTTTATGTACAAGGAATGGACTGAAAGTTAAATATCCAGATCCTAGTTGCAATCAAATTCTTCCTCATACTTCCAAGCCTCCTTCAAGTCAGCACTCTACTCAAAAAAGTATTTTTACAGTTCCAAGCCATTTTAAAAAGCACATATTCTCTGCAGCAATATTACAAGCATTGCTCTTTGTCTTTTCAGCTTAGTGTCTTTGTCTGATTCTTCTGACTCACAGGCAGACATTTCAGCAATCCCTAGGCCTCTATGTCTGTTTCTGTCTATTCCTTAGATAGTAATATTTGTTATCAGTACCCAGAGTAGTGTTTTACATTGTTCCTCCTATCACTAAAAATGATGGCATTCAATTTTCCCTTATTTAGACTAATGGGAAGCATATAAGATATACTGAAAGATAAGCCTGCAAAAGGCTACCCAAGCTCCATCATAGGAATGCTAATTAGGGAAGTACAGGGTTTCTGTGTCATTGCTATAAGAGGCAAAATGAAATTGAGATACAGTGGGGATTTATCTGCCATTTATAACCTTTGGTGTTAAAGGCACAAGAGCATCTATAGTGAAAACACAACAATTCCACCACTGTTAGCCAAAAGCACTCACTCATGTGCAAGGACCATATGTACATGTGAGACACAAATGGCCCACTCACCAACTCAAAAGCAATAGGTCTTCAATCATCAAACTGCATTTCACTACACAGGAATATCATATGTACTGATCAGTTCAAATAAATCTTAGTCTAGAATATTTAAAAGTAAGTCATAATATGGAAATATTTTCAGGAAGATAGAACATTAGGAATATAATCTGTGGTTTCTTAGTCACTACAGAAGACAATAAGAGTGAGATTTTTCAGTATCATAGTGTGAAAGAAATGACTTCTATAGAAGTTATTCTAATATTATGAAAAAAGAAAAGCATATTTTAAAGCAGAGGTTTAATCATTTGAAAACCTAGAACAAAAAATCTGGAGGGATAATTTTGTTATCAGGTTTCCATGCTGGGTTACAATTTACTGTCTGTATGTTTATATGCAAAAATAAATCAAGCTGGTTTGTACCCTCCCATTGAATTGAGCTACCCCAGCCACACACCTGTACCTCATTGTGAGAGGGGTTACACCATTCTGTTTTATGGAATAATGACTTCCAACAGAGAATTGGTATACAGAGTTTTTCATCCAATGAAAAGTGAAGCTAAGCTGTAAGAGTTCAGTCCCTGAAGGGCAATTAGGAGGTCAGCTGGGTGGGGGTGCAGGTTACTGAGGCATCAGGGTGGATCTGAATCAGTGGAGCAGGTGCCTGTAGACATGTGGGACACCTGCTCCAACATACTCTAATTACAGAGCATTGGGGCAGAAGCAATTAATCAAGTCTGTTGGAGCATGCTAATTAGCTTACTCATCAAATGAGCTTTATTTAAATTGCCCCTGCCACCATTTGGAAGTGATACTGAATACATGAGATGCTGCAGGCACTTTTATTAGAGAAGCTCCTGAGAGATGCTCTAATTAAAGTGCCGCCTTTCACCTTTGAAGCACGTGTAAAGACACCCCAAGAGACATAGTCTGGGGTGCAAGCCGTGGTCAGAAGCCAGGAGAATCAAGAGAGTTGGTGCCGAGTTCCAGAGAAGATCTAAGAATAGGGTAAGAGAGAAAGCTGAAGCCAAGTGAGGAGCCAGACGAAAGAGAGAGCCAGTACCAAGTTCCAGGGAAGATCCAAGAGCAGGGAGAACCAAAGCTGAATGCGGAGCCAGAAATAGTAGTGAATGCGATGCTTGGCAGAGTAGACTGAGGCTGTTGTCAAGGAATGCTGCAGCCTGAGGCTGCAAGTGTGCTTAAAAGGGCTGAGTCCTGAGGGCTCAGCAGCCAATCCAGTACCAAAGTAATGGGGCAGTCACATTACCCAGGGATCAAGATCAGGTGTGGAAGCTCAAGAGCTTGGACTGGCCAGGCCTGACTAACCAGAGGCCTTGATACAAGCAATACATTAGAGCCACAGTACTGCAAACACTTGGCCACTCATAGCTTGATGCATGAACAAGTCCCATGGATTTTAAAGGGAATACCCATGTGCATCTATGCCAAACTTTGCTGAAGTCTGAGAGCTTCTC
Organism: Alligator mississippiensis; assembly: GCF_030867095.1. NCBI lineage: Eukaryota > Metazoa > Chordata > Crocodylia > Alligatoridae > Alligator > Alligator mississippiensis. The sequence continues at coordinate 103,373,957 of NC_081826.1, read as the reverse complement.
TGAAATGAGTCAGGCTCCCCTGTTAAGAGCAGTATCTGGCCAACTGTTTCTACTGTTCACTGCCTAAATGGTTGTTGAAGGAGCCAATCACTGGATCCCATGCAGTCTTGAGCCCCTCCAGACATTCCTCTATGGAGGGGTTCCTAGGCACATCAATGAGGACCCTTTGTCTGCATTCCCTATTAAGAGCTGTACCTTTCTGTCAAATTGCACATCTACAGAATCCAATCCTGATTTCAGACATCTGCCATAACTTAAAAATACTTTCCCAGATTCTCATTAATGGTGTGTGTTCTGGTATGTATATTAATTCTTCAGAAATAACATAGCAGATGTAACATATTTGGATACAAAAAGCTTTTGCATAAAATTTACGTTCAGTTAAAACACAAGACCCAAGAGTAAACAGATTGAGAAAGAAAGAAATCTTCCTAAACATAAGGCCCCTACCTAGCTCATCCTTCTCTTGGAAATCTCTATGTATCCACCTGTATTCATCAAGGCAGCCTGGCAGTAAACCAATGGTTTGTCTTACCTGAACTTGGTCAACCTCCCAGCTAAGACTTCAGGAAGGCCTTCGATACGGTATCCCACCCCATACTGGTGAACAAGTTAAGAGGCTGTGATGTGGATGACTGCACAGTCTGGTGGGTGGCGAATTGGCTAGAGGGTCGCACCCAAAGAGTCGTGGTGGATGGGTCGGTCTCGACCTGGAAGGGTGTGGGCAGTGGGGTCCCGCAGGATTCGGTCCTTGGACCGATACTCTTTAATGTCTTCATCAGCGACTTGGATGAGGGAGTGAAATGTACTCTGTCCAAGTTTGCAGATGACACAAAGCTATGGGGAGAAGTGGACACGCCGGAGGGCAGGGAACAGCTGCAAGCAGACCTGAATAGGTTGCACAAGTGGGCAGAAAACAACAGGATGCAGTTCAACAAGGAGAAATGCAAAGTGCTGCACCTAGGGAGGAAAAATGTCCAGCACACCTACAGCCTAGGGAATGACCTGCTGGGTGGCACAGAGGTGGAAAGGGATCTTGGAGTCCTAGTGGACTCCAAGATGAACATGAGTCGGCAGTGTGACAAAGCCATCAGAAAAGCTAATGGCACTTTATCGTGCATCAGCAGATGCATGACAAATAGGTCCAGGGAGGTGATACTTCCCCTCTATAGGGCGTTGGTCAGACCGCAGTTGGAGTACTGCGTGCAATTCTGGGTGCCACACTTCAAGAAGGGTGCAGATAACCTGGAGAGGGTCCAGAGAAGGGCAACTCGTATGGTCAAGGGCCTGCAGACCAAGCCCTACGAGGAGAGACTAGAGAAACTGGACCTTTTCAGCCTCCGCAAGAGAAGGTTGAGAGGCGACCTTGTGGCTGCCTATAAGTTCATCACGGGGGCACAGAAGGGAATAGGTGAGGATTTATTCACCAAGGCGCCCCCAGGGGTTTCAAGAAACAATGGCCACAAGCTAGCAGAGAGCAGATTTAGACTAGACATTAGGAAGAACTTCTTCACAGTTAGAGTGGCCAAGGTCTGGAACGGGCTCCCAAGGGAGGTGGTGCTCTCCCCTACCCTGGGGGTCTTCAAGAGGAGGTTAGACGAGTATCTAGCTGGGGTCATCTAGACCCAGCACTCTTTCCTACTTATGCAGGGGGTCGGACTTGATGATCTATTGAGGTCCCTTCTGACCCTAACATCTATGAATCTATGAATCTAAACCAGGCCCCTCCTGCTACAAAAAGCCAGTCCTCCTCTCCAAGACTTTTTAAAACTCTATTTAGTCATCTATATCCCTTCTTTATTGTTGCTAAGTTTTCACTCTCATCTACCCATTTCACTGTCAATTCTGAAACACGGGAGGAGTAAGGTACCTTCTCCCAGGCTAAGCAAATGCATTGAATAGCCAGTTGTTGAGTTCCACCATCTCACCATTGCCTCTGGGCTGAAATAAATCTTTCTGCTGGCCTATGGTGGGTGCAGATAAACAGAGGCATGTTGTAATACAGCTGTTTTCATAGTAACATTTTGTATCAATCCAAATTCAACTGTTATGCAGATGTATTTCCCCAAATGATTGTGACAATTAAAGTTCATACCTTATTTTTCTTCAGAAGTTCATTTTGTGCCATCTCAGAATCAGAACCCAAGTTGCTTGGTGCAAGTTCATTTTTCCTGTCAACCAGTTCCTGAATTTCTTTCACCTGGGCCTTCAACATTCGATTCTCTCTCTTCAGACCTTGCTTTTCTGCATCAATAATCTCTCTTTTTCCCCACTCAGAGGCATTCTCAGACTGTAGTCTTTCCAGCTGAAAAGAAAAACAGAATAACATTTGTAAAAGATGTACTTCTAGTGTGAGGTGAAGGGCTATCCCTACAGAGGACATCTTTAAAAAAATATTTAAAAAATAGGGTTAAAGTGTTGTTGTAGCTATGATGATCCAGGAAATATGTAAGAAGGGATGGATCCCTTCTTGCAATGGTACAGTTTCATACTGCTTTAATTCTTTTTCCACTCCTACTGTTCATCAAAGTTGAAGGCCTGATCATATTGGACCCAAGGCTGCCCAGCCCTTCTTCTCAAGCGGGATGGGCAGCCAGTGGTGCTTTCCTCATCTTGCCTTCCCTGGAGGCCAAGACTCTGAGAGCTGCTCTAATTAATGTGCCTGGAGCGTCTTGTATATCAGCATCCCCGCACTTCAAAATGGTGGTGGGGGTGCTTTATTTAAAGCTGGTTGAATGAGCTTTATTTAAAGCTCCCCAGCCACCATATTGAAGTGCAGGGACACTGATACACGAGACAAGGAGGCTGGCTAGTGTGTGGCAATTACCCTGCTTCAGCAGACTTGATTGAGTCTGCTCTGATGCACTGTAATTGCAGCACGTTGGAGCAGCCTCTCAGCTCATGTTTAGGTTCCCGAAACGCCCTTCAAAATGAACAAGAATATAAGAAATGCCATACTGGGTCAGATAACTGGTCCATCTAACCCAGGTTCCCATATCTCACAGTTATGCTAAGGCAAAGAGTATTTATGAAGAGCCTAATGTAGATGAACCTGTCCCTCCTTTTCCTTTACAACTTCCAGCATTTAGATGCCTACAGAGTCCTAATTTGTAGGTTACAGCCCTGTTATGATGTTTAATAACCACTGATGGACCTATTCCTCTTTCAAACCTGGTTAAGTCATTAGACTTTTTAAAGATTTTGTGGCAGCTAGTGCCACAAGTTAATTACATACTACGCAAGACAGAACTTTGTTTTAAACCTTCTTCACACTAGTCATTATTTTATAGAATTCTATCATATCTTCCCACACACACACACACACACACACACACACACACACACACACACACACACACACCTTGGATTATTCATATTCTAAAGAAGAAGCTTCTTATACTGTATGCAAACATATGCCACCTATTTTGATCAAAAGACAATTAATGTTGGGATGAATACAAAACAGAATACACAAAACTGAATACAAAAATCTAAACATTGTGTATGAAGCAAACAATGTTTTAATGTACAGCTCTATCAGAGAAACTCTGTGCTTTAATTTTAGTACCAAAGCCAAATAGCTCAGTATCCAGAGCAAGTGAGTCAAAGATCTTACACAACTTGTTTCTTCGCTTAGCAGTCTTTGGATGAAAACTTGTATTTCAAGGTAGGACACAGTACTCCCTTAATTCAAGATGGTCGTGACTTTTTTTTTTCCTTAAATGTTAAACAGTGCAATATTGACGAATGAAGTTAAGTATCAACAAAATGCCATCCTATTAAGTGAGAGAGAATAAACACCTGAAGAGGAATTTTATTTTACTCTTTAAGGACAACTGGATGGAGGTTATGTCAAGGGTGTATCAATTGTTCTCCAGATTTCAAAGGAAAAGCTGTGGTCAAAGGAATTGATTTTTTTTCTTCCAGAAATCAGATAACAGGCACTTATCAAAGCTTTAAATAGGTTGGAAATGGTCAAAAATGAGAGATCCGAGCAACATAACACAGGAAAAGGACAAGAGGAGGAATCCATCAATAAAATAGCAAAAAAGTTTTACATAAAATAATGTGAACTTTGCAACTTGCAGTTTTGTAAAGACCAAAGCCAATTATTTGATAAAATTATATGGTCTGCCAAAAGCTAAAAGCTATAAGATATCCAGCTTCTACAGCAGAAAAAGACAGTACAAGCCAGCAAGACTTTAGAAAGAAGGCTGATATGGTCTTATTTTAGATTTGCTCTTTGGAGGCACTGCCTAGTTCTATTTTAAATTACCTTTGTAGCAAACATTAAAAAACAATCGTGTTCAAGGTACAGTAGTTGTTGGCATTCATAGCATCAAAGAAGCAATAATAGTTTTAGGCATATTACTTAGGTAAATTAAATTGCAAACCTGTTCACTTCCCTCTTCATGTCCCCCCAAAAACTCCACTATTAGTAATTATACAAGCAAGTCAAGATAGGAGGGAAGATTGCTCAGTCTATAAATATGAGATACACTATTTTTTCCACATTTAACTCACTGTGGCCCACATCTGGGGGCTGTCCTATTTATCTAAATGGAAGTACTGAACAACTAAGGGTGTGTGTGTGTGCGTGTGCATGTACGTGTGCAAGTGGTTGGAGACTCATAGCTTAATTCAGACAACACAAGTTTTCAGTGTCTAGAAATCTTTACCTTCCACGCTGAAAAAGTTTGGACTTGAATCTACCGTATCAGCTGATCTTAACAAACAAAATGGAGCCAATCCATATTTTCCATTTTAAATCCATGTAATCAAACGTCAAAACCTTTGTGGACCCTCAAAGTTAATGGTCTCCAAAGTCACGAGAGCTATCCTATACAGGCACTGATCTTGCTGTGGACCCCATCTTTTGCAGTCCCAAAGGATACAAGGGTATGTCTCCTGTATACGAAAAGTCCCTTCTCGGGCAAAAATTAGGTGCCTGGGATGGGCTTGTTCTGTTTTGCCTATTCTAAGCCTGTTTAGACAGCATAATGCAAAAGGAAATAAAGCTGCAAGGAGAAAAAGTTGTTAATATAACACAAAATTAAAATGCCAAGACCATATTGTGTGGGCTACATAAGTTGAGGAAATTTCTAGAACTAAATAGAGTGCTAAGAATGGTCACATGCTCACCTGCCACTAATCATACACTCATGTGTTCCCCTATATGAATTTACGGGGAATTAATATGTGGCAGGCTGGCTGGTCAGCTCGCCAGCAGCCCTGAACTGTTGTTAGCTTGAGCCTGAAGGGCTCGGACTCCATTGCTGGAGACAGTTTTCCTTCCCCATCAATCAGAGCAAGGCAGAAAGAAGGCAGCCCTGCCCTGACCCAGGAACTAGGTGAAAGAGAGGACTTGAAAGGGAACTAACTCCTGAGGCTTTACTATTGGTCTGCTCCCAATCTGAGGCTGGAGCCTCAAAAAGGGATAAAAAGCCAGCGTGCCCAGCACATGAAGTAGCTTTGTCAAGGAACGATGAAAAAGGTTTGAGACGAGCTGGTGGAGCTGACCAGCAGCGGTGGAGCAGTTGCTCCAGGAGAGCCCTGAAGATGTCTTTGCCAGATGGGAAGCAGCAAGTGGCTGGATCCCAGCCCTGCCGTGGAGAGACCCGTGATGACAGTGCACAGAGGGTCCGGGAGTGGATGGGCCCGGGTAGCTGCATGAGGCAGCCTGCATCCCCAAACCTGCATGAGGCAGGAGCAGAAACCCTTGGTGCACGGACTGGTGCACAGGGCTGGAGAGCCAGTGCACAAAATGGTGCATGGAGACTTCAGGTGTGGATGCGACCACAGCAGCTGCATGAGGCATGATAAAGTGTGGTTAGCTTTGCTGATGATTTCGCTGATGACTCATGTTCACCTTGGAGTCCACTATGACTCCAAGATCCCTTTCTGCTTCTGTGCTGCTGAGAGGGTCATTTCCCAGCCAATAGATGTGCTGGATATTTTTATACCCTAGGTGCAGCACTCTTTATTTGTCCTTATTGAACTGCATCATATTGTGTTCCAAGCTGTCCAAGTTCACCTGCAATCATTCCCTACCCGCCGGTGTGTTCACTCTGCCCCACAATTTAGTATCATCTGCAAACTTGGACAGAGTACACTTCACACCTACGTCCAGGTCACTGATGAAAACATTGAAGAGCACAGCTCCAAGGACCGAGGCCTGAGGGACCCCATTGCCCACATCCTTCTAGGACCATATCGACCCACCCACCACCACTGTCTGTGTGCGACCCCCGAGCCAATTTGCCACCCACCAGACCATGTAATCATCTAAGTCACAGCCTCTTAATTTATTTATGAGAATGGGATGAGATACCATATTGAAGGCCTTCCTAAAATCCAAGTAAATGACATGCACCTCTACTCCTGCATCTAAGCATTTTGTCACCTGGTCATAAAAAGAAACCAGATTACTCGGGCACAATCTACCTGCTATGAATCCATGCTGGTTGCCTTGCTGCATTACTTTTCCCACTGGACTCGCACAAATATGATGCTTAATAATTTTTTCAAAGACTTTTCCAAGGATGGAGGCGAGACTGACTGGCCTATAATTACTCAGATCCTCCTTCCTTTTCTTCTTGAAAATAGGGACCACATCGGCCCTTTTCCAGTCCTGTGGGACCTGACCCAAGAGCCACAAGTACTCAAACAGCCATGCTAGTGGTTTCTGGCCAATTCCTTCAGCACCCTCAGATGCAGTTCACCTGGGCCTACTGACTTAAACACAGCAAGTCCATCCAAGTAAGGCAACTGAGGCAAAAAACTCATTGAAGAGCTCAGTCTTGTCCCCCTTGTCTATCCTTAATTGCTCCTGCTTGTTCACTAGGGGTCCTATAATGCCCTGCACCTTCCTTTTACTCCCTACATACCTAAAAATTGACATTTTCTTGTCTTTAATTTCTGTTGCCAGCCTCAGCTCCCTATTTGCTTTGGTCTTTCTAACTGCCTCTCTGCAAGTGCGGACCAAGTAGGTATACTCCTCCTTGGTAGCTTCCCCCTGCTTCCACTGCCTATATGCCTCTTTTTTTGCCCTTAGGCTTCCCTGGATTTCTCTGTTTAGCCACGGAGGTTTTGTGGCCCCTTTCCTCCATTTCCCTCAAAATGGAATCATCTCCCTCTGCACCCAAAGAATCGCTCCCTTTAGGAATGACCACCCTTTCTGGACTTCCATCTTGCCTATGCTCCTATCCTGCAGTGCATCACTGACTAAACACCTGAGCACACTGAAGTTAGCCTTCCTAAAATCAAGCATTTCCACCCTACTAGTTATTTTTCCCACCCTGCACTGTATGCTGAATTCAACTGATTGATGGTCGCTGTCCCCAAGGTGACCACGAATCTGCAACTCCCCTACCAGGTCATCCCCAGTAGCCAACAGCAAGTCCAGTAAGGCATTCTCTCTAGGGGGACTGTATACCTCCTGTGTTACGTGAAGGTTCTGTATGCAGGTTAAGAACCTATGTGAATGGTTGGATTTGGGTGACTGCTCCTCCCAGCAGATGTCAGGGTAGTTTAGGTCCCCCATGACAACTATATCCCTAGACCATACAGTCTCTGAGAGCTGCCTCATGAACTCCAAGTCTAGCTCTTCCTCTGAGGATAACAGGATTGTAAGATGCTTATGTTTGAATTTACTGTATTGGTTATTTCTGTACACGTGATGTAACCTTATTGTGTTCAATTATTCTCCTGTCACTGCCAGCTATTCCTGTCGCTGAATTGTAATTAACCTGAGTTTTGTTGTTGAGAGCTCCTTTGCCTGTTGAGGGGCAGGGGCTACACACTGAACAGGAGGCCACACAAGATTGAGCCTGTGCCTAAGATAAGAGTGAACAAGAGTTATTGTTGGGGGAGAGAGGGAGAAAGAAATATTTGAATGTAAATTTATGGTTATAAGTTTTATGTTATGTTGTATCATTAAATCTGTAAATAGTTAAGTAGCACTGGGGCTATGGACAGACATTACACAAACTAGTTTAAGTGATCAGAAACTGGTTTAAACCTGTGACAGAACAGATGTTCAGTGCACATAAACCAGTTTGAAAATGGCTGAAACCAGTTTGAGATAAACCTGGTTGAATGTAGTATCAGACTCAACTGATTTGGCTCAAACCTGTTTATGCAATGTCTGTCCCAGACCCCTTGCTGGTTTAAGATAAACCAGACACCCCCAGCATCCCAGCATGCTCTCTGGGCTGGGTGGGGTGGGGGTCTCTGCTTCACAGCAGAGCTGGCCCTTCCCTTCTGCTGGAGCTTCAGCACAGACTGCAGGCTGCTTCCCCACTCCTCTCAACACTCCCTGCTAAGCATGAATTCCCCTCTCCCTTCTGCCTTGCTGCGGAGGTGTCTGTGTATTAGCTAGCAGACCACATGCTGGCTACAGTCTGTGCTGAATCAACAGGTAGAATCAATAGACAAAATCAACAGGTAGCTGGTAATGTCCCTCTGTTGTTTTCTTAATTGGGTGATAAATACTTTGTTAGGAGGGTGATAAACACTGTTATCAATTCCCTACTGGGGTAATCAAAGCAACCCTCCAAGGTCTGGCCATGTCCCCTCCCTCAGCTCAGTGCTGTACAAGGGATGGCAGGGCTGCTCTAGCACCACTCAGTTTCTGACCTGAGCCACCGCAGGCATGTGACTGCTTTTCTGGGATGTCTCTCTGGTTACAAAACTGATTTAGCTTAGCCAGGTTAGACTAACCTGCAAAGACTGAATAAATTCAGGCAGGCTCAGGCTTTTTGGCTGATACCTTCAAGTTCATAGATTCATAGATGCTAGGGTCGGAAGGGACGTCAAAAGATCATCGAGTCCGACCCCCTGCATAGGCAGGAAAGAGTGCTGGGTTCAGATGTCCCCAGCTAGATGCTTATCTAACCTCCAATCTAAGTTAGCTGGCCCTGACAATCTACACCCCAGGGTACTCAAGGACCTGGTAAGCATCATAATCCAGCCCCTGGCATGGATCTTTGAGAACTCGTGGCACTCTGGTATAGTGCCCGAAGACTGGAAGAAGGTCAATGTGGTGCCTATCTTCAAGAAAGGGAGGAAAGTGGATCCAGCAAACTACAGGCCCATCAGCCTGACCCCTATCCCGGTCTTAGAAAAGTTTATTAAAGAGGCCATCCTTAATGGACTGGCCAACGCCAACATCCTGAACGATAGCCAGCATGGGTTTGTTGCGGGTAGGTCTTGCTTGACCAATCTCACTTCCTTCTATGACCAGGTGACCTATCACCTGGACAAGGGAGAAGAGATTGATGTCATATATCTTGACTTAAAAAAACCCCTTCGATCTGGTATCCCATGATCACCTCTTGCCAAAAGTGGCAAACTGTGGCCTTGGGTCCACCACGATCTGCTGGCTGGGAAATTGGCTCCGTGGTCAGACCCAGAGGGTGGTAATTGATGGAAGTCAATTGTCATGGTACCCTGTGACCAGTGGGGTCCCCCAAGACTCTGTCCTTGGACCCATATTGTTCAACATCATTAATGATGTGAACATTGGAGTGAGAAGCAGACTGGCCAAATTCGCCAATGACACCAAACTCTGGGGCAAAGCATCCACACCCGAAGACAAGAGGGTGATCCAGGCTGACCTCGACAGGCTCAGGAAATGGGCGGACAAGAACCTGATGGTGTTTAACACTGAAAAATGCAAGGTTCTCCACCTTGGGAGGAAAAACCTGCAGCATCTTTATAGGCTCAGCAGTGCTATGCTGGCTAGCACTATGGAAGAGACTTGGGGGTCATGAACGACCACAAGATGAACATGAGCCTTCAATGTGATGCTGCAGCTAGTAAAGTGAGCAAAACACTGGCTTGCATCCATAGATGCTTCCCAAGCGAATCCCGGGATGTCATTCTCCCCTTGTACTTGGCCTTGGTAAGGCTGCAGCTGGAGTACTGCATCCAGTTTTGGGCCCCACAATTCAAAAAGGATGTGGAGAAGCTTGAGAGAGTCCAGAGAAGAGCCACATGCATGATCAGAGGTCAGGAAAACAGACCTTATGATGACAGGCTGAGAGCTATGGGGCTCTTTAGCCTGGAAAAGCACAGGCTCAGGGGTGATCTGATAGCCACCTATAAGTTTATCAGGGGTGACCACCAGTATCTGGGGGAATGTTTGTTCACCAGAGAGCCCCAAGGGATGACGAGGTCAAACGGTTATAAACTACTGCAAGACCGTTTCAGGCTGGACATAAGGAAGAATTTCTTTACTGTCCGAGCCCACAAGGTCTGGAATAGCCTGCCATCAGAGGTGGTTCAAGCACCTACATTGAACACCTTCAAGAGAAATTTGGATGCTTATCTTACTGGGCTCCTATGACCCCAGGTGACTTCCTGCCCCTTGGGCAGGGGGCTGGACTCGATGATCTTCCGAGGTCCCTTCCAGCCCTAATGTCTATGAAATTTTTTAATGTCTGTCCCTAGCCTGGGTGTCCTGGTCTCTGCCTCATTCTGTAGGGTAAGGAGGCGAGCTGGCCTACAGCTAAACCACGATGCTCTTACAGCATTCCCATACCTGCTAACATCCCTTCAATTGGAGAGCGGGTACCCTCCGGGTTAAAAATATGAGAGAAAATGAAACATTTCATAAGCTCCCCCAACTTTCTGGCATGACCACAGGCCATCCTGGGTCATGTAAGTTAAAAGATAAGCAGTTGCAAATATGTCTTGTGCTAAAGATAATCCAGCATTTGTTAATATTCCTTATATCCAAAAGATAACATTATCATTCCATTTCAGTTGCATTATTTAATGACATTTTATACAGTTGGAGTTTGCTTAAGTAATGGGTACACAACCTAATTTATAACTCAAAAAAAAATTCAAGGAGAAATGAAATAGCCAAGATAATTTATCTACTTCTGATACAAGCATGAATCAAAATTAATGTAGGTAAGCGAGAAAGAAAAATCAAATACTTGTCTTCCTAAATAAAAATCTACTATGATTCCCCAATGAAAAATGAAATTGTTTTTATTTAGCCAAGAAAAAAGACATACAAAATAGAAAAATTTAGACTTTTAGAAAATACAAATCAAACTCCAGTTCCTCTTAACCCCTGCCCATTTCTACTCCACTGGAGTGTATGTGGAAGAAACTACATTTGCAGCAAAATTAAAAAATAATAATAATTTCCTTTCCATTAGTTTCCAAAAATGTTAATATTTCTCATAATGGAGTAGGTGTGCAATGTTCTTTTCATAACACCTACATCTACATCCTCTAGATGAAAGCATGTATGAAAAAAAATTATCATGGTTATATAAAATCTATACATTTATAAATTAACCTCAGGCCAGTTACACAAACTGTAAAGCATTTGGGAAGTGGTCTTGATGGAAATGCATATACTGTATGCACAATTAGTGCAAACTCAGCCACCAAAATCTGGTTAAATCTCTCTGAAAACTTGGGATCAAACCAACCACTGTTGGTATGCAATACAGAAGCCTGAGGAAAGCACAGAATCCTATAGGTGATGCCATACTTTAGTCAAGGTGTAAAACCAAAATCACATCTGGTAATTTTCTTGAACATCATTCTTTCACAATAAAGGTAGTCTTTAGTTCAATGCTGTGTGTAAACTCCACCTTTTCTCTGAGCCGAGTCTGTATATAAAATGAACTTTTCTAAATAGGAAATTTTACCACCTTCAACTCTCCTATAAAGTATGAACTTTCATTTGTACCCAGGATAACTTTTACAATCTTTTCTCTGATGCCTGATGAAGAGTGTTTGTACCTCAAAGCTTGCAATTAACTATTTTTTTTTTTTTTGCAAATATCTAGTTGGTCTAATAAAAAATATCACTGCTACCACAAGTCCTAATTACTTTTTCCTCTAGACCAATATGGCAACAACCTGGATACCTTAAAATATGATACAGAGTCAATGCAATACGAATGATACACACAAATCACTATAAAGTTTGATCATCACAGTATAGTCTAGCTTAGCCTTTCTTAAGTAAACTAGTTGGGATAATAGGATGTTACCAACAGATAACCTACATATAAAGCTGTATTAACTCTAACATTTGCGTATACTATGTAAGCATGAAAACCCACACAATTTAGTCTATCCAGAGACCTTTTCTTCTGAAAACACACCCTTTTCTCCACAAAACATAAAACACCTTCTGTAAAACCTGGGCTTACCTCTTGCAATACTTCTCCCCTCCTAACATATGTGCACTTTCCAACTTCACAGAAAACTTTCAGGAGGAACAGAAAGTTCACTGCTTCACAGTCAAAGGAAAATGCTCCTGTACTGTTTGTTCAGAAGTTATTATATATCCCAGTATTCAAACAAGATAACAGGAAGCTTTCAATATAAGGATTCCCGTTTAGCCAAGCCAAAAAGAAGGTATAGCAAGGACATCATAGCCTGCGCTAACCAAAAATAGTATATACATAGTATTCTAGAGAAACAGCTAAAAGCACTGCAAAGCATTATGGTAATACATCTGCAGTGTTTGGGGTCATTACTACTCAAAAGTTCTTTTTAGAGGTAGAAGCCACAAAGTCTATCTGCTGATGCTAACCAGGATCAAACAAGTTAACGTGTCACATGAAAGTGTTCTTAAGAAATCTGACAGGAATTGGGTTCTTTGGTGCTCCCAAAGCTTTTAAATTGGAGGAAAAGGGCCAGGCAACCAACTCTTGAAACACAGTTCCCTCATTCCCAAAAAAGACAACATAATGTTAGGAACAACTCTTCAATAAAGTGCAGTGCGATTAGCATTTTATAAATCTAAATGAATTAAGTCTCTAATGAATAAGTATATGTAGGTGATGTGAGACTGGATAGCATACAATAGCTATAGTTCTAGTCAGAAATTACTGTCTAATTATTTGAATCAAATTCAAGGAGATCATCATGCCAAATTCTGCACTTAGTAAAAATGAACCTAATGTTTTTTAGTTAACATTCAGTAACAACAATTTCTACAGCACTCATTGAAGGAACATGTCTTATTTAGATATTAAAGTGCAGTTTGCAAGGACAGAAACATACATGCACACAGAGGACTTGGAATCCAAGATAACCCTAAGACTCAAAATAGACCCATCCACCAAACTCAAAGCCAGCAAATTCACCCTTGAATACTGTCATCTTACACTAATCAATAGAAATTCATTATTGGCTGGATTCAAGTAGAGCAAATTACATGGCCATCTGAGCTCTGATTTCAGTCAGACAGACAAGAAGGAGACTACCAGGCCAAGATCTGATGTAAAAGATTAAATTTACTTATCTTCATGTCTGTGAAATTAAATTCATAGCACCCAAGAATGTCTTCAAACTACAATAATAGTAAATTTAAATATTTTATACACTCAAAGGCCTCTAGGTACCTGCACAAAGAGAGAGGAGAGACATAATTAATCATTAATAGGCAATTTTGGTAACATTTGATTTATTATAATTCAATGTCCTCACTCCAGAAAATCACATCCATTATTCCTCTGAAATTCTACATCATTCACTTCTCTAAAGCATCATATAGTAAAACCTATAGGGTATTGGTAAGTCCTGATTAGCTCACTGTTTCATTAAAATGGTCAAAGAGCAAAACAAACAAAAAACCTCCTACTTATTCAACACAGCATCTTCCATACAGAAGTCTCAAAGCACTTCAATAGCATTTAGAAATGAATTTTGACAAGGTAAGTACTCATGACCCCAATTTTATGGTGGGGAGAAATGAAGCACAGAGAGGTTAAGTGGTTCGTTCAAGCCTGTGGCTAAGGAATAGAACTAAAGCTCCTACTTGCCTATTCTACGGCCTGATCATAAAGATCTTTTTTTGTGGGGAGGGGAGGGAAGGAAAAAGTAAAACAGACAACAAGAATAAAGAAGAACCTCTGGAAATGAGAGAACAGTTATCCAAAAGGAACAGAATAGTTATCCAAAAGGAACAGATCTTGCAAGGAGTACTTTTCATATAGAAGCATCTTCTCAGTCAGGTTGGAGTAACAGAGATGTTCTCAAGTCCCAGAATCAATTAGTGGCTATATACAAATGTTTATTTCTAGCAGCAGGAAATTTCCACTACTAGAAATGATTCCAGGTGAGGGGACAGTACAGACATTCAATCTGCAACTGAGCCCTCTCCCCTGGTTCTTATGCCTTCCCAAGACAGAAGTAATCCTGTTCTAGGGAAAGTGTGAGCTGCTTCAGTCTTCCCATTCCCAGGAGGAATGGAGCAGTGGGGTAAAGCACTCTGCCTGCTTCTCACACTGGTGACTGGTGTGAGAAGTGAACAGGGGGGCTCACAGCACTGTCCTTTCCACTAAGCTCCCAACAGCTCTGTGGCAAAGCCCCCATCCACTCTACACCCTGGAACTGCAGTGTGAGGAGCCGCTTTTCTAAGGAGAGCTTCCCTGGCCCAGTAGACTTTAAATCACCACATGTGCCCCCCACCTGGGCACTACATGCAGCATTTAAAGCCCATTTCAAAGCCTTTTCCCATCCCATGGGATGGGAAAGCCACCTCAAGCCTGCTTCCTTGGGAACCAAGGTTCCCCTTGCTGCCCCTGCCATCTAGTCGGAGACCAAGGGTTGTGATTTATATTACCAAACCAAAAGAACTTTATGTCTTACCAATTCTTCAACGGCAGTAATGCATCCATTTATCTGTTTCATCATAAGAGATCTGCATATGCTACATTTGCTACCAGGATTATGACCTGATGACTACATAAATAAAAATACTATATCAGTAGTTTCAGTTAGTTCCAGTGATGTCTATTAATTAGCATTTAAAAATGCTGTAAAAGTATGCCTCCTCTTTAGATAAAGAAATCTGCATTGGAAATGGCTGGCTCAAGAACTATACTTTTAATGTTGCTATTGGGAAAAAGTCTGGGATTTATATTCTTAGGTAAGAGATCCAATATTTGCATGTACAACCTGATTCATCTTTTGATCCCAATATCTGCATCATTCACCTTATCCCCTGGCCATAGTTAGGAAAACTGCAGGAATGAGCAAAAACCAGAAGCCCTGGAATTAAGTTAAGAAGAACCACCAAAATCTAAAATGCTGAATGATCCCTTTCACATCAATTCGGATTGAAAGGCTTCCATCAAGTTGGACTGAAATCCTTAAAGCATCCAGGGCTGCTGGGTTTCAGCCTAGTTGCAAGTGCCATCATAACAACAGCTTAGGACTTCAGTTTCCAGTGAAAATTAAATGCGGTGGCCCATGACAGCTTTAAAAGTTAACTAAAAACTTTCTGGTACCCCTAAAAAGCTGCAGGTTCAGGTTCAGTTTTCAGATATTGTGGCTGGTTTTCTGGTTTATCTGATCAATTTGCCCAGACTCATTTTTCAGCTTGTGAGCACCCACTCTCACTGGTGCATTCTGCTCCAAAAAATTAAGTTGATCATCTCTGCTGTGGTTTTCTCCAACAGATACAACTGTTGAAAGACAGCCAGACAGACAAACAAAGATAAGCATGACCAGCTTCTTATCCTGCTGCTGCTCTGCATAGGACATGTCTCCCTTCCTTATCTGTATGGGACATGTCCCCTCTCAATATCACCCAAAGTTTTTTCTGATTTTACAGCAAACTACGCACAGGCACAAGGGGCCAAAAATACATCTGAGGACAAGTACACCTACTCCCATCCATTAAGAGGGATGGGTAGAGTAGCTCATTTAATCATATCTACACCAGTGCAAATGTGTCTTCCCTGTTTCAGGGTTGTTGGTTGTAGTTGTGTTGGTTTAAGGACGTAGGCAGACAAGATTCTTTGGATAAATGTGATATCTTTTATTAGACCAACTAAATTAGTTGGAAAAATTGTTCTCTCTAAACCCTGGACCTCCAGTGTGAGGAGCAGGTGGGATTTTTGCCCTGCTTCTCTAAGAGCTTCCCTGGCCCAACAGACATTAAATCACCATATGTGCCCCTCACCTGGGCACCACATGCAACATTTAAATCCTGTGGGGATGGGAAATAACCCTTGAGCCTGCAAAAGCTTGCAAAGAGCAATTTTTCCAACTATTTAGTTGGTCTAATAAAAGATTTCACATTTACCCAAAGAACCTTATCTGCCAATGTATCTTCCCTGCATGAATCGATAGGGCATGAGGGGCAGACAAAGCTAGCAGTGCAGCTGGCAAAACACAGACCATTGGACCATATAACCCCAGTGCAGCTGGCAAAACACAAACCACAGACAATATAACCCCAGGTAACCTCTCTACATTTTACCAGCTATGTTCTATCATCAGGTCAACATTCCCCTTTTCCCCTCCCACCTACCTGTCTCACACCTATGGTCTCCCATAACCTGTGATCCTCACTGCCATGCATTTGCATTTTCACAGACCTGCATTTTGCATATTGGCTTCTATTCTACCCAGGAGATCACAAAACACCAGTAAACTCTCCCTATGCATGAATAAGGGTGTCTGTGCCTGAAAGCTTACAAAGAACGTGCCCAACTATTTAGTTGGTGTAATAAAAGATATCACATTTACCCAAAGAACCTTGACAGACCATTGAAAAAATTCTAGTGAAACATTTTTCCTTATGTGACAAATTGTTTCCTTTTTTTTCCCTTTAATTTTCCATTGGGAGCCTGATTCAGTGTAATCCATTGCCCCCTGGGGATACCAGCCAATCAGCCCTGACCTCTGCCCTGGTTGCTATCATTTGTTTCCCGGAAGTCTGCAGAGCCAGCAAAGCATGCTGGGATGTATGCTCTGGGGCCCCCTGCCTGGGTGCCATCAGCAGTACAGGCTGTTTGCAGAACAGGGCCTGATAAATACTTGTACACATTTCTGTCATTGAGGTTTTTAACTGGCTGAATTGAATGGTTTAACTTCCACCCAGCACCCTACCTAGACTCCCGGTGGCCTTGGGTGAACTTTTAGTATCAGGCCCTCCTTTGCCAGAGATGATAATAATAATAATAATTACAAAATTACCATTTTAGGGCCCCCTTTCTGTCTGAGCCCCGGATGGCCACCCAGTTTGCCCATGCCTGCGTCTGGCCCTGCTTCCACCTATTCATTTGAACGCTTGCATGTGCCTTTTGTCAGTCACTTCTTAACATACCAGGGCTGTCACATTACTCCCCTAGCTTTAGAACACTTAAAATTCCTTGTATTTTTCTGCCCTTTTTGTTGTAGATACTGACATATGTAACAATACTGTATTCCCCTTGCAGCTACAAGCTAGATACTAGAAATAAAACTAAAAGCATTATTACAGCAAAGTGCATCTAAAAGGGTTCCACTTTGTCAAAACAGTTCAGGTTCATAGTTGCAAAAACTATTTTATGCAAATACCAAATAGACAAATAAGTTAAACATTTTAACAGTTTGAAGGGTACTTAAGACTATGGGCTATCAGTTTGAAGGACTGGAGACATTAATTTGAGTTTTTAATAGCGTCACTAGCGCAGAGAACATTGGACCATGAAGAAAGATTTGCCACATAGTTACAACAGTAAACTCTGAGTCTGATCTGCTAGACAACTAAGAAAAGAAAAAGATGAACAAAGGACATTTTGAATTCTGTGATAAAGGGCAAACATAAAGAAATCTCTTGAAATTTATCATTCTGTTGATCAAGTAATGTTTTTATCAAGAAGGAAGATATTAAACTATTAAGTTCATAAAGAAACATTCTTCCAAAACCAAAATTTGATGAAGGAACACTTTTTAATTTAATGTCTTCACAGACACACAGCAAAGAGAATACTCTCATTCATTCTTTACTGATCTAATTTAGTTTTCCTAAAACTGGCAAAACTGCGTTTACATTTATTATATATTTCACCACATTTCTGCCACTACAGCCAATATACTAGATTCTTAGGAATGTACTGAATACAAGTAAAATGATATTAACCAACAAAGAAGTTGCTTTGCTTACTTCCTAAAAGTATGTCCATTTCTTTTTCATCCCCATAGCCTTCTCTCCCTCTCTCATACATGCTGCTGCTTGAGAAAGCTTTTGTATCCATTAGTTCATAACTAACGTTATCATTTAAGTAATTTATAATGCAAAAATCTATCATTCTTCTTTATAATGCACATTTCTCTAAAATGGTGTAGCTTCCCATATTACTATTTTTAAATCTACCTCTACCAAACCAGTTCGTTATTCAAAAAATATTTTTGTTTACTTTTCTTGGGGTATTTGACACATCTTTTTGTATAGTCAATTTCATTGTTTCCTGGTATGGTCAACTTCTCCCAGACTCAAGTTCATTCTAAGAAGAAAAACCCTGTTAAAATATTTGTACAGGTTTTTTTTCTAGTCAGGATACACTGCATCTATATCTAGTTAATTTATTTTTAAAGTAATTTAAAATATATAGATCAAAGAGAATGTCTCTTTAATTAGTTTTAAGTTACCTTAGCATACATGCAAACAGGTGAGGAAAAAAGGCCTTTTAAATACTTTTATGTATAGGGAAATAGAATATGTATTTATATATAGTTCATGCAGGCAATGTGAGATAGAGCTACAAGCATTGTTTCATTCAAAGCACATCATAGCTTTCTCACTCTTGAAAACAGAAGTATAAAAGGCAAATTGCATAACACAATTTGCAGCTGAATTACAGTACACAGAAATTAATTGGACATTTTATAATTGAAGGAATACTGTATCTAGATAGAGGCCAAAAACCTTTCCAGTACTATAAAATTGCCATTTGGCATCCCATCAGTAGAGAACCTGAACATCTCAATTGCTTCCTGTTCATCCCTAGTGAGACACAGATTTCTTATCTCCATTTACAGGTTGGACTCCTCCACATTATTCAAAGTATGCAGCAGAGCTAAAAAGCAAACCTAAACCCAAATCCTAGACCACTGAATTAACTAACAAATAATTGTTCCTATTTGCACTATCAATTCCTCTCCTCCAAACTGTTTTTAGGCATTCTGGTATTTAGTTGGATAGGATTTAAAATAACCCAAAATACTGCTATGATTTTAGTAACTATTCTAAATCATACCTAACATATTTTGCCCCGCAGATCTAGATGCAATGCTTCCTGCATATGACAGATTCCTACTCCCATCACACTGTCCGATTCACAGCAGTGTCAGGAGATAACAAACAGTCTCTCCCTTCCATCATCTCCTGACCAGTAGGCAGATACTATACAGCTGTGGTTCTCAAGCTTTTTAGACTCAAGGAACTCCTCCTTAGATTCAAAGCACCCCTTGGGAAATGTCAGCTCTTGGTTTTCATAGATTTTTTGCCTACAGAAAAATAATAAAGCAATCTTCTGTTGAAAAGGATTCAGAAAAAGCACCGCAGGTTAGAATGCTTTTAACACCATGAATTTCCATTTGAAATTTCTGGGTTTATCTTGTGAATTATGTTTGCACACCTAACAGTGCTATGATTGTGTGTCACCTCATGTCATCCTTGAAAGGTTTTCTAGGTACTCCAAGGTGCTGCCACACCCCTGGTTGAAAAATCACTGTTCTATAACCATGGGGTGAGACAAGGTACTTTTTTGCCAGGAAGCAGCTAGAAAACAATTTTCAGGATGGGTGTCTCAGGGGCCTTGTACATGCACTCGGCATTTAGTCACTAAAAATGTTCCTGGTTTAATTTTTTTGTCTTAGTTTAAGACAGTTAAATAAGTAACATGGGTTGTGATTTACAACATAAGGACTTATTATGCTATGACTAGTAAAATGCACTAGAGGGCATGCCAGAAGGAGCTGGGTCACTGTGAGAAGGTGATCATAGCACTGTTGGGGGGAGCCTGGGGGTGGGGTGCCCCCCCAAGTCCCGGCAGTAACAAGCAGGGGAAAAAAAAAATTGGGGTCCAGGTGGAAAGAGGCTGTGGCTGGCTTGGCCAGCCATCTGACTGTGAGAAGGGCATCGTGGCACTGTTGGGGAGGGCCTGGAGGCAGGGATGCCCCCTCCCCCTTCTCTCCCCCAAGTCCCAGCAAGAGCAAGCAGGGGTGGGGGGAAATGTGGAAAGAGTCTGAGGCTGATAGGGACAGCCAGAAGCTCGGTGCATGTGCAAAGGTGGAACACATTTTTTGGAAATCTCATTTTTCATTAATCTAATATAAGCAATAAAATAATCAGTAAAAATTTGCAAGATTAGTACCTGGCGTCTGGAAAAATCAGTGCAGAAAAAATTAGATGAACTTCCATGGATTTCCGTAGATTTTCAAGTGAACCCAGTGGTGCAACAGTTGCAAAGTAGGGAAAATCACGTTTTTGGGCATCAGTCAGACCCACATTACAAATTTAAAATGATAAAAATAATCCTCATGGAAGAAATTCAGGAGCTAAAACTAACACATGCTTGAAGTGTTTTAAATTACCACAATAAAAAAAATAAAAAATGATAAAATCAGCTGATAACATGGACACAGTGCTACGTAGCTAGCTTAATGGTGATTGTTGTCATGTGGACACAGGAAAAGGGTAACGTGGAAACAGGAGAGGTGTCATATGGACAAGCGCCCTCAGGTACCAAGACAGGTTGGATCAAAACATTCATCTTGCTTGTTATTCTGTCATCACATTCCTGCTCTTCTTACTGCTTCTTACTCTGGCTATGAGGGTTCATTTGATATTCAGGAAATCCTCAGAGCTGCCTCTGAGTTCCCAGCTGTGCTCTGGGTAAGCACAATGATGGTCTGCAAGCATGGTAATCACTCAATATAGATAATAGCTAGTGGCTCTACAATGATTATTACAGCATACTTAAGGGTTTCTGGATTAGTCTCCCTTTTCATTAAAAGCAGATAAACAAAGATCTGCAGAATCCATGGCATTCCTTCCATGGGAGAAGAGAAAGACCAATGTTTGCCATCATTTTATATGACAAATACCTCAAACATCAATTTGATACCAGAAAAAAATCACTCTGCTTGTTTGTTGCTGCAAGCATGTCTGCCGAGAACACCATTAAGTCCACCAGAAATAAAGTGACTACATGATATATGCCACTGCAGCTGACAATATCTTGAAACACTAAATTCTGCAACAGATTGAACTTTTAATGAGTTTTTATTCACAATGAGACATGCATCTGAGTTCAGGCATCTTTAGTAATCAAATATTTCTTCTTTTCTGTATCATTCAAATGTTTCTGCATCTGGTGCGAGCTGATATCACTGCACTATGTTGACATTAAATGACAACAAATAAGCAATTTATTTATTTTTTCTTGCCTGTCTGCTTCCAAGAGAACAGTCTTTTGTACAAATGATAAATTTACCATTACAGTGATTTGTACATATGAGTCATTAAATTGTCCAAAGATACATGAGTTACAAGCTGAAACTTTACAAAATCTATTGCTTAATATATGCAGAGGGTTATGAATGTGTACAAGATGAGAGATGCGGGGGGGGGGGGAGGGAAGGGGGGAAATCAACAAAACATTACCCCTACTTTTATTTAATAAATCTTTCTTTTCATCTTGTTATGGGCACCAGTTTCTTCTAGGTTTTCAGAAATCCTTTCCACTTCATTTTTATGTGGTATGAGTATTATATAGTAATACATAGGAATTATTGCCGCTGCCACTCCACCCAGGTCCATGGGGAGCCCCCTAAAATGGAGGGCCCAGGCCAGTCACCCCGATTCCCCCCCCCCCAGGGACAGCCCTGCCTTTAGCCTTCTTGGCAACAAAGGCACACTGCTGGCTCATATTCAACTTATTGTCCACTGTGACCCCCAGGTCCTTTTCTGCAGAGCTGCTGCCCAGCCAGTCAGCCCTCAGCCTGTACTGGTACATGGGACTGTTCTGTCCTGAGTGCAGGAATTTGCACTTTTCCTTGTTGAACCTCATGAGATTCATTTTGGCCCAATCCTCCAATTTGTCTAGGTTACTCTGAATCCTAACCCTACACTCCAGTGTATCTACTACTCCCCCCAGCTTGGTGTCATCTGCAAACTTGTTGAGCGTGCATTGTCTGCCATCGTCCAGGTAGCTGATAAACACATTGAACAAAATAGGCCCCAGGCCCGACCCCAGGGCACATGATACTGGCTGCCAACTAGAAATCGAGCCATTGACTACTACTCTAAACCTAAAGCTCCAATCAGGTTTCTATCCACCTTACATTCCATTCATCCAGCCCATATCCAGTCCATACTTCCTTAGCTTGCCTGGGAAAATGTTGTGGGACACGGTATCAAAAGCCTTGCTAAAATCAAAGTACACCACATCCATCAATCTTCCCACATCCACACAGACAGTCATCTCATCATAGATGGCAATCAGTTTGGTCAGGCATGACTTGCCCCTGGTGAATCCATGCTGACTGTTCCTAATCACCTTCTCCTCCTAGTGCTTAGAAATGGATTCCCTGAGGATCTGCTGTATGATTTTTCCAGGGACTGAGGTGAGGTTGGTCTGTAGTTCCCTGGATCCTCCTTTTTCCCTTTCTTAAATATGAACACTACATTTGCTCTTTTCCAATCATCTGGGACCTACCTGCAATCACATTAGCCAACTCCCGCAGCACCCTTGGATGCATCCCATCTGGCCCCATAGACTTGTACCTGTCCAGCTTTTCAAGGTAGTCTCTAACCTGTTCTTTCACCACCACGGGCTATTCACCTCTCCCGCAAACCGTGCTGCCAAGTGCAGTAGACTGGATGCTGACCTTAGCTGTGAAGACTAAGGCAAACAAGGCATTGGGCACTTTAGCCTTCCTGTATCCTCTGTGACAAGGCTGCCTCCCCCGTCCAGTGAGGGACCCACATGTTCCCTGATCCTCCTCTTGCTACCAACACACTTGTTGAAACCCTTCTTGTTACCCTTTACATCCCTTGCTAGCTGTAACTCCAACTGCACTTTGGCCTTTCTGATTTCATCCCTGCATGCCCGAGTAGTGCTCTTATACTCTTCTCTAGTTATTTGTCCAAGTTTCCACTTCTTATAAGGTTCCTTTTTGTGTTTTAGTTTACTGAAGAGTTCCCTGCTAAGCCAAGCTGGTCTTCTGCCATACTTGTTAGTCTTCATGTGCATCAGGATGATTTGTTCCTACACTCACACTAAGGCTTTAAAATACAGCCAGCTCTCCTGGACTCCTCTCCCCTTCAGTCTGGTTTCCATGGGGATCCTGCCTCTGAGCTCCCTGAGTGAGTCAAAGTCTGCTTTTCTGAAGTCTAGGGTCCTTACTCTGCTGCTCTACATCCTTCCTTTCCTCAGGATCCTGAATGCAATTATCTCATGGTCACAGCTGCCCAAGCTGCCATTAACTACTACATTCCCCACAAATTCTTCCCTGTTTGTGAGCAGGAAAGAACATTGTACCTAGTTGGCTGCTCTGGTACTTGCAGTACTCTCCAAAAACTTCCTGGATCATCTGTGCACTGCTGTATTGCCCTCCCAGCAGATGTCAGAGTGATTGAAGTCTCCCTCGAGAACCAGGGCCTGTGATTGGGAAACTTTGCTAGCTGGTTGAAGAAAGCCTCATCCATCATCATAATGCTATTGGTATTTCAGCCAGTTTATAGCTCCAGACCTACAAATGTAGTATATGCACTGACTGTTGCACCTACACAAAAAATTAGTTCAAGCCTTTACAAGTCTATAGAGAGGCAGTAGGGCACCAACACATGCACTGGACACTACAATCAGGAGGATGCAAGTGTATTTAATACACAAGCATATCTAAACTCTCAAAATCTTACTTATACCCACTATCTAAAAGGAATTTCAATGTGTTTTTTTCTAAGTCAAGATACACATACGTTTAAACTTACTAAGTTTTAAAGGTTTTCAGTTTCTAGTAGAGAACTTTTAACAGTATGCGCTGACAATAATAGTGACAATACTGATTGATAACTAGAAGTAAGATGAGATTCATTTTAAAATTATGAAAACAGATTTTCTGCTCCTTCAAGTTTTATTAAAAATGCTTTTCAGAAGAAACTTACTAAGCAGAAAAAATAATTAAACATATGCTAAAATAAAACATATAATGTGTTTAGTTAAATTCTTTTACTTATTTTAGTTATTACTAAAATAATATGTTAGTAATAATAATTTTACTAAAATAATTTTAATAAAATAATAATAATAATTTTACTAAAATAATAAGTTAGTAATAATAATTTTAGTTATTACTCGAGACTACATTAGGAGAGATGGTATTATTTTCAAATCAACAATATGTCTCAAATTTTATGATCCTTCTATAAGATTTACATCTAGCTCAAGCCCTGCAATATATTTTATCTATATATTTCTCTCTTATCGTCTTAGAAAAAAATACTGAAGGCATTTTTTTCATGCTTCCCTAAATGGAAAAGTTTGGCCAAAACTCTGAATTCTGGGTCTGAATTTTTTTTTAAGGGTTGAAAATATCTGAATCACACCCACTTCTGTTTATTAACAGAATTTAGATTTAAAACTGAGAGAAGCAGCTATTTCTATGGAGAAGCATAACACGGCTATGACGCCTCATACCACAAGTTCTCCACATTGCAAGGGAGCAGCATGGAGGGTTTTTTTGATCCCTGGATATCCAGGGGTGGAGAAAAAAAGCAGAGTGGTGCACATGGCAGCAGCATATGCCAGCCAGAGCCTGGCCAGCCTGAGTCACACTCCACTGCCAGCCAGGCTCTGCATGGCAGAATCGCCACTGCTGCAGCCCCAGGAGACCCCTGGGACCCCAGTGCTGGCCCCAGCCTCCCCTTCTCCCCACCACCCAGTAATGCTGTGTGCATGGAAGGGGTGTTCCCCAGGGACAAGTAGTGGTGGCACAAGGTAAGAATTGCAGTCATGAAGAGATTGGTGGGCCTGGTTTTGTTCAACATATTCATCGATGACCTCAAAATGGGAGTGCACAGTGAAATCCCCAAGCTGATGGAGACAAAATGCAGAAAGATCTCACAAAGCTGAATGAGCAAAAAATGGGAAATGAACTTTAATGTCAATGACTGCAAGGTAATAGACATGGAGAAAAATAACCTAGATTATATATATCAGCTGTTACAGCTAGCTACAACTCTGTAAAGAGACCTTGAATTCATGGTTCTCTTATACATAAGCGTAGTGCAGACTGGCAATCAAAAAAAGCCAATAAAACATTGGGCTCCATTAATAAGGGAATTAAAAACAAAATGAGAAATATCATCATGCCACTATACAAATTCATGGTGCAAGTACATCTTGAATACTGTGTGCAGTACTGGTCTCAACATCTCAAAAAGATATAGTGGATTTAGAAAAAGTACACAGAAGGGGATGATCAAGGTGATGGAGCTGCCATACCAGGAAAGATTAAAACAGTCTAAGACTTTTCAGTTTGTAAAGAAGAAGGGGAAACAATATATGATATATGAGTTTATAAAATCATGAAGTGTTTGGACAAAGTGAATAGGGAGCTGTTCTTCACTAACTCCCAGAATACTAGAAGTATTCTGAAGTTATGGGAGATTACAACCACTGAAATTAGTAGGAGATAGGTTTACCACAGGAGGTTGTAGGACAGATAGTATAACCAAGTTCAAAAAGGGACTAGACAAAATCATGAATGATAGAGCCATTAATAGCTATTAAACAGAACAATCAGGGATGTATTCTCTGGCATTTCTAAAGCAATGGTGGATACCAGGGTGGGTACGACAAGACATAGGTCACTAGATATACCCTGTTCATATGCTCTCCCACTAAAACACCAACTACTGCCACTGTTGGAGACAAGATCTGGGGTGAGATAGACCATTGGTCTGATCCAGTATGTTCTTATGTTCTTAGTGCCATTTGAACATACACAGAAAAGTAACATCATCAGCATTTCACTTCAACATTTTTAAATTACATCATCCTAGCTGACTTTTGAAATTAATTTTCATTTTCTTCATATTACTTGATTTTCCACAAATATAATACAAAAAAGGTAAAATTAGAAAAAATGTTTTGAATACCCTGAAACAATTATTTACCCTAAAATTATATGGAGATTTTTATGTTTCATCCTAATTAAAATTTTGAAATTCCAAAATGCTTTGAACATCTTTAATATTATTAGCACGTAACTCACTAACAGAGAGTTTCACACTGGCCCAAAGGATTCCAGACAATTTCTATTGATATAGCCCTGCCTATTTCAACAGAGTTAAAACTGAGAAAATTTTTGAGTATGTTGAGAAATCTCTACCATGCTATAGTTCTTCAGAAGCTTTCTCCTTCTAATAGGACTAGGAGTATAATTTTTATATCAAACACTTCTGTGCACACCTGTTGACATTTATGCAAATAGACAGTCTGAAGCTTAAAAGAAAGAAAGCAGAGTTCATGGGCATAAAAGATGGTGAGTGACAGGTTATACTAACAAGTATCTAGGAAACCAATTAAAACTAAAGAGGCTGTCAACACTTGGCTTTAATATGCATATATATTTCAGAGCCATACAATGCAAGGGCAATTTTGACAGACAACAGCACTTCAAGGTTTTTCCAGAAAAAAAAATCTAAGAATTTATCCTCACAATATTTCCATTAAAAAGAGTAGATGTTTCTGCTTTCTACCATTTAAACTCAACTTTTTTTTTTCACCTGGCTTGCTAGAATTTTTACTTTTTTTTAGAATTATTATTAATTTCTGTATGATCAGTCATTCAGGTCTTTTGTGGCTTAATGAGTTTTCGTATCCATGACACCTTGGCTAGGGACAAACATTCAAAAAGCATGAGCCTGAATTGATTCAATCTTTGCAAGTTAATCTAACCTGCAGAGACTGAACAAATTTGCAAGTGGATAGACATTCACTTGTGAATCAGGAAATGGAGGCTCAAGCCTGCAGTGGCTCAGTCTGGAAGGGTGCGGGCTAAAGCAAGCCCTCCCTTCCCTTTCACATTGCAGAGCTGAGGGGGACATGGCCAGGCCCCAGCAGGATGTTATGATTATGGAGGGGTTTAAACCCCTACCCTGGTCTGCACGGTTCCCAGCCGGGGTATGTCTGAAGGGGCTGGTAGGGGAAGCAGCTCTCACCAGGCTTTTCCTGGCTTGCTGCTCAAGGGATGGGAGTGTTGCCAGCCCCTGGCCCCCAGCCCCTGGCTAGCACTGTGAGGCAAAAGGCAGTGGGGAGGAGGGACAGGGGATTTTAGGAGGGAAGACTGCTTGTGTTGAGTGCATGCATCTGTTGATGATACTGAGCACTTCAATCTCCCTCTCCCTACTTCTTCATACTGTCTGCAGCAGTGACAGGCACTGCACTCATTGCAAACCAGGTAATTTCTCAGACCTCTCTCTGTCCCCTCTTGAACACTGACAGATTGCAGCCTTTGAAGCAAGCAAGCCAGCAGGCAGCTTATCAGAACATCAGGAAAACAAAGCCTCTCTCATTAGTTCATGCTATTCTTAAACAGCTATTTCCAAGGAAGGAACGGAGGGACATTACCAGCTGACCTGTTGATTAGCTCCAGAAAGCCCTAAGCAGGCACTGTTCTCTCTGCCTTTGTTCCAGTGAAATTGGAGACACACACACAGACACCTATCCGCATTAGCTAGCGTGACGGCAGTGTGGAAGATATCAGCTGGGGTCCCTGCTGTGGAAGAGTGGGGAATCACTGCTTGAGCAGCAAGCAAGAGGAAGGCTGGGTAAGGGGAAGCCAGGCAGACACTGCTGTCTCCAGGCTGCAGTCTCTCACCCCTTTTCTTCGCCAACTGGATCTCTGGCTAGAGAGGAAAGGGGTGGGGCCAGCCCTGCTCTCTGGAGCAGACAGCCCAGCCCAGCCCTCAAATTAGCTCTAAATAATATCAACATCAAATGCATAAATATACAGAACCAATAAGCTACACTAGGGTTACCATACCGCCAGGTTTTCCTGGATTTGTCCTCTTTTTTGGCCCTGTGTGCTGCGTCTGGGCAGGTTTTTAAAATAAGAGCAAATGTCCGGGTTTTTTGTTGTTCGCTCTACTCTCCCAGGCTGGCTGCTTGGAACTGGGAGTAGAGGGCAATGTAACTGGCTGTCAGGGGTCACATGGTCCCCACACAGGCCCCAGTAAGCCAAGTAAAGAAAGAGAGTGTGTGTGTGTGTGTGTGTGTGCGCGCGCACACACACATGCGCGCACACGCACTGCTTGAGCAGCAGGGCTGCAGGTCAGAAGTGAGGGGCACCGGCAGGGGTAGTGGAGCAGGGGGCAGCAGGTCCAGAGCATGGGGCACTAACAGGGCTGCGGGGCAGGAGGCTGTGGGAGCAGGGGCTTAGGAGTGAGGGGCTAAGGCAGGGCACAGGCATATCACTGCCCCCCCTGCTAATTATATGCCCCTCACCCCTCTCCTCCTCCCTTCCCCCAAGTGTCCTCTTTATTGCTGCTGGAAATATGGTAACCCTAACACTATATTAAACAAACTAAAAACTCTAAAAAAACCCTCTGATAACACACTAAATGCACATGAAGTCTATGAGAAGGCAGTAAATCCCAAAAGAAAAAGCAGTTTCAAAGGGGAGTATGCTACTTAAAAAATAAATAATAACCATGGACTCCTAAGACCTAGATTCCTATACAAATATTCCACTCAGAATTCTTGCCAATAGCATATTATCTGCCAATAAAGTTACCTAATAAAGTCTCAAGCATACCAGAGTCTTGACCTGTGCACACACTTTTAATAAAATATGTGTGTGTACGTCATGGAAACACTGAAGTGTGTAAAGTTAAGCATATGAGTGAGTGATTGCAAGATGGAGGACATAACTTATAGACTACTGTTTACAATGCAGTATCTATCCAAGCCAAAATATAATGGAAAAACTATTAATTTAATATGAAATACCATCATAACTTATGTAATAAACATTCTCACTGGCAGATGTCAACTAATCTGGCAATGCAATTATCATTTTCTATTTTACAAAAAAATATTTCAAAAAAGGACACTTTTTCCTAAACTTATGGAAATGTCAGTTTTTTGTAAATTAACACATACATACATAACAATTTAAATAGCTTTTTAAAAATGTCATTACTCCCAATATTCATAGCCTGAAACGAAGAATGGAAATCTCTTTACCCTACAGCTGGTTGCTCTATTTGCATAATAAACAGAAGTGGGTGGTTCTTGCGTTGCCTTGACATTTCTTTACACCATTTAGGAGAAACAACTTCTCACAATTATGACTACAGCTATTCTGAACTGGTCTCTCTCTCTCAGCTTTTATTTTGTATAGACAATATTTATTCATATATTTACATGTTTAAATATATTTCAGTCTATACATTTGCATTTGAATAATATACTTATCATGTATATAATGAATGTGATTTTTAATTTTTTTTTTTTTAGGTTCCAGTTGTTTTAGTTTAGTTTTGTGGGATTGGTTTCTGTTTTGATAGGAGATGCACCATTTTCACGAGTAAAAAGTGTTTATTAATTATAAAATTACAAGGTATTAAAAGCTTCTCAAGGAACCTTATTGGTTCCTTATTGGGCGTTCAGGCTTTGTCCCTTTGCTAAACTTGCTAAGAGGTAGCTATTCATTTCAAGTAGGTGAGAGTAAGACAGAGAAAAATGCTCGTCTCAGGTAGCAGATCCAGGATGGCAAAAAGGAGGGATGCAATGGCAGTTGAGAGCTTACTGCACGCACAGAGTGAGCTCACGGGTAAATGCATCTGGCAGCCAAGATGGGACCTCTAGACAGTGAAGGGGGATGTGATGGCACCACTGTGCCCCATCTTGCTCCATCTCTGCTCAGTCCTGATCTTGCAATGAGTTTTGGATGCATGAACTTTTCCTTAGGTGAAGTTCATGCAGGTTCAGGGTACAACACATTTGGTACAGTGCTTTTGTCTACATAGAGTGGCTGGCTTGGTAATCAAATAAGGTCCTGATTTAGCAAAATTCTGATGTACTAAAGTGCATGCATAGCCATAAGTAACCACACCATAGTCAAAAGGTTATCATATGCCTAAGCACCTTGTTGAATTAAGCCTCAATAATCTCAGCAGCATGTAATTTGATTCATTTCCAGTCCACAAAAAACAAAACCCCGTGCTTTGTATTGTTCACTTCAGCTAACTGTATTACAGAGAGGGAAAGCTAAAGGTCAACAGACGAACTATAGATTCCTGAATCATATATAAAATAGCCATAGTATCTGTCCTCTTCATAAGCAATGAGGTATGTATTAAATTCATAAAATTTAACCACAAAGAGAAACTGGGACAAGAGTGCATGGAAAAGATGACTGGTTGCCTACCACCACCTCCTTCAAAATGTGCCAATGAGTTGGTTCCTTACTAGAAGTAATAATTTACCCAAACATTTATATGTATTGATCTCCTGTTCTAGTTAGAGAGATATTCAAAACAATTATCTCTGTGCATTTTATTTGCAAGCAAGAGCTCTAAAAGGTGAATTTGTCCATACTAGACAACAACATGAAAGCGTCGTTAATGTTTGTTCATGAACAATATCACTTAACAATCAAAATCAATGTATATTGAAGTAGTTGTGATAAAACAGTCAGCATTAATGCCTTTTCCAACTTCAAGTTGGAAGCAGACTATTGAAACCATCAGTCTAAGTGATAAACTATTTAATTTGCACATTGGATCAATTTCACACACCGTGTTTAGTAATAACCAGAGCTGGAAAGCCACCTTGTTTCAAAACAAAAACCCTTTCTTTGTTCCTTTTCTGTATAAAAATGTAAGGCTATAACAAAGTCCTTTCAATTAAATTTCAGAAGCAATAGCAGGACCTTTGGAATAAGATAGAGATATTGTCCTACAAGACTGTGTAGTATCACAACTGTGTATATTTCTATTTCAGTCAAATTATTGTTATATACTGATCCCTCATTTCTTTATCTTTTATTTTAAGGTCATTTAAACATTCACTGGCTGCTATTTTCAGATAAATATTGGCTTTTGTTTGCACACTGGCAGATAGCACTGTTGATCATTAGAATTCTTCTGGCCTACTAAAATGCATCTGTATTGTGGACTTTGTCCCAAGTATATTTTCTTAGGAAAAAAAAAAATCCCCAAAAAACAAAGTTCCCATATAGTCTAGAGTCCATTTAAACATAGTTAAATTTCATACTGACTGATGACAGACAAGATATCTCTAGCCATTTTTTATGATAAGCCTCCTACAAAGAGAGAACGAAAGCATAAAAATTAAAAAACTGGATAAATGCTGTGTGTTCAAGGAGATAGATTAAGCTTTCAATTAAATTAGATAACTCTCATTTGTATAGTTTTACTGCTTATTTCATGCTACCAGTCTTTTGTAATATGCTACTTAGTTTTTTATTTCCTACTCTCATTGTCATCTGTTTATCAAATTTTTAAATAAGCACTTTCATGTTTTTATCAATACTGCACAGACCACAAAGAAGGAATTCACAGTAAATAGCCACATCCTCCTCTATTTTTTTCCCTATGGACACCATACGATTATACACTACCTGTTATGTTGCCTTTTACCCCCCAGATTTTTACCCAATGAAAAAGACTGATCCATAACTTTCTCGAAAGGATATTTCTCCTCACTGATTATTTTTTTTCTACTTCCTCTATGTCTGTTTGATACACTTAGGTAGCTATATTTTTGCAAAATTATTGAAGTAGTTTGTATAATACATGGTCTACTTTTCTCCCTGACAACATATAATACAGTCAGACTAATAATGAATTTAAGTTGTATGAGTAGAGAAATCTAAATCATATTGTAACATTTTCAACACACTGTAACCCACTTCCAAACAAACAAAGCTTTGTTAAATCGAAAGACAAACAAAATTTCACTTGGTACCACTCATGAGTTTGGGTAACTAGAACAAGTCTTAATTTTGCCAGCCATCACTAATAATGTCATCAAAACTCTTTCCCATAAAACTTTATTAATGGATTCGTAGGACTTTATAGGGATGTGAACAGATGTGGAAGGGAAGAGAACATCTTTTCTCTCAATGGAAATTATTCTCCTCTAGAAAAGAAATTAGCTGATGAAGGGCACTTGCCAAAGTAAGGAGGCAAAATGGAAACAAAACAAAAGCAAACATGCACTACAATGTTAATATCCTCAAATACATCTAAAATATAACTTTTTATTTGTAGTTCTAAACTACTGGCGTCAATAATTTCTATCAGGGAAAAGATTAAATACTAGAAAAACTGCATTTCAACACTAATACTATTGCTATCAAATAGTAATATTTGGCATGACAAATACACCATTTCATCAATACAAATTCAGATGTATGACATAGTTCAAAGCAAGCATCACACTCCTATAAGGATGGCATACTACACAGGCAGAGATAATGACAGTCCTTTTGCCACCCTACAAGGTCATTGTAATTAGACTAGATACATCTAATCAGTCACCTATAATGGATTGCTACTGTTTAACAGAAAACTTGTTAAAAAGGTTTGTCTCTGGACATGTCTTAGAAGACTGCCAAAACGGTTCTTGGACAGTAAGAAGGAAAGGGATTTAGGCCCTTATGGGCATCCATGATATGTGTTGTTACATGACTTGTAGTTATTAGTAAGTTTATATACACTCGATAGAATCTGGAGGTTCCAGTTGTGTCCCAGACCTCCCATTGTGCTAAGCACGGTACAAAAATTCTGTTTCAAGGAAGGAGTTTATGTAAAACACAATATAACAGATGTTTGTAGAAAGGCAGGGAGCACCAGAAGATATACATGATAAGCATAAACAGTAGTCACTGCAGCGATATATCACTTTATGGATTTGAACTGGGAGACACCAGTTCCAGTTATAAAGACTTCATTTCCAGCCTTGGTTCCCAGATTTTGCAGCACCAAAGGCATCTAAAGTAAAATCTGCTGCGATGTGGCATTGGGTTGGTATTCCTTTCAAGTTCCAAAGTAAATATTTTATTTTATTTGTTTTAGCATCAGGAAGGGAATTTAGTTTTGTGCTTTTGCATAAATTGATTTTTTTTTCCATTTAAATCATTTTAATTTCCTATATTAAATAATATTTAGAATCCTAAATTAGAAGCAAGTCTTTCAGTCCCTAGAAGACTTCTTAGTTCTACTCCTTTTAATTTTTTTAAAATTACCTGAATTTTAGATCTTAGTTTTTAAAGCTGATTTCTCTTTACTCAAAAATATGCAGTGATAAAACCACTGGGGAAAAAAAATCTCACATTTGATTCTCAAGGATAACTGTTGATATTTACTTCAAACATCAATAAATAGTATGGATTTTCAAAACACCGTGGCTAGGGACAGAAGTTATACACAGGTTTCCCTCACTTTACACTGTACATGCATTGCTGGAAAAGGTGCATAACTCGAATTCGCATAAAGGGAACCCACTTTACAATGTAACAAATAGGGATACATTTCAAGACCTCGACTGTACTGACCCCCAGACCCATTTCTACCACTTTTACAAGACAATTTTGGTACTCACCAACAGCAGACAGTACACACAAGCACAAGGTGGTGGTGAATATTTAGTTGGTGTGAAGAGAGGGTGGTGAAGGGTGTTACTGTTAGTGAAGTTCTCTTGCGCTTCATTGATGGACCAGGGAGAGGAACAGGAGATAAATTAGCGGAACACTTAGAAGCCATAATGGGGATGGCAACTACAGAAACACGTATCGCAGACAGCAAGTGAAGAGCACAGATCCAAACAGGAGACTATAATTTGGTGTGCGTCACTCCCACTATGCACTGCACAAAGCAGCTAACTGAGGGCTTCCACCACACCAGTCGCATAAGAGTGAATTTACTTCACATATAACGAATTTTTGTTATAAATAGGATCATCGCATAAGAGCCAATTTGCACATACAGAACCCGCACAAAGTGAGGGAAACCTGTATAAATCAGTTTAAGTGATCAGAAACCAGTTTAAATCTAGTATAAATCAACAGAACAGGGATAGGGGCAGAAGTCACACATACATTGGTTTAATTGATCAGAAACTGGTTTAAACCTATAACAGAACACAAGTTCAGGGCACATAAACCAGTTTCAAAATGGTTGAAACTGGTTTAAGATAAACCTGGTTGAACATAGCATCAGACTTAACTGATTTGGGTCAAACTGGTTTATGAAATTTCTGTCCCAGACCCCTTCCTGGTTCAAGTTACATCATAGCCCCCAGCATCCCAGAATGTTTTTCAACCCGGGGCTGGGCTGTGCTGTCTACTCCAGAGAGCTGCGCTGGCCCTGTCCCTATGCTCCCTAGCTGGAGCAGTAAGGGATGGCTGACAAGAGGTTGGGGGAGGGCAAGTCCTGCTGGGGATACAGCCCAGTCTGAAGCGGGGAGGGGAGGGGAGGGGAGGACTGTCCCCCTCCCCGCCAAGCAAACCTCAGCAAATCCTGGGTCTGGGATCAGGGAGGTGGGGTTAAAGACCCCTCCCCCACTCCAACTTACTGCTGGCTGCAACTATGGACTACAAATCCCAGAGGCACCCAGAAGCAGGAAGAATTTTTCAAATTTGGAAACTAAATGCAACACTTTAATTCATCCATCTCTCCAGGTTGCTTCCCTGCCCCTCCCACCACCTCCATCCTCCCCTGCTTTTTCCAGACTTTGAAACAGTCTTATGGTATTTTAGAAGAAAAATACATATTTTAAGTAGGCACATCAATTACTTTCACTCCACTCCTATCCTATTACACTTCTATCTACAGAAGAAGCATTTATAGTTTGTACTCATTCTACAAACAGGGGGACACATTTATGTTAGAGTCTCCTCCCAAGTGTAGGATTGATCTTCCCTTTAGAATTAGTACTCCTTTTATTATTATAGAAACTACTATCACTAGTGCAGCTATACCATGAGAGCAACAGGGCTAATTTGATAGTTAGACTGACAGACTACATGAACTTTTGACACAGTGCTATGATTCAGGGTAGGTTTCTATTGCACAGCTTTAAAACATTCTCTCTGTATTTGGCACTGTTGTAGCTGCACCAGTGATGAACCCTGATGATATACAGCACCATTTTTTCTAGTCTGGCTCAATCCCTAGCTTCTATCCCATGCTTCTAAAAGGTGCACTCATTCCTTGAAAATTGCTAATAATAATTTGCAAATACGCTCTCTATTTTCCACTATGCTCACATATTCGAAGACTTCTATCCAAAAAGAGTATTCTAACTTCAGGAGTTGGATTATAGGGTTAAATCTTCCCTGACAATGCCTGAGGCCTGAAGCAATGGATGTAAACACCTGTTAAAGTGCCTTTGTGAGTTTCAGGCTTGAATAGGAAAATTAATTCATTTTCTGTGGGAATGCTGGTGCATCCTTTAATAAATGTTTGTCTTTAGTTGTAAGATCTGTTGTACAGGTATAATCCTTAATTTTGTATCCTGTGTTTAATATTGGCAATGGATCATACAACTATTAATTTCTGCAGCTACAATATAAAATCTTTTAAAATCCATTATGTGGCATATCACCTTCCAAAAGCCTTTTCACTCAACATTTGAAATCATTTTCCTTCAAAATGTGTTGTATAATATGCACAGTTAGATATATTTCTATGTGTAAATGATATTTAAAACAGGATTAGTATGATTTAATTTTCTAACTGCATTTTATTTTTTTTGCCTAAAGCTGCATATAAATGACTATAGTCCAAACCAAGAATAATCTAAATGAATGTTCTATAAGGTTTTAGTGGACTTTAAGGATGTTCCAACCTCAGTGAAGAAACAATTAATGTTGACTAATCCCTGAAGACCTCCTTTAAAAAAAAAAAAGATAAATGACTCACAATAACTAAAATCCTTAGAACTTGACAAGACATCACTTATTTGAAGAATCAGCACTTCTCTATCTGCAAAACCACAAAAGAGACGTCTTTGCTAATATACAAGAAAAAGTGAGATTTTCATCCAACAGAATAAACAAACACAAATCCATATATTAAACTTTCTTTTCTGACCTAGACAGTATCTGTGGGTTGGGGGGAGGGGGGCAGGGGGCGCAGAAATCACACCTTCATTTTTATGTTCCACAGCTGGGTAGGGAAATTGGAGTCCCTGATGTTCATTTCAAATGGGATTTTTACAAACATTAGCATGCTTTTCGTGTAGTTGATTGGATTATGACAGAAATACACAGCAGGGGTGGCAGCAGTAAAAGATTACACAAACTGTGTTCAAAAACCTATGTAAATGGCAAAGATTGTTTTAGGCAAAGGGATTATAGCAATTATTTCTTCTAATTTAATTTTAAATCTCGAAGGGCAGCTGCTTTGGAGCATTCTTAACCAAAAGATCTGAAGCAAAGCACAAGCTTTCATCCTTTAATTTGCCTCAATGACATTTTAGCTTTATGAGAATCTAAAAGCCTGTTCA
Source organism: Alligator mississippiensis (assembly GCF_030867095.1). Taxonomy (NCBI): domain Eukaryota; kingdom Metazoa; phylum Chordata; order Crocodylia; family Alligatoridae; genus Alligator; species Alligator mississippiensis. The sequence goes on along the minus strand of NC_081826.1, from coordinate 103,337,646 downwards.
CTAATTCCCCCATGTGTTTCAGGGTTCAGTAATAGACTTTTGGTTTACATTTCAAAGAGGGTGTAACATGTCTCCGTTGAGAACAAGTTTTCTTTCAAAAACAGTACTGGAAAGTGTAATAAATTGTGCCTATTGCCCTTTTCATGCAAGTAATATTTAAATGATAGAGAAAAGTGTCTTTGTGGGGAGGGGAAGGGATGTTCATGAACTAAATGGATTGGGCAATTGTGTCAGTGGTGTGCGTGTTCATGAGTTTCTTTAAAAGCCATTTACCATAGTCTCTCTAACAGTTGTTAGGGACTTGAGTTTGATAATGCCAATCTATCATGCTATCAAACAGCTGATAAAACTACTTTTTCTTTTTGGACAGCGTGCTTCTATGTCTGGAAAAAAAATTGTGTGAATCTCTGAAATCAGTAGAAGTCACCTTCTCTATTAGACAGCAAATAATACCATGGTCAAGTCTTAAAAGAATCTTAATTTTCCAAACCAAGGATAAACAAGTTTGGATTTCTGACTTGAGTGGTCTACTGCAGATTTCTGAACAATGTGCAGTAAATAAATTTAAAAGAGTCTCTGCCACAGAATGCCTACAATTTAAGATAAAAGATAAGAGATGTGATTAAAGAAAGGGGAGAGTAATGGTGTTCAGCATGATTTTAAGAGATCTCAGTAACTTCAGTTTGTAGTCACCTTCACAAGTTTTACTTCTAAGTTATACCCATACAACCCAGTGTGTGATACCTGGCATAGCTCTGATACCAGAAACAGCCTAAGCTAATTTGCTCTGGCGAAAAGTCAGATATGCTGGGTGAAATGCTTAGGTAATATAGCCTGGGCATGGAAATGGAGTACCTAACTCAGGCATCTCTAACATCTTGTGGAACTGCCATGCATCATGCAAACAACCCTTAATTTCAGCAGAATGAATTGTAGCACTCTTCAATATAGCTAAGGAAAGCTACCCATTAGGGTTGTGTGGAGCTTCAGTTCCTGATTCGATTTGGCAGAGATTTGGCTCAATTCAGCGGCTGAATCTTTGAATCTGAATCGAATCAGGAGACCCTTTAATTTCTCCAAATCGAATTGGAACCCTCCCAATCAATTCAGAGAGATTCAGAAAGATTGAATGATTCGGACAAAAAACACAGCTTTAAATGTTTTTTTCTACATATCTCAAGGTACCAGGTGGCTTGTAAATGCTGAGATGCTGGGGCAGATGGAGCATCCCACAGGAGTGTGGGGAGTGGGGGGGTCCCTAGTGTGCTTGGCAGCAGACCTGGAAGTGGACCAGTAACACTTCCGGTCCATTTCTGGGTCTGCTGGGGAACGCCTTCAGCTTGGCGACTGGTGCCCCCTGGGCTCTTCAGATTCGGATTTGGCTGAATTGAATCAGGACTGTAATCCTAATCAACAAATCAAATTACTGTCCCTGATTTGGGCCGAATTCAAATCCAAATCAAATGGCCCATTTTGCACATTCCTACTACCCATATCTTATTTAATAAAGTGATAGAAGTATTAGGTAAGAAAACACTGCCTGGAACTATTTCAGTAGTTTGTAGAGACTTATTTGACTAACTGTTAAGCAAAGCCTGGTAGCTGCAGATATGTAAACTTATAATATCTAAGAAATTCTATTTATTCACTCACGAAAAAAACACTTTACAAATTTTATGTCAGCACCTATACAAGATGGATGTTATCTTATGTACTCAATATACAAAAAAAGTCTGTGTTGAACTATAGGTTTTACTATAACATTTCTGTTATAAGTGCTCATGTTCTTATAATGTCGATTGCCAGTGAAAAGAATGGTTAAAGAGACAGCAATGGGATGTAGGATGTACACAAGACAGAGACTTCAAGAGACACCTAACCCTGGCACCACCAGCACCACCATCCTGGCTGAAACGGTCTGGAGAAAGACCAGTATAGGAGCTTTGGGACTCAGGAGTTTGGGAGATTGGAAAGGGAACAGCTGAGTTAATTTTGGGGTGTTCTGTGCTGTGTAGACTAGATTTGTGTCTTTGAAGGTGGAAGAGAAACTCTGGCTGTGTGGTCTTTGCCCCAACCAGGGACAGTTGGTGACCAAAAGGCCACGATATCAGAGTAGGAAAAAAGCAATGCTCCATCCCCTGCTCTAGAAGCCATGCCAGGGCTGGCAAAGCTGGAGTAGTCCCAAGCAAATGCCCTCCTAGAGTGGTGAGGGAAGAGTGATAGAGCAGAGAAGGGACACCATGACAGAGGCACAAAGAGAATCCCCATCTTCCCCAAGGTTGCAGAATGAGTCAGTGACAATTGACAATAGTACCTAAAATAGGCTTCTACCTTTAGACAATATTCCCTCCCTAAAATGAATGCATACTAAGTTACTGACTAAAAAAGTTTCTTGCATACATAAAGAGTATTCCTAAAAATGAATCCTCTGGTGAATTTAACTGTTTAGTGAATTCTGCAAAGTCAAAAACACTGCTGTTATGAGACAGCCCCAAAACTCACAAGAATGGAGAAAATAAAAAAAAAAAGATGACAGCCATACTTGACGTGGTACTGGACTTCATAAGGTAAAGCAAAGCCTCATTATCTACATTCTGAGGTCCTTCATATGCTTTGGTGGTCTTGCAGAGTAGCTGGCTGAGATTTGTAAGCTCCTAATGGAAATTCCTCCAAAAATAAAGGTTCAGCAGTTGTATAGTTACCACCAATGACAGCTAACTGTGAATACCAAAGCTACAAAAATAATAAAAATTACCTCACAACAACTCACCAGTACAATTAGTTTTCAGAGCATGGCATATTGTTTCATAAAAGCGGGTGAATATCTATTGTGAGTCATTATAAAGTGGCACTTAGGTCACTCTTCTCAGTTCAAACCACAAGAGTCCTTCTTCAAAGTTATAACCTCCTATCTTTCTTTCCAGTTTAACTTTGAAGCAAAAAAGTGTTTGGTATTGGAGACTAGAATAGAAGGCCTTTAAAGACTTTCAGGTTAACAGTACTTCAGTGGGTGTGTTCATAAGAGAACAATATCATCGTGCCTATGGACTAAAGCAGACAGAGAGTGAGATGTTTCTCGGTATGTTGTGTGTAACTGTAAACGAGCCAAACTGTGGCACACTAAGCAATGTTGAACATCAGATATTCCATAAGTCCCAAATTCCAGTTTAACCTATTTTAACAGAACTGAATATCAAGAATAGCATCATGATAAAGCCATGAACAAACAAAGCTTGCTTTAAGTGCCTTTGCTCCCTTCTTTTTTATGATTATTCTTGTAAGTGATATTTTCACTGCAGCAGAAAAAACCTAAGTGAATATTACCAAATACAGTAAAATCTCTGTTATCTGGCATTTGAGTAACTGGAACACTCTATTAACTGGAATTTCCGGCTGGTTGGCTGGCCAGACATGGATTGGAGGGGGGAGGAGTGGGGGGGAAGCTCACATTCAGTGGCTGCCACCACCATCCACCACCCTGTGCTGCAGGTGCTCTGGGTGCAACCACCCCCCCACCCCCGCCTCCTACTCCACATGCAGCTGCCACCCTACCCACCCACCCCCATCCACATCTGGCCGACAACTACCAGCCTCAGGTAACCAGCATTTTTAGATACCCAGCACTCCCAATTCCTGACTCGTGACGAATAACAGGGATTTTACTGTATAACGGAAATCTGATTCTAAGAATTGTATTTATCTAACCAGGGAACAGAAACACTGCATGAACAAAAACTTGATCAAATATTTAAAATAATATGACTGATAATCTTCAGACCAAGAATTATTTGTAGAATTTTTTCTACAAATAATTGAACAAATGGATGCTTTCAAACCTGTTATCTATACATGAATAATGCAAAAGCAGAAAACAACAAACATACCAATTGATTCATTGCAAGTTATCAAGCCAGTTGTAATACTAAAATGGTATAGAAAGGTACCCTTTGTGGCACTACCAGTAATATTTTTCTCCACTATCAGCCAACAGAACTAGTATAAAGAGAGTAATAAACACTGCCCTACACAAGCATTAGTATTTTTCTGTGCTGTTTCCCTTCCACAAATTAATTACATAGCTCCTCTCTTAATTAGCTACTCTTGAACTCTTTAACAGTTCAAAATGGAGACTGTAGCATAAATTAATTTATTTCAGTATGAGATTCATAGAATCCCCTGAATCCATATTAGAGTTTGTAGATGTTGATTTCTGCAGTCACAAAAATCATAACAAATGATCTGTACTTAATCTTCTGTAAGTCTGAGTTAAGGTAGTGCAAACTGAATACAAAAGATGTTGCATTAAGTTTACATGAATAACTGTAAAGGAGATTATAATTGCATCCCCCAGACTGCATATAACATTGTCTCCACTGTATGGGCGACTGGTGCCACCTGAGTCAGATGGGCATGTGCCCCACCAGCGACCTGTCAGTGACTGGGGGGGGCGGGGAGGGGAGATCCCCCGTGGCCAATCTCGCCGACCGGGAAGTGGCTGCGGTGCTTCACCTGATACGCCCACTCCCCGTCTGGTGCTCGCAAAGAGGGCACTGGTGCTCCTGCCTGCCCATCGCCTAAGCGGAGAGCGCAGCCTGTCAGGGGGTGCACCAGAGCTCTCAGGGGGTGCATGCACACCCCCTGAGACACCTCCTACATGTCGCTACTGTCCACCTGGATGCTTTCATGGTGGAACACAGTACCTTCAATCTTCTACCATCTGACACACACAGGCAGCTAAATGAGCCAGTTTTAGAACATGGTAATCATCCCATTGTGTGCATGCCCCCAGGACCCTATGTGCCTGTAACCACATACTGCAATGTGTTTTAGAGGGCACTTCCTACCCAATCTATCTAGGGCACACCAAAAAAAAAAAAGAAAGTTAATTTAGTTATTAAATGACCCTTGCCCATGAAGAGTCTTCTGGGATAAATTCTATCCTGTTGTCAGCTACCAACCCAATTTGGGACTCTATTCAAAGCCCACTAAAATCAAAACAATCCCATTGACTTCAGCAGCTTCAGCTTTGAACAATTTCACTTCAGGGGTTGTTACAGAAAGCAGAGCTGTTCCAAAAGTCTAAATGAGAGCAGACATTTGACTTTAAATAAACAAAACAACATGATTTTTCCCCCCTAAAGTTGAGCCCATTGTCTTAATTAGAAACTGAAAATGCAATGCAAGAGCTCAAAGGCACTCATCTAACTGTCACTCAGTTAACCTTCCTAAGCACAAAGACTGAAAAGACAAATTCACAGAACAAATTAAACATAAGAATAATGCTTGATTGGTTTACTGCAACTTTCTCCCCCACTCCCCAAAAAGCAAGTTTTATTTTTGATCTGAAAGTGATACAACATTTTTGAGTGTAGATTATGCCTGACAAAAACAAACTTCTTTTTCTAAAACAAATCTGATTTTATTCCCCGCCCCTGCCCCCTACATGCTTGATTAAGGTAGCAAAGTGTATTTACATAAGCAGCAAATGCACAATTTTACCAAAAAAATCCCAAAATTCATGTGAATTCTCTGTATGATCTGGATCACAGGAATATAGAGAAAATACCTCTGAATTATCACAGCACTAAATGCTTGGGGCTTCTCCAGTTGTGGAGCTCTACCATCTGCTGATCCATCTGTCGTTTCCTAATGTATCCTGGCAAAATCTTTTGAAACCAGGAGAATAACATCAGTATTCTGATTTAATTTAAATTATAAAATGGGGTTGAGCTGCCTGTATGACTTGAAAAGTGGAGGCATACAACACAATAATATTCAGAAGTCCTGCCAAGGCAGTTATGTAAATCATGCAGAAGTATAGGAACTGAGGTACGGTAGATATGTCTTATGTTTCCTTATATTTCTAGCTCATTAGCAGGGATCCTGGTTTTCTCTGTTTAAAAATCCCAAGTTCTCTGGCTAACCCATTCCCCTAAATATGCGTTTTTCCACAATTAAAATGAAATGGCGCTCTCCATATACAGGTATGATAGGTATCAGTTGAACACAATGTTTTACTGATATATTTACAACTTTAAAGCATTTTGGAAGCCTACTAGTGCCTCAAATCATTATAATAAAATAAACTCTAAATACCTATATGTTTTGGCATTGTTTATTTTTTATCATGGAAAATCAAAGCTCCCCCTGCCTCTTTTGCTCACCAGGATGTGGGCCAAGCTGCAGCTGTCTTCCTCACTGTTTTGTGGTGCTGAGCAGCACTGATATGCCAGTGTCCTGCCCTGCCTGTGCTGTTGCGCCTCACTCCCAACCCACAGCCCCCTGGCCCTACTGGTGCTCCTCACTCGTGACAGGAGGGTGAGGAGCACAGGTGATGCATGGAGGAGTGGGGGAGCATGTGCCCCCCAAGATGTCTGCACCCACAGCAGGGTACAGGGCTGTAGCAAGATCAAAGCAGCTCCAGGCAGGAGCCACCTCCGTGGCACAGTGGAAGAGAACTGGTACAGGAGGGAGTGCAGTGCCACCATAGCCATCAAGATGAGGGGCAGTGGCAGTGGTGGCATGGAGTTGTGCCACCTGCTGCTGCCAGTTGGACAGGAGGTACCTCACCTTCCTGCCTGGAACTGGTCCAACCCAATTGAGCCCCGCACCCCATGCCCAACTGTGGGTGCAGAAATCTTGGGAAGCCTGTGCTTCCCACTATGTTGGCTGTGATCCCTCACCCCCCAATGTGTTGACTGTACCCCCTCCCCTCCTACCTCCATAGACTTACCTGGAGGGAGCTGCGGGAACTGCTCTCCACCACCCTGCCTGGTTGCTATGTGCATGTGTGTGTACACATGTACATGTGGCGCCCCCTGCATCCGCCCTCCCCCAGCCCCATGCAGCCCCTTGCAGGCCAAAACTCTGCCAGCCTGCAAGGGGAAACCCACAGTTTCCTGTATTTTTCTTCTTTAAAGGACAGCATCCATGTTTTTCTCTGTTAAAGGAGAAAATGTGTTTTTTCCACAGCAAACAGAAGACCTGGATCCCTGTTCATTAGTAATTAGGTTTAACATTAAGGGTTAAGTTGGGAAATGGACACTCACCTGAATGGGTATTTATTCATGAAAAGCATCTTATTCCAGCTAAGCCTTACAATATATGACAAGAGCTGGTCAAATATAAATTAAATTAAAACTTATCTTTCAAAATTCCTGTGGGGAGAAATTGATGGCTTTTCAACCAAAGGAAACCAAAATCTAAATAATGGGGGAAGGCTACCAATCTGCAGCTATTGGTAGAAGCATACTAGAGAATTACATATTCTATCAGTTTAAACAAAATTAAAAAAAAGCATAGTATATGATAATATTAAAAATAGATACAATGAAACAATATACAAGAGTAGAGTAGAAAAAGAAATAAAATAAACTAAAAACAGGAATTCTATTTGATTTTGGCTCGTATCTTTTTTTGCAAATAATGCAAAAACAAGGGGTTTTAACCCATATCTCTCATTTGCTTAGACTCCTAGTATGAAGGCTATGGACTAAACCTTCCTGCTGAAGCTGGTGCTCTGAGTGGAAAAGAGTTATGGGGTTTATACTAGGGGGGCCTAACTGCAGTCCAGTAAGCAGGCACCTTCTGAATGAAAAAGAGCCAGCATATGCTAACCATACCATTGGAACATAATCAAAAAGTTCCACACGGGCTATAGGGTGAGCTAGTATGTCTTGTCATCATTTCTAAGTTTCATGATCTATGGAATAGGGGAAGGCTCAGGTAAACCAACCAAACTAGTGCTCTTAAGATAGTAACTACCTGCTTTCTATTATAATCAGGTATAGTGAAATGTTATTTACTCATGGAAACTCTGCCTAATGCTAGACAGGAAAAGGAGCTCTGCTAGTTCTATATTCATTGGTATAAAAAAGGGATGACAAATTGGCAACCTTATATACAGATAGAATAGCAGCTTTCTTTCTTGTAAATTTCTTCTTATAAGAAGGATTGGAACAACATTTCCAGACATTGTTGTTTTACCACTACTAGATTATATGTAAACTACAGTAATTTAGGAAGACAAAGCAGCTACATGGTACTCTTTTTAGCATCTACATGGTACTCTTTTAGCACCTACATGGTACTCCTTTTAAGACAGTTATTAAACCATTGGCACAATCATGTGGTTGTTGAACAGTAATATTTTACTGAGGCTTAGAACTCTTTTTGGTCTATTAATATAGAAAGACAAAGCATTAGCCCAGGCAAAATATGTGATTTTTCTGCCTTTCCAGTTCTATCTTACAAATGACACTAGATGCAGCCACTGATATGAGGTGAACTAGACTCCACTTATTTCACCTTGGCTGTCATCTGGTTTCATGAGAACTCTGAATATCACAATCTTCAAACAATAACAAAAGTTTCCCAGAACCGTTGACCTTGGCTCGGTCATGTAGACTAATGACTAGGGACTCCTCTGTGATTCCTGGATCAAATTTATCCTGAAACCAGCACACTAAAGAAATAGTTATGATAGTTGAACATATTGTCATTTAGCGTATCATTTTTATTGATAATCATTTTCTTCCAGGTTAAGATAAAATGTATTGTTTAGGGGAAAGTGCCATAACACCATGCAACAACATAAAGCAAATTATAAATGCCATCAGTACTGTAACAAAGGGGAATAACTGGCATACCAGGCCCAGGCACTAACCCCAGGAAGGGGGTGGAGAAGGTCACAAAAAGATAGGTGCTACTGCTGGCGTCACAGCCCCTGATGCTTCATCATGCACCACTGCTTATGTTTCTGAACGCTGTAAGAAAACAACACGAATTCTCTAGCATTCTAAATGTGATATTATGCTGAAATCTGGTATGTACTTTACTGGAATGGATTACTGGAAGTATCTATCAGGTGGCTAAAGCATCACTGTACTAGGGGATAATCTCATGTTTGTATAGATACCCATCATTATGAGAACAATTGTGAAGTTAGCTTCTCTCATGGTTCAAATTTTGAAATTTTTGTGGATCCAACTTTAGGTTCCTATTCTGAGACGTATAGAAAGATTAAACGTCTAGCACCTTCATCCAGTGCATTGTCGTCCTCCTTTCCCTACCAGGAAAAACTATTACATCTCAGCTGTCTTAGCTTTTTTTTTTTAAATCAAAAGAAGTATGTAGAGAGACCCATAAGTTATCATTTAAAGCATGTAGAGATTGGAACACTTTTTTTGAAAGACATTTAAAGAGATTTTCCCTAGCACTAAACTTGCACAAAGATCAACAGCTGGTGATCAGGTTCTGACTCTCCTATTTATACACAGAACATGAAGAGCAGTGACAGGTCAGGCATCCTGATGCTTCCTTGTAAATATGCCTCAACTAAAGAAGAACGCTTATTCATTTCATGGCAATGTCCACTCGGTTCCAGGCACTTCTCCCAGTATCGGTACTCCTGTTGGCATTAAGTGCCAGTTTTGGTGATTTTTTTTATCATTTGTTTTGAGAACTGACTTTAAAAAAAATCTGTTTCAGAAAATTAGACAAGCCAGAGTAAAAGGTGCAGTTTAAACTCTTAACTTATATGCTCAGTTAAGAGTTTATGCTCTGCAGTTTAAACTTGTTAACTGCCTCAAAAACAGAATTAACTTAAATAAATGAAAAGGTATTAGTCTCTACTGAAGCATTTTTAAGTCTACACTGCACACCAGTGGCAAGTAGCAGTATATGCACATATTTTTTCCATTTCTAATTTATTGTAAAATTACTAAGTAAAAATTATGTTTTATTTAGCTTTAAGACTGCTAAAAAAAAACCCCATCACTGAAAACTACTAAAAGTGTACAATGCTTGCTGTGTAGCATTTATCAGAACACTGAAATATGTGAAAACAATTTTGTGGTAGAAAAACAAGAACTGTAGAATATAAATCTTCCACAGCAGACTTCCAAAGATTGTTCCTTGTTTGAAGACTCCTGGTATATTGCTTCTAATTTTGCATTTTTAAGAAGAGTTCCAAGGACTTAACATAGCTACCTCTGATTCTTGTACGTGTGATATTCCATATAACCACTGAAGAGTTCAAAGGGAAAAAATCAAAAAGCAATAACTGTCTAAGAGTGCACAGTCATCTAATGTCACAGATGTCAGGCCTGGCATGTAACTTTCAGCTAAAACCATATTAGCTCCTTTTGTCATAGCCGTCATGTTTTCCAGGAGGGCTAGAAGAGACCAGCAAACTGGTGTGAAAGGGATATTGTTAAGGTGGGATGAACATCAATGTCAGAAGAAGGACTTATTTATTTATTTATTCATTCATTCACAGGCATGTGCTATGGTGCCCATCGCCACAGGACTCATTCAAACCAACAATATATATCCTTTTTTATAAAAATACAGTCCCTCCACCACACCATCTGTCCCAAACATTGTAACAAAAAAATACAATTACAACTATTTCACAAATGAATAAAGGAAGGCACAGACACAAAGTGATTGCACAATGGAAAATTGGTGAAAAGAACTCAAGACTCCTAATTGCTATTCCCTAAATGAGTTGTCTCAGGCTTATGACTTTGACCAGGACAGATGCAGTGCTGTATCTACTGTACAGGCATCATAATGCTCTATCCTTCTTCAATATTATATCAAAATTGTTTTACTTTTATTGTCAGAGCTTCTTCTAATTGAAGGCTAGAAACTGGTTTATAATTTTTAAACACTGTTGCAGTGATTCAGTGAAGCTTTAAACACACACACAGACAAAAGCAGATTGTGTCTCCTGCTTTTAAGATATGCAAATATGCTTCTTGCAACTGAACTTGGCTATGTTTTAGTATGATAATTTTAAAGTTTCTGTACTCCTTTACTTATTGCTTAGGCCAGGTGAGATTAGTTGGATTTTGGTCTTTTAAAAGAAACAAAGCACTAATTGTCACTTACAGCAATGTGACTATTTTAAGTGGCATGAACCTTGAAAAAACTGGGATTTATTGGCTCTCAGGATTTTTGAGATTTTGTAAAAAATGATCTGGACATGTCACCTAAATTTGAACCAAAGCATTAGACTCTCAAAGTTAAGGACATGGAAAATATCCAATTGTATTTGTTAGTTCACAACAATAAACTTCACTTGCCCTACAAGCATCCTTGAAAAGCACTGTGCATGAGTCTGTTTCAGTATTTCACCAAATCCCACAGGATATAGTGGCCAATATTTATTATTGTTGGTAGAAGGGATTTGTTTTTTTTCCCCAAACATTGAACTCTAAACCACAATGAATGATGCATTATCCCCACAAGGACAACAACTTAACTGTAGATAGCCAAAAAAGTGAGAAAAAAGGGTTCAACATACAGCTCCCTTCATGCATAGCTGAATTAACATTACTGAACCAAGTCCAGTGAATCCATAAATTGGTGGAGCTAATATGAAAATAGATAAGATATTTTAACATATATATATATATATATATATAGAGAGAGAGAGAGAGAGAGAGAGAGGGAGTAGCTAGTACAGATATGTGAATAATAATTTTCTTAGTTTGGTGGTCAACACTGGGGAAAAGTGGGTTTAAGTCAAACCAAGAAGTGTTGTTGAGAGAAGCTTACAGAGTTACTTTGATTAAACAAAATCTAATAGAAAAATCATTGTGAATCAATCTAAAATGTACCATTTGCTGAGACCTGTGGTTTAACCAAAGCTCCTCCTAATTTTGTAACCCTTAAAACATATGTGTTTCCAAGACAAAAAAGAACATTTTGACTTCTCTGAAAGCTGAAGCAAGATTTTGAAAATGTCTGTAAAAACGTTTGTTTTCCAAAACTTCCTCTCTCAATATTTTCACATAAAACTATTCAAGATACTTTATAAAATCCTTTCATGTCTCCTCCCTACATGTGAATTTTGTGAAAAAATTACAGTTAATAAAAAAACAGAAATAAAAAATATTTATCCAGCTCTTTGCATTAGTAGATCAGAAGGGTAAAGCTTTTTTGTATTTTACATGCTATACTGAGATGTTTAGAAAGATGAATAACCACTAGTTTTACATTTAAGACTACAGCTAGAGCAAAACAATTATTCCAAATCATTTTAAGACATCACCTGTAGGTGTGCACAGGCAGCTCCAATGCACTGTAATTACACGGCATCAGAGCAGACGTGATTAATTGAGTCTTCTGGAGCATGCTAATTAGTGCACTCCAGAAGCCTCCATGTTTTCTGTATTAGTGTCCTGTGCAGGTGCTTTAATTAGAGCAGCTCCCAGAGCTGCTGTAATTAAAGTGCCCCTCTCCGTCCCCAAAGCATGTATAAAAACACCCATGAAATCTCAATCCTTAACACCTGTATCTTTCAGTCCTATAGACAAGTGGATATCACCCAGGTAAAACTTTTTCAAAAACTTTGCTAAACTAACCATGAGAACATTTAAAAACTCAAAAATACCTAAAAGCCTGCACGAACACATACATAGACTCATGAAACCATATCACCAAAAGTATGAGCTTTTAAATTACCTCAGATTTCAAACACAGATAACATGCATATATAAAAAAATCTTGCAGCAATGCAAAAGTAGCATATAATAAGTGTAGAGTAAGCAATGACTGATTCTAAAACATAAAAAGTAGTTAATGTGCATGGTATACATTTTTGACAGCAGCCAGAAAAATCCTAGCACTGTAATAGTTAGAATACGTACATAAAATGTATGGAAGTGGTCCCGTCTAAGACCCTCTTACTCAACTTTCAAATAGTTCTTTTTCAAGTTCAGTAGTAAGACTCCTCACACAACTAAATTTCAAACAACATAGACTTTTTTTTTTTAAACAGAAAATTTCAAGGTAGCTCCTTGTCATGTTGTTCCCTGAATTATGCAAATTCAACATTCTCTTATTATACTTGTCCACATCTTCAATGTTGTTCTGTGTTCCCCATAACTCTTTTGCCAACATACCTGTTTCAGGTTCTCCATCTTAGACTGTCTCAGTTCTTCATATTTCCATTTCCACAGAGATAAATCAGATTCCAGCTTCTCTACTTCCAGAAATAAATTCATTCTACAAAAATGTATCAACAAATATAGTCACAAAAATATTCAAATAATCTAGTTATTGCTTTTAACCTCCTCTGTATTGTTTCTAACTCTCTGCTTTTCTCCCTTTTAAAAGTCTTTATTGCAAGATTTTTCCCCACCACAGCATTTGCACAAATTTATCTAACAGATTTACCTATGGCAAAGGAAAGGAAAACAACTTAGTATTGCAAAACATGAATGAAATACAAGGCTAAAAAGAGACTTAAATACACTTCAACCATCAGTTCCTTTAACCCAATATACTGTGTGAGGGCAAAAACTGCCAGAGTAAATGCATCAAAGAGATGAAACAATGAAACAGAGCACTAAGAAAGGTAAGTGCACAATACACCTACCATTTGACAACTATAGTACTACATTCCAATGTTTTCGTTCTGTCTAGGCTGCTTTCCCTGTTTATACAATGAATAGCAACTCTTTTTCAACTATATTTTTTCTTTTGCTCCATTCCCCTTTCTAGGTAAAGTTATTTATAATTGACTTGGCATATTTCTGCACCAGCTTTTTAAGTTCCTTGGGACTTAGTCCTCACTTGCTTATCTCAATAACTTTAAGTTGGTGTAGATCATGTTCAACACTAAGAAGTTTATCTATCACTATCCATCTCTTCCATTTCACCTTAGACATACAATCTTGAAGGAAACATCTACAAATGTGTTGTATCCAGTTCCTGCCCATTCTTGTTTTAGCATTTCAAAAATGAAATTTTTCACCTTGTACCACCAGGAAAGGCCTATCAGATTTCCTCCTATGGTTGGTGGGTAAGGAGCATTAAGTGTTACTGCTCTTCCTATGAACTTCTCACCAAAAAGGCTAAGGACAGACATTCAAAAAGCCTGAGCCTGAATTGATTCAACCTTTGCAAGTTAGTCTAACCTGGCTAGGCTGAACCAGTTGGAAACTGGACAGACATTCTCTCTGGACTGAGGAAATTCAGGCACATGCCTGCAGTGGCTCAGGTTAGAAGCTGGGGGGTTCTAGAGCAGCCCTCCCTTCCCTTGCACAGAGTTGAGCTGAGAGGGGTGTGGCCAGGCCCTGGCAGGACTTTCTCATTAGGGAGGTCTGCCTGCACCATCCCAAGCTTTTTCCTGCTGGCTGTTCAAAGAGTGGAAGAGTTGTCAGCCCCCAGCCCCCTGGTAGCACTCTGAGGCAAGAGGGGGTGTACAGTTCATGTATCTGTTGATGATATGGAGCTTTTCAATCTCCCTCCCTGATTGTCAGACTGTCTGCAGCAAACTGACAGGTGAGGTGAGCAAGGTAGCCCAGAGCTGATAAGAGTCTTTATCACCTGATCAGCAAAACAGTAGCCTCTCTCCCATTACTTCAAACTCTTCTCAAACAGCTTACTGGGGTGACCTGTTGATTAGCTCCAAAACCCCTGTTCTCTCTGCCTGCCTGTTCCAGTGAAATTTGAGAGAGACACACACACAAAGACATCTCTCGGCATTAGTTAGCACACTACATGCCTGGGGTCTGTGCTGTGGGAGATGGGAGGGAGGGGAGGATTCCTGTTTGAGCAGCAAAAGGTGGGGAGTAGGGCAGGGGGAAGCCAGGAGACCCTGATGTCTCTGAAGGAGCTTTATACAGCACTAGCTAGCATACCACATGCTGGCTATGGTCTGTGCTTTGGGAGAGGGGAGGAAGGGATCCCTGCTTAAGCATCAAGTGGTGAGAGGGGTGGGGGGCACAGGGAAGCCAGCAGACCCTGCTGTGTCTGCAAGTCTGTGCCAAAGGAGCTTTGCCCAGGGAGCAAAGGGGAGGGGCCAGCCCTGCTGTGAACCAGAGAGCCCCATCCAGCCCAGAGAGCATGCTAAGATGCTGGAGGTGTCTGGCTTATCTTGAACTAGGAAGGGGTCTGGGACAGACATTGCATAAACCAGTTTGAGCCAAATCAGTTAAGTCTGATACTACATTCAACCAGGTTTATCTGAAACCAGTTTCAGCCATTTTCAAATTGGTTTATGTACACTAAACATCTGTTTTGTTACAGGTTTAAACCAGTTTCTGAGCACTTAAACCAGTTTAAGTGTAATGTCTGTCCTTAGCCAAAATGCTCATCTTTTGTGCTTTACCAGTGTCTTAGAGCTATCAGGCTCTTTGCACTCTCAACTTTCCATCCAGCTTCAAGGATTTCTCCAGCAAAAATCAAGCACCACAGTCTGGGGTACTTCAGCTAGATGGGTGGCAAAGGATTTTTTCCTATGATTCCACTGCTGTGTTTATTCTAGAAAACATAAAATATTTTTGTTTGAAGAGGGTTGTCTGACTGGAATTTAAATACTTAAGACTTTTTTTTTTTTTAATTTATCTCCATTCCTTACACTTGGGTATTTTGCAACGATATAGTCAGTCTAACCACTTTTTCTGAGAACAGGCAGAGAAGTACCACAAGATACTGCACAAAACATATGTACTGTGCTAAAATAGAAACCATATTTTTTTAAAATATTAAAAAAAAAATGAAATGCTTTAAAATATTGTTTGTATTCCCTAACCATTTCAAATGTTAATTGCTCCTGAAAGAAGGTGTTAGAAACATTTTCAAAATACAGATCCATTTAGTTCAGAAGTAGTACATTCTCATTAAGGTGACAACTTAAATATTTATTTGCCTCCAGGAGGATACTTGAGCATGAAGATCTACTCTTCCTACATCCAGAAAAATATCTAAAAAATATTAAGAATACAGTATTCTAGGATTCCTTTGAGAAAGGTACTGTCATACTTACATAATGAACTCTGATTGCTACTTTTGCCCTTTAATTCAGAGCAATTAAGTGTTATTTCTACTATCCAGAGATTAAGTAAAGAAATATCATTTAGAAGCAGCAGAGTGCACTACTTAGATTCTTTACTTTGAGTATAACTAAAAATCCAGTTCATAATTGAAGTTTGTGGTCAAAAAATACGATAAAAAAAAAAAATCAAGATTATTTATACCTATATTTTCAGTATCTTATCCTATTTGTTTAATGCCACTGTGAGCCATCCAAATTCCTTTAACCAAAGATAGGTTTTTGTCCATAGCCATTAATCAAAATTAGAAAAAAGTGTAACTAGTTACTATAAAAATAGCTTTTGGATCCTCATCACAACAATATTATTAGATTAACAGTAAACATAAAAGCATCTGTACTTTCCATTAGATCCTAAGCATCTGAATTAAATATGACTAAAATCATGATTTAAAAGCATGCGCTGAAAATGTTCAGTGTCTTAACATGCAGAGTTATTGCAGTCTTATATTTAGCTTTAGAAGGAAAGTATTTTATATATGGTTTAGATGCTTCAAAAAGGCAAAAGGGCTGGATAAGAGCTGAAAAAACAGAAGCCTCATATATTAATATTTGATGAGAAAATAATTCTGTGGCACAAGAGTTTTGTTTTGTGTTTTAACACTGAGAGACTACGAAGAATTAAGTAAAAAGTTAGGGGTGCACAAATAGAGATTTTGGGGGTTGATACCGATAGCTGATTTTTAAGTTGGCATATCGACCGATACCAATCTGATTTCCAATACAACTGCATGCAGCTGGTAAGTCCCTTGTGGTGGAGGCAGGAAGGGGCGGGGGGGGAGAGAAGGGGCATGGGGGGGCAGATCAATGTCCCCGGAGCTGAGGGAGGGAGTGGGGCAGGGGCAGACTGCCCAGCTGGAGTGGGGCAGGGCATATGTTGGAGCCATGGGTCGTTTGGGGGGAATGAAGGGGGGGGCGGCTCCCACCGCTTCTTGCACCCTGAGAGGGCTTGGGGGGCATGTGCCCCCAGATCTTTGTGGAACAGGTGAGCTGCAGCTGTAGGCTGGAACTGGGGATGAACCACGCTCTTCTTGTTGGGGCTGGGCTTGGGGCGGGCAGAGGTGGTGCTGGGAGGAGCGGGCTAGGGGGGAGCTATGTTGAAATTTGGGTAGCTGCCCTTCCAAGCCCAACCCCTGCGGAGAAGAACCTGGTGCAGCCCCAGCCCCAGCCTGCAGCTGCAGCCTGTTTGCCCACCCTACCCTGCACAGATCCGGTGGCACACGCCTCCCTCCATCCCATGCCCTCCTGGGGAGCAAGCAGCGGTGGGAGCCACTCCCACCCCCACCCCCTCCAGACAAGCCGCAGTTCCATCCCGTGCCCCGCAGCTGAGCAGCATCTATCCCTCTCCCACTCCCTCCCACCCTCAACATAAGGGGCATTGATCTACCCCCTCCATGCCCCACAATGGACTTACCAGCTGCACGCAGCTTTCCACACTGGCAGGCTCTGCTCCTCACCATCTGTGCGCTGTGCTGTGGCTGCACACTCACACAGGCATTTATTGGTGTGATGGTTGATGGTGTTGTAGGGCTTGCTACCACTGCCCTGAGTTTGTTTTCCTACAGGCGGTGACAGGGTGGACCTCGGTTGCAGATCACCTAGTCTGCCAGGAAGTTGGTCTTGTGTTTCTCTCCTGCCACGACTTTGATGAAATTATATTCCTAGGAGGCACTGCCCAAGGTGATCCTGCCCGGTCTCAATTCATGTTTTGTTCTGTGGGGCTCCAAACCTCCCATTTACCCCAGCCTAGCCTCTCCAGCTGGTACTCAAAGTCCTTCTGCAGCCAGGTTGCAGTACTGCCAGTTAGTCTATTGTTCAGCCCTCTAGCACCAGGGTGACTTTTGGCTTTCGTTAGCTGCACCCCTTCCAGGGCTGGTCTTGGCCTGTGCTCAAAATATCAAAAAAAGGAACAAAAACAAGAAAACCCCCAAATGCTCTCAGTTTCCTTGCCAGGCTCAATCCATGACCCCTTTCACCTGGGGTCAGGTTTTCAAAATCCCAATTGCAACAGCAAAACAAACCAATTAGTCCAGTTGCTGTTGTGCACAGGCCTGCCCAGCTCCCTTGTGAACATTCACAGTCCCAGTGGAATCTCTCCCATGCGCAGCAAGGCTCTAACCTGGAACAGCAGTTTCCTC
This sequence comes from Alligator mississippiensis, assembly GCF_030867095.1. Lineage (NCBI taxonomy): Eukaryota > Metazoa > Chordata > Crocodylia > Alligatoridae > Alligator > Alligator mississippiensis. The sequence continues at coordinate 103,319,658 of NC_081826.1, read as the reverse complement.
AGGCCTCTTCCTCCAGACACTACACTCCGGATTTTATCAAAGGCAGCATGTATTCTCTCTTCCCAGATCCTCAGCTAACACTCCGCTCCAGAGATTATCAAAAGCCATGTGCGTGCAGGCCTCCACCTGCCTCCTGCTCAGGGTCACTCCTGCAGCATTCCTCCGCAAGTTTCGTAACCCTTGCCTGCCCAGATGCTCAGCTGCTCCTCTCTCCCTGCGGCCTGCTGGGGACTGACCCCCTTCTGCCCCTCTCCGGGGCTGGAAATACCTCTCAGCAGACTCCCTCCTCCAATCCAAAGTGAGATACTGCTCCGGAAATGTGATGAGTGTTTCTCTTCCCTTCCGGCCTCCAGCTGCAGCCCTGCATGCTGTGAGTGTTGTTTGTTTTCACTCTCTCTGTCTGTTGCTGCAGGCTCCTTTTCTTCTCCTGACCTCCACTGCCCAGCATGCAAGGCACCTCAGGGCTTTGGTTTGTTCTCTCTCACTCCTTCACAATTGGCCAAATTATCATCCTCATTGGGTTGATTTCTGATACAGCCAATTTTCTTTATATCAGTGCCAATCTGATATCGGACCAATGTATCGGTGTACCTCTACAAAAAGTGATTTTCATGTGAGACAGTTCTGTGGACATTTTGTTAAAAAGAAATCTATATCCCATATAAATTCATAGCAAAACATAAGCAGCCAGGAAAATCAACCTTAATAGAGCTTATGAACTCTTAAATAATCACCAGGATTTTTCAAAGACATTTGAAATAACTTCTGGGAAAACAATGCTGCTTCCTCACACCATCACCATTAGCCATAATAAAATGAGAGCTGAAAAGGATAAAAATACTGACTCCATCAGTAGTATAGTTGAATTAGAAGAATGATGTTGTTCTGATCAGTTACAGCAGAACATGAAGCATAGGACAACTGAGGAGAGGACATTATACATTGTAGAGATGCGAATTATACTGTAATCCAGACCCTATAGAAGAAGAGGGAGAACTAACTAGCAGGACATTTTATGACACTGGACAGCAAAAGAATGAACACTTAAGTAAAATGTTCCATAATGTGTATAGAATTCTATGTGGGTAGTTACAATGAATGCACATATTGAAAAGTCTATGTAAAATACATCTTCTGAAAAAGAAAATGGAACTTCCCAGTGTAGTCTACATATAAGTCACCTGATAAGGGTATAATTAAGGGTATAAGGGGCTCTATTATTATTTGTGTTACAGTAGATTGTAAAGGCCCCAGTCAGTAAAATGTATAATATGGGCACTATCTATTACCTAGAAACAGTTCCTGCCTTATTCTAAGAGCTTATTCTAAGAGGAAAGAAATAGAGTAGAAAGAAAACACAGGCACAGAGAGGTAAACTGACTTAGTGTGAAGTTAATAAGCAGAAGAATAACAAATGCTAAAAGAATAAAAACTGGGTGTCTCTGTTCATTTTTCTCTTCCAGAAAACAATAGTGCATCTCCAGTACTGACTCCTGCTGGTTGCTGAATGCCACTCACTGGCTGGGAGTGCTGTTCACTGTTCAGCTCATCACCTCACCATCCCTGATTGGCAGAGAGGGTTGGGGCCACATGATGGGTGGCCCTCTGATCCAATCGGAGGGGGGGGGAGCAACCACCATCTTGGCTGCTCCCCTTTGGGCCAGCTGTGAGGCTGGGCTGCAGTGGCCATGAGGACTGTTGGATCCCACTGGGAAACCAGAATTTTATTTTTATTAAGTTTTTCTTTTCTCTGGTGTTGTGGATTTCATCAACAATGTCCAGTTTCATGATTTCCATGAAATGCCAAATTAGGTAGTTTCATAGTAGCTAGGGTCAGGAGGGACCTGAACATATCATCTAGCCTGACCCCCTACCACAGGCAGGAATCAATGCTGGGTTCACAAGACCCCAGACAGGTGATCGTCCAACCTCCTCTTGAATATGCCCAAGGTAGGGGAGAGGACCACTTCCCTGGGAAGTTGGTTCCAGATTTTGGCCACCCTAACTGTAAAATATTGCCTTCTGATCTCCAACCTAAACCTATTCTCCATCAGCTTATGACCATTGTTCCTCGTCACCCCAGGTGGTGCTGGGTAGAAAAGAGCTCTGCCTATTTGCTGTTGATCCCCCATGATGAGCTTGTAGGCAGCCACCAGGTCCCTCCTCAGCCTCCTTTTGCTGAGGCTGAACAGGTTAAGGTCCTTCAGTCTCTCCTCATAAGGCCTGTCCTGCTGCCCTCTCACCAAGCGGGTGACCCTCCTCTGAACCCTCTCCAGGCTGGCCACATCCTTTTTGAAGTGCAGTGCCCGGTACTGGATGCAGTACTCCAACTGCAGCCTGACCAAAGTCGCATAGAAGGGGAGTATCACCTCTCTGGACCGGCTTGAGATGCACCTTTGGATGCATGACAAGGTATGGCTGGCCTTGCTGGCTGCGGTCTGGCATTGGCGGCTCATGTTCATCTTGGAGTCAATAATAACTCCGAGATCCCTTTCTGCCTCTGTGCTTTCAAGAAGGGAACTCCCCAGCCTGTATGTATGCTGTGGATTCCTTCTCCCAAGGTGCAGCACCCTGCATTTATCTACGTTGAACCCCATCCTATTCTCATCTGCCCACTTTTGTAGTCTGTCTAAATCTAGTTGCAGCCTTTCTCTCCCTCCAAGTATGTCCACCTCGCCCCACATTTTAGTGTCATCAGCAAACTTGGACAGCATGCTTTCCACCCCCTCGTCCAAGTCGCTGATGAAGATGTTAAACAGTGTGGGCCCAAGGACTGAGCCCTGGGGTACCCCACTGCTCACACCTCACCAGGTTGAGTACAACCCATCCACCACTACTCTCTGGGTGCGCCCCGTCAGCCAATTTTTTACCCATCCAACTGTGCAGGCATCAATGCCGCAGTCACTTAATTTATTGATGAGGATGGGGTGAGAGACAGTGTCAAAGGCCTTCTTAAAGTCTAGAAAGACTATGTCCACAGTGACACCATTGTCCAAGGATTTAGTTACTTAGTCATAAAAGGCAATCAGGTTGGTCTGGCAGGACCTGCCTTTGGTGAACCCATGCTGATTGCCCCTGATCATGATCTCCCCTGCACGCCCCCACAGATATGCTCCTTGATGCTCCTCTCCTGAGCTTCCCTAATGATTAGTATAATGGGATTGAATGCATGGATAGCTAATTTACAGATGAAACCAAATTGGGTGGAATAGCAGACACTCTGGAGAGCAGGGCTAGGATCTGGAATGACTTGAGTAGACTAGAAAAATGGTCTGCAATCAGATGAGACTCAACAAGGACAAGCTCCAAGTAATGCACTTGGGACAGAATAATTGCATGCACAAATACAGACTGGGGAAATACTGGCTAGGCTGCAGTACTGTAAAGAACGGCCAGGGGTTACAGAGGACTATTAGCTGAATACGAGTCAAAGGTATCTTCTTACAAAATATGACAAGACTATATTGGAGGAATAGGATTGTCGCTTACAAATCAAGTGAAGTGATTCTTTTGCTCTACTGAGCACTGGTGAGGCCTCACTTGAAGTACTATGTCCATTTTGGGTCCCACATCTGAGGAAGGATATAGACAGATTGGAAAGAGTTTTGACAAAAATTATTAGAGATCTGAGATAGAAAATTGTGAGGAAAGGCTGAAAGAACTAGGGTTATTTAGTCTTCTTTTCTCCAGACTAAGGCGGGATTTAATAATAGTCTTCAAACAGCTGAAAAATTATTATATAGTAGTATGTGGCCATAGAGGACAGGACTAGTGCAATGGTCTCAAGCTGCAGCAGGGGAAATTTAGGTTGGAGATTAGGAGGACATATTTGACCCTGAGGGTGGTCAAGTATTAGAGCAGGCTACCTAGAAATACTGTGCAATCCCCATCCCTGGAAATTTTCAAAAGCAGGTTGGACAGATATTTACTAGGATGGTTTAGTCAGCGATGATCCTGCCTTGAGCAGAAGGCTGAACTAAATACTCTTGCAATGTCTCTTCCATTCATAGTTCTCTATAATCCTGATTGCTTCTCCTTTAAACATTCATAAGCCTCAAATTTTCAATCCATACCTATATGGAAGGAGAGCAAAGAAATTTGCAGACACTTCACAATTTTGAACAAGTGACACTAAGTAAGATCAGAAGTGGATGGAAACAAGGAAGGAACTACCTGTTAAGGGAACTGATTCTTCAAAACACTGAAAATCCTACAAAATCTCAGTGCTTTCAATTACTTTTGACATCAGTGGGAATGGAGGTGTTTATCTGACATAAAGGGAACTACAACTAGTGTATTTTTACCACTCATTTTCTGACCGGCTCTTTTGATAACACAATAAGGAAAACATACTATGTAACATATAACCTGGTGATGCAGTGACAGATATAATACAACATGGCATATTGGTGGTAGTAGCAACTGACAGGAATACCAGAGATTGCTCTTTAGGATTGCTCACATCAGCTATCAATTTTCAGAGATTTGTGAGGAAATTAGGAAAGTAGGCAGTTTTAAACACAAAGATAAACACATTCACCATATCCTTGGGAAACATTTTGTTGTGATGAAAGAATAGCTGTGTGAGTCCTGCATGGCTTGCATGCCACAACCAATTCGTAAACAGATGTATAGCCACAGATTCACAATAGCAACAGGACAATTATGAAAAGAAGTACCATAAAATAGCCTGTTTTTGCCAGTTTCTTGAACTAAAGATGTTGAATTTACTGCTGCTGTTGCTATGGACAAGACACTGAGTTAAATAAATCAGAGAGAGTGTGCTGGCGACTGAAATCTTTTAGTCTTCACGGGTTTAAGCACACATTGCAAGCTTCCTTGAAGGTTAGGTCAATGTGCCTCAATCTCGTCCACAGGGATCATCAGTTAATTCCCAATGGCTACAAACAATCCTAATACAGACATCTGTCTTCTAGCAACTAATATGAAATAAACAAGTCACTTCCTTCCGGGCACTGAATAACTAATTCAATATTTATGCCAACTGATTCATATCAATGTCCTATAATGAAAGTTTTGTATTCCATTTCTAGTCCCTCAAGCTTTCAATTTTCTATATAAAACTTAAATGAAAAGGCATTACTGTTACTGATATTTTTCACATTTATAACACCTTTCATCTCAAAATCCTGTATCACGGAGAATATATGGAATTATACTCTGAACTAGTTGAAGCTTCCATATGGGTCTGTAAGAGTAACCCTATGGTAGAACATTCCAGGAACTTTATATACAAAAGACCAGATAAAATAATCCTAATATGAAATTGCAACAAGCATCCTTTGCTAATCCCACCTGCCTATTTTAGGCCCATATGGAATATTTCTCAAGTATATGGACCAAAAACATACAAAAATATTGAAACATCTTCAAATAGCATAAAAATGGCTGTCACCACAAAACAAAAACAAATTCCTTATGCTAGGTGTGTCCCCCTAAAAATATTAATCAGATGACTGCTAACAGAACTTGACATTATCCAAGGAAATGTATGAGCCATAAATGCACACAGAGTTGCATCACCCTTTTAAAACTCTTTTAAAAAATATTTTAAAATGTGATTTACTTTAAGGAGGATATAATTTGCACTTACTGTCTTTCCTTTTCTAAGACATCCTGAGTCTCATCCAAATGCAAATGTAAGGCAGAAACAGATATCGATTCATTCTCTAGAGGCTGGGCTATGCTTTCCATCCTTTGCCTAGGCTTTTCATGACATCTGCCAAGAGATCCTTCAATCAAGGAGTCATGAAGTTGTAGACTGAATCTTGTATCTTGATTGTCTCTTATCATGTCTTCGGTAATTTTCATATCCTGAGGAAAGGAGGGAGCAAAACAAACCAAAAAAAAAGTGAAGATATGATATCCTAAGCTTAAAAAGGCAGCCATTTATGGGATAAGTAATCTCAATATGAAGTCTGAAGGGCCTGCCATGGCATAAGCACATACTGCCACACAGGAAGAATATCAGGGGCTCTTGCACATCAGGAAAAGATGAACATAAGAACTACTATTTATTGGGTCAGACCATAGGTCCATCTTGCCCAGTATCCTGTGTGACACAATGGCCGAGAGTAGATGCTGAAAGGGAGCTGGGTATGACCCGGATTTTTTTCCACTGTTCCTCTCTCACTTGCAGCCTCCAGCATTTAAGGTATAGGAAGTTAAAATTCATAGGCTGTATCCCTAACTCCCATGCTCAAAACCTACCAATGTCCCTTTCTTCCAGGTCTATGTCCAATACGTGTCTGAATCTGGCTAAACAGTCAGCTTCCACAACACCTGGTGGCAATGAGTTCCACACCTAAATTACACGCAATGTGAAAAGGAATTTCCTTTTATTAGTTTTTGATCCATACAAAATGTTTTTAGTAATGTCCTTGACTGGGACACTAAATCAGCTGGTGCGTCAGACAGCACTCTGGGCACCTGTACACGTGACAGGGATTTAATCCCCAAGGTTTTATTCTATGCCCCCTAAATTGAAACAGTGGGGCATAAAATAAAACCCTGAGAACTAAACCATTTCAATTTTTCTGTCACATTATGGTGAGGATCCCAATCCTTTTTCTTTTTTTTTGGAGCCAGAGCCTGCCCATGGCTGGGAAGAGGATGAGCTGCTGGAGGGCCGAGTAGATCCCGAGCTGTAGGGGACCCTAGTCCTTCCCTCCATGGCAGCAGTGCCCCCTGGGGCCACCTAGTGGGCTGGGTGCTGCCCCACTTTGGAGGTAGCACTGGCCCAGATCCAACTCTTCCTGAGCCTGCCGGGGCTCCCAGTGCCCTGTGCACTGTCCTCACTGACGTCCCACCATCTGGGACTGCCCAGAAACAGGCTGGCTTGCCCCTGGGGCAGCTCAGGGAGGCAGCACGAGGGCGGTTGGGTGTGCTGGCTGCCAGGCAGCAGAGATGGCACACAGGGTGTGGGAAGCCTGGGTGGGCTTGGGGAAGCTTGGGCTCAGCAGGCTTTCTGTGTTCTGTGCACCGTCCCCAGTGCCCTCTCTGGCTACCAGCATACTCAGGTGCCCACCTGCCACCTTCCTGTGCTGCCCCAGGGCAAGCCAGCCCATTCCTGGGTAGTCCCAGGCGATGGGGACAGTGCATGGGGCACTGAAGCTACTCAGGGAATAGTTGGATTGGGCCAGGTGCTGCCTTCAAGCTGGGGCAGCACCCGGCCTGCTAGCAATCCACTTGAGTGGCCCTGGGGGGTGCCGCTACTGTGGAGGGAAGGATGAGGGCCTCCTGCAGCTCAGGGGGCTCCTCGGCCCGCTGGCAGCTCGCCACCCAGTTGCAGGAAGGCTCAGCCAAAAAAAAAGGATTGGGCCCCTTGCTGCTTCTGCCTGCTGAAGGCAAAAGTGGCAAGGGGCATGATCCTTTTTTCCAGCAGAGCCTGCCCACCTCTCCTGTGGCCAGGGGGCGAGCTGATAGCAGCATCATTGCAATTTACAAAGTTGCAAACTAAATTATATCTATATGTAGTTTAGTTTGCAATGATGCAAAGTCATTTAAAGCCCCCTAAAATCTTTCATGTGTACACTGTGATGCCATTAAGCCACACACAGTAAAATTTTCATCACGTGTCCATATTAATGGCATCATGTGTACAAGTGCCCTCGATTCCTAAATGATGTAATTAAATTAAGTCAGCATTGGGACATCAGGTTACATCCCTGTGGAAGGATATGGAGTAAACCTAGCACAGAAAGCTTAAGCCCCACTTACTCACTTCTACAGGACAGAGTTTTGGGAGCAGCAAAGTTCCATTAGTATGGTTTGACACATTCACTTACAGCAGTGGAAAATCATTGGAATGTAGTGATGTATTAAAGTGAGTAGGTATTAAGTTCCCTCACTTGAAAGGGAACAACTTTGCAATGCCACAAGAGCACTTAACACATACTAAAATGCTAGAACATGGGTCTGCTTGCATATTAGCTGCAATTGGTAAGTTTTCAGTTAAACTTGTCACACCCACCCTCACATGAGAAATTTATACTTGTACAACCTTTTCAGAAAGACCCAGATTTTGCTCTTAAGTGTTTGCTCCAAGTGACATTGAAGTCAATTAGGGTCTTTCTGCTAACCTCATTGGCTTTTGTATCAGGCCCATTTCTGCATGTGCAATATGCATTACCCTTTTTTTAAATCCCTGGTGGCAAAGGGAGGGCATATCATTTGGTTTTTGTTGGCAAAGGATTTTTGATTTTGTGCACAAAATTGTAGATACAAATGAGGGGACATTTAAAAAAAATTCTCCCGTTAAGAATACTCATTAAGAATTCCAGTCAGTTCTTAAAGTAATGTAGGTCATCTCAAGATGCAGTGCGAGTCTGGAGAAATCCATTCATATGAATTTTTTAGACTTATGCCTGAAAGTTGTATTAAATGATTCTCAGGTTAGCTAAATGGACATTCCAGTCAAACTAAAATGAACAGGAGCTATAATGCTTTAAATAGCAGATAGTACATTAACCTACACTGATGAAGATGGTAAATAATTTAGAGATATGTTTTCTGCTCACTTCTTCGGGTCTTAGTCCAATGCATATTAATCTATGTAGTTAACTTGATACATTACATCAAGATTGTTCAACTGGAGGCTCATTGGCTACATTAAGCCAACAGGCCCTAGTGGCTGCTTCTCCCACTGCCACACAGCGAGGAAGTGACCAGGCAGGGTCTGTATACTCCTGGCACAGCCTGTGGGACAGGATGCCACATGTTTCTGAAACAGGATGCTACATGTTTCTGGCACCACCCATGCAGTGGGGCTGGTCTCCTGGGGGTCTGTGTACCACTGGCAAAGTCCAGAGTGAAAGCAGGTAAGGGGCTACATGCTGTTGATATAGCCCACAAGGGAGGAAGGGTTGGGATCCTGACAGAGCTGCCCTGCAGTGTATGGTCCAAGACTGTGCATTGGCATGGCAAGCAACTCTGGACTACATGAAAGTTGGACAGATCAACATTAAATCATTTACATTTATTTCAGAAGTAAAGGTATAATATAGAGTTACCATATGTCCAGGTTTTCCCGAACTTGTTATCTTTTTGGATCATCCCATCTCCGTCCAGGTGGTTTAAAAAAAATATGATCAAATGTCTGGGATTTTGGTCAGCTCAGCTCTGAAGTTGTTCCCTGCACTTCTTGGCTTGCCCTAGCAAGGAGCTACTTGGGGCTGGGTGGAGCGGGGGAGGGCAACTGGAGACAGGGTGCACACATACGGGGCCCGGCATGCACTTGTCAGGGGGGTGGGAGCAGCTCCACAGCTGCAGACAGGTAAATCTGTGGGGAGGGGTCAGAGAACCAGGGCTTGGGGACTGTTGGGGGGGGCAGGGGAAGGGGGGGCAAAGGTGCCTGCCCCTCCAGGTCTGGGGCAGGGGGCTACAGGTTAGGAGTGAAGGGCACCAGCAGGGCTGGGGTGGCTATGGCTTGGGAGTGAAAGGCACCAGAATGGGTAGGGGCAGGGAACTGGCATCACTTAGCCCCACAATTATATACCCCCGATCCCCCCGTGCAACAGGTGTCCTGTTTTTTGGAACTGGAAATATGGTTATACTAAAGTATAAACATAAGTCTTTGCAGGTTTGTAACCTTAGGGTGGAATCCTGGCCTTATTTAATTCAGTGGCAAACAGACTGATTGAAATAAGACTATTTTTTTTTTTTGGACTTTAACAGAAAACAACACTTACTGTTTAAATCTGAGGTTGAAAGTCTGTGTTTAGGAGTTTTATACAACTCCATAACAAACTCACATGCATAACGTCACTGAGTGCACATTATTCAAGTCAGGAAAATTACTTAGCTTTTATGGACATCAACTAAGATTAAATGTACCAATTCAAAGAGATTTCTATATTTTTGTAGTTGCCTTATTTAATTAAATGAATACACTGGTAAATCAGTATTGCAAATTTAAGTTAATGAGTACTTTGTCACAATAGTGGTTAATTCACATTTGAATTCAACACATTTTTAGAGCGACTAAAATTATATCTTACTTACATTACAAGATGAGTCATTATATTGAAATCCATCTAATAAAAAGGTTGCATCATTAATGCATCATTAACTTCACACCTACTAATATAAGCTATGCAGGAAGAAACCGATCTTTCTTTAAGCCTGGTGACTGAAGAGAAAGACCTGCAGAGCCTATTCGAATGAAATCCTTTTAAGTGGGAGACAATTCCATTTTTCCAATAGCTGCAATAATCTTAAAATTGAAAATAAACTATAGGTCAGACTCCCTGCTGTAGTATAGTTTTCTTTAAAGTCCATGGAATTACATTAGCCAAAAATGTCCACCCTGTATCTTTATATTGACACAGAAGAGTAGAGCTGCAGCAAATTATTCTACTCATTAAAAGTCCACAGACATCATCACTAATATGAAGCAATATCATTGTAAACCTAGCTCCATAAAAATCCTCCCATTCTATAGAGAAGGGCTGTCCTTTTTCTTACAGAAACTTTAATTAATGATGAAGGGCAGGAGGAATGTTGAAAGGCTAGGACTACGACTAGGTACTTCTCACTTTCATCTGTGCCTGCATCCACAAGTCAGTAAAGACTGTTTAACAATACCTTTGGACACCATGAAATCCACACTGCATTTTGGAAGAGGGTACATAAGGGTTGGAGGAACTCAAAATAACTTTAAATAATATTACTGACCTAACAGACTACCTCTCTAACACAGACCCAGACATAGATATGGGTGAACTGGGCAGCTGCCCAGGGCCCAGACAGAAAGGAGGACCAAAAATGAAAAAAAAAATTACAATTGCAAAAAAAAAATTAATAATAATAATATTGAGCATATACGTGACTAGCAATGTTATCAATTGAAAATGAACTATTTAAAGACATTGATATCATAGATGTGATAAAGACTTTTGCAACCAAAAAAATCATTATCCCCAGTAAAGGGGGGGCCAATACTAAAAGTTTACCCAGGGCCGCCAGAAGTCTAGGTACAGCACTACTCTGACACAATAGTGTATATGTAGTTAATGGTAAAACTTGGACTTCAAATGCATATGTAAATATGTACTGAATTTTTGGGTGTAGAGAAAAGCAAAGCTGTACAATGTTGTCAGAGAGCATAAATAAGTGTATCTTGCATATACTGACCAGAAATAGAAATTTCCCAAAATGTTTAGATACAAATTCATAGCTCATTCTTCTCCTGGAGTTGGAAAAAGTCTCACTGAGCTAAAATTCTTTACCTTACAAGAATCCTTCATACCACAGATGATGTTGTTCTTGACCACTTCTTTAACAGGTTCTTGTTCCAGAGACATAAAATGGTGACCATCTTCTCTCAAATAAGGTACCTCTAAGAAACTATATTTCTTTTTCTGAGCAATTTCAGCTTTTAACTCCTCCTTTTCTTTTGCTAAGTCTTGGTTCATTTTTTTCAGAACACTCAGTTCCTTCATTGTAGTCTCCAGTTGGAGTCTCAGTTGCCTCCCTTCCTCCCGGGCTTTATTCCTTTCTACTCTAACTTTACTCCATTTCTCCCGCCAGTTGGCAGTGCAGTCTGACCACCAACGCATGGTTTTCTCCATTTGGGCTGCTCTAGACTTGATTTCTTCCAGTTCTCGAATTCGTAGCTCTTCAGAAATCCCCCAATCATTGCTGCTATTAATATGCACACAAGGATGATGAGATGAGTAAGGATAGGATCTTTCAGATGGCAAACTTGAGTCACAGGAAATACCAGTCCCCTGGCCAATTCCCAGCAGTTCATAAGTCTGTCTTTGTTGGGTCCTGAAAATCTCTGTCTCTTCATCTAATTTAGGGACTGAGTCTAGATCCATGTTTCAATTCTTATTTAGATTTCACCTCTGAAACAGAAAAAATAATATGTCTGAAAATAGTTAAGTACTTGTTTGCAGTAGCTTCAGTTTCAATGAATTTCAAAAACACAAGTTTAAAAAATAAATATTTAATAATTTTCTCCTACTTGAGCTTTGAGTAAAGTATAAGTGCCCATCAGATAGCCCATAGGCAAACTGTTAGGTGCATCAAAGTATCAAAAATCCTTGGAAACTAAAGAACTTATTTAAAAGAAGCTTTCTACCTTTAGCATATTACTAAATTGAAGCCAGTATATAAAGCATGGAACAGATGAGAAATTCCCTAAAACCAAAGTATGCCTCATGGCAAGTTGTAGTCCACAGAGTATTATTTCACCCTGAAGTCGAGGTCCTTATTAACATTTTCAGCTGAATAATGTCTCCAAATTTAGCCATGTAAAGTAATAATTAAATTAACTGCCTAACCAATTCTGGATGTCATCTTTTGTTTCTTAGGGCAAATTATTGCTTATATACTGAGTGGCATTTGCCTGTCCCAACTCTAAGAGCAGTCTGCGGAATTTCTCTTCCCATTTCTCTTTCAGAGAGCATAAACTGCTATACAGTAATCTACAGAGCATGGCATACTCCCTGTCTAGCAAATTTCATTCTGCTAGCACACACAAGTGAAAAACAAAATTAAGGAATATTTAGAGAGAAGATTCTAACTATCTACATCAACTCATGGGCTGGGGGAAGGGGTTAATAGCAGCCTCTAAGAACTTACTCCTACTCCCATCCCTACTCAACATTAACATCCTGTTTTATATTTTAAATGCATGTGACAATCTTGCCATACTAACAGAAGATTAAATGCTTCTGCAGTCTAACATCCAGTTTTTTTCAGTAGTTCATCTGATGTGGTTATGTTAATTTTAAAATTAATGCACTGACCTGAAACACAACCTAAATGATAGAGTCTAGCAAACAAGATACATACGTACCATTTCAACTTTTAATAATTCAAATGAATAATATATGGTGTGTGGTGGGGAGGGAGGGTGAGGTGCCATTATGCTTTGTTTTTGATTTATGCTAATTAAATTAGAAGCTTTGAAATTCTTGGTCATGAATCAGATGAACCAGTTGTTTGCAGCCACCATTTTCAGTTGGTACAATTCTTTGCAGAATATTTACAACACTGCTTGACATTTATTATTAGAGGTTTCACACTTTGTTTTAACAAAGATGCAATCTGGACTTCTCTAATAGTCCTTTTTTTGGACTGACTGCACTTCAAAGCTAAGACAATTACTCTCAAAGACAACTTTAGATTATTCCTGTTAAGAGCTGAAGTGGTTAATAACACTGGACATGTCTACACATACCACTATGGAACCACTGTTACAGTAACAGCCTCTATTGAGCCATGTGCACCACACATGGTTATTTTTTGGCACTATGTTGTCACAACCCAAGTTGTGAATTTTAGTTTTGTGTGCTTCGGCACAGCTAAATTGCTCCCCGCTAAATTGTTCCCGCCAAATTGCAGCTTCTTTGCACAGTGGAGTTTTCTGCTGCAACAGAGAACCTCGGGTGCAAAAGAAGTTCCCGCCAATTCGTAGCTTTCTTTGCAGTGTGCATTTCTAAGTTGCAGCACAGTGATGCACGTTGCAAAGAGTTCCCGCCATTTGTATTCTAATTCGAGCCCCATTATTGGTTTACGTTAAATTATTCACATGTGGCAGCTAGCGATTGGCCTGTTAGCCGTATAAAAGGCTTGTGTGGTTTCCGCCCTAGTTGGAGAACTCCACGAACACCAGGAGAAGGAGACTTCGCACTGTGTGAAGATCTGTAAGTGCTGCGGATCCTCACGGACCCAATGCATTCTAAGCAGGCAACAGAGGTCTGATCAGCCTCTAGCCTTTCCCCATCGCCGTACGATCCTAGACGTATCCTTCCCTGCGCGCCAAAGAGACAGATCCACGGAGCCTAGCAAACTTCGTGTGAGTGAGTCTATTCAGAGCTCTTTACCGGACAGACTTTCTCCGGTTGGTCCAACAGGCTCGCGGTTTAGAGCCTCCAACCGGATGGGCTAGAAGAGTGTTTCCGGAGGAACTCTAGTCCGCCTCTCTTCTTTTCTATCCGCAACTGTAACTCAAGCAAGTTTTTCAGCCTGCACCGCGACCATCTCGGTGTAAGTAAACAATCTTAAAATCAACCGTTACGCGTCTGTGCCTAATTCTAGCTCGGCGACCTCCCTCTCCGACCCGGCCTGCCCGGGCTGCCGGCCACAGCCCGCATGCAGAGCGACGAAAGCGACCCGGGGTCAGACCCGGCGCGCACATATGTCACCATAGTGATGTGCTATAATGGGGGAGTTCATCACTATGGTGACATAACTGCAGCATCATGGGTTTTGCTTGTGAATGCTATGTTGCCATAGCACATTGCTACCGTGACATAATGTCATGTAGACGCACCCACTGTGTGGTATGTTGTTATTTTAAATTTTGCTTTGTTGCACTAAAATCTGCTTCCTGAGGACAAAACTAGGTCTAAATATGATGCAACAATTTACATTTATATTTTTTGAAGTGGCTGATAAATCAGCTTTGTTCTATAATTTTTGCTACTATCCTGAACAGAAATTGCTTATTATTAGTATATTGATCATTATCAATCAACCTCTGGATCACAGTTCCATTTTGCCAGGCATCTTATAAAATATTATTAAATATAAATCCCAGAAGTTTTGCAAGGAAAACAAATGAACCCTGACAAGGGGAAAACAAATTCACAGTAAGATAGAACATATTTTGTCCACAGACTATATGAGTGGAACAAAACAGGTCCACAAGTCTGGTATCTAACTAGAAAAGATTCTAAAATGTTACAGAAAGTCCTGCAGAAACTAAGGAAAGCTCACAGACATGGAAGTCTCCAAAGATCTAAACAGACTGTAAGAAAAAAACAAACACAAAAAGTGCAACATAACAAGTTTTCAAGATATGTGGGTGTTATAACTTGGACCAGCATTAAATGGTCTTTGTATGAGTTAGATGTGCTCTGGGGATGCTTAAAAGACAAAGCTGCTCCAGAAGCCTAGGTAAAATTTAGGTACCTACGGCCCTGCTTTATGCATTACAGGTGTTGTGCAATTAACTGGTTAATTGCACAATTACCTTGATACCAGCTATACATGCAAAGCAGCTTTCACACAATAAAAAGTTCCAACTAGCTATAAAGTTAGACATTGAAAATGTGTACTAATTTTATAGCTGGTTGTGTTCGAGCTTTAATTTGCATGTGTAGTAGGGTCTCCCCTGAGGCGAGGAGCCCTGTTAGCTATGGGCCTCAGCCACAGGAGTGAACCTTGCCCAAGTAGTTCCACAGACTTCCAGGATGTGGGGATTGCCACAGCAGTGATCTCCTAGGAGAGGGTGGTGGTGCATGGGGTGCCCCAGCATCTGGGAGCTCCTCAGCTAAGGGGGGTCCCAGTTGCAAGAACTTGCTTCTTGCTGGTGCAGAGAGAGTCCCAGGTTGGGCTCCCCCTGCACCAGTAATAAGGTATAATGGGAACTAATGCACAATTCCACAGTCACCCATCCTGCCATGCACATGTGGTATTGCAGGATGCGCAATTGTGTGAATCACTCATTGGATCCCATAGCCCCTTTACCTGCATGTGTAGGGGGCCAGTGCGCTCAGCAGCTTATATGCCTTAGCTGGAATGCTCCTGAGCATACTCTTTCTCTCTGCAAAAACAGAAGTGTTCAAGTGCACTTTTTTTTTGTAGATACTGAATACGGGTTGATCTGGATCACTTTCTGTGACTTGGGCAGTTAATTTATCCTCAAGTCCCTTTTAGGCATCCAATTAACAGATTCAGATTTGCATATGTTCAGAAACAGCAACCAATTATGCAGAATGTTGACTGTTCTCTCTCTCCCATGGAAGCTTTTACTATTTTCCTTTTATAAAAGAAATTTATGCTAAAAAAGAACCAAGTATATTATTTGTAGTGAATATATGTGTTTGATCTTTGTATACAAAAATCACAGAATAAAATTAAGAATAAAAAGCTATGCCATTCAGCATCAGAAACAGTGGTAAGGGCAAAAGTTAGAGGTGGTGTAAAATAAGAAAAGAACGTAATAGCGTTTCATAACTATTTCAGTGAAACGGTAAGTCCCCATCCCACCTCCTCTGAAGGAGTCAGAAAGAGAGGAGAACAGGAACACCCTGAAACTTAAGCTCTTTTATCACTAACTATATGCACCAGATTGGTAATGGAGACCATCTATGCACTGCTGATCTAAAAAGGAGTGGAAGATTATGTAAAAGGATTTATATTTCCAATCAAAAATGGATGTTCAGTAAATAAAGACTTGAAGTCACTTTATAGACGAGGCAAAAATATGGTCCCCAAGTATATAAATGAAACCAGGACAACAGCCAAGAGAAATAGGACTGAATTCATTCTCCCCATTATATATAATTGATTCCCCAATTTAGAATATAAATGGAATACATTTAACTGCCTGCTTCTCCCATGATACTCGATATTTCCTCGAGATGAGTTCAGCTGACAACTCGGGTGATCTAGAGCTCAGGGATCACCCACATGATTCAGAGCAGCACTGAACTTGTCATCTACCCAATACTCTATGACAGAAAAACAAAAGCAAAGAGAAAGAAGGGAGCATTCCAAGCTGTAAGAAAATGAATAGATTTTTATGTTAAGTAAATAGGTGGTTGCTGTACTATATACTATAGCAGAAAAGAAAACACTGGAGATGGACCCAAGCTGTCAAGCGAAAAAACAGACTCTGAAAACTGGGCTGCCTAAGTTCACAGAAGTGCAAGTTCTGAGGCTCCCATCTGGGTGCATCTTTAATCTCTCCTTCTAGAATTAAAAAAAACAAAACAAACCCAGTACATGCAGGTTCAATTTCAATTTGCTTCTCTGCCTGATCTGTGACTTGAATTGTTGACTTGATTAGCCAACATCTCAGGTGAGTGTCTTGACCACTGGCGACTCTGGGGTAGGTGTCTCTCTGGTTTCTACAGAAACGGAAATATCTTGGTTCTGTCCCAACATGCATTTTTTTAATCTCACCATTTCACATTTCATAAGGCAAAAAACTCGCTTCCTGATCATCTCCATGCAAACAGTAGTTGAAAGACAACTACTTAAGACCAGATGTTTTTGTCCTATGCTGTCTCCTTTGCACACATACAGATGGAATGTAAGCAGGAAACCCATGTATGAGAAGATAGGCAAAATGGAATTTAAAAAAAATAGCAAAGAGAAAGCATAACCTTATAGATTCATAGATTCATAGATGTTAGGGTCGGAAGGGACCTCAATAGATCATCGAGTCCGACCCCCTGCATAAGCAGGAAAGAGTGCTGGGTCTAGATGACCCCAGCTAGATACTCATCTAACCTCCTCTTGAAGACCCCCAGGGTAGGGGAGAGCACCACCTCCCTTGGGAGCCCGTTCCAGACCTTGGCCACTCTAACTGTTAAGAAGTTCTTCCTCATGTCCAATCTAAATCTGCTCTCTGCTAGCTTGTGGCCATTATTTCTTGTAACCCCCGGGGGTGCCTTGGTGAATAAATACTCACCAATTCCCTTCTGTGCCCCCGTGATGAACTTATAGGCAGCCACAAGGTCACCTCTCAACCTTCTCTTGTGGAGGCTGAAAAGGTCCAGTTTCTCTAGTCTCTCCTCATAGGGCTTGGTCTGCAGGCCCTTGACCATACGAGTTGCCCTTCTCTGGACCCTCTCCAGG
Organism: Alligator mississippiensis; assembly: GCF_030867095.1. Lineage (NCBI taxonomy): Eukaryota > Metazoa > Chordata > Crocodylia > Alligatoridae > Alligator > Alligator mississippiensis. The sequence goes on along the minus strand of NC_081826.1, from coordinate 103,302,036 downwards.
TTATCCGCATCCTTCTTGAAGTGTGGCGCCCAGAATTGCACGCAGTACTCCAACTGCGGTCTGACCAGCGCCCTGTAGAGGGGAAGTATCACCTCCTTGGACCTATTTGTCATGCATCTGCTGATGCACGATAAAGTGCCATTGGCTTTTCTGATGGCTTCGTCACACTGCCGGCTCATGTTCATCTTGGAGTCCACTAGGACTCCAAGATCCCTTTCCACCTCTGTGCCACCCAGCAGGTCATTCCCTAGGCTGTAGGTGTGCCGGACATTTTTCCTCCCTAGGTGCAGCACTTTGCATTTCTCCTTGTTGAACTGCATCCTGTTTTTTTCTGCCCACTTGTCCAACCTATCCAGGTCCACCTGCAGCTGTTCCCTGCCCTCCGGCATGTCCACTTCTCCCCATAGCTTTGTGTCATCTGCAAACTTGGACAGAGTACATTTGACTCCCTTGTCCAAGTCACTGATGAAGACATTAAAGAGTATCGGTCCAAACCTTCCAAACTCAAATGCTGAAACACCGCTGCTATTCACAGTAATAGCATCAAGCTATCCAGCCACTCTCAGCCCAGCTGAGGTGTCAGTACTCTCTCATTGTCTTTCCTTCTGTTCTATTACACAACTCAACAGGGAGACCTTGAGACTGCTTTCTGTCATTTAAGACTAAGGAAATATTTCTATGACAAGGAGTCATGCAGCAAAATCAACCTGCTAAAAGGCCAGACCCATACACAGCACAACCCCCTCCCCCCAACAGCTCCTAGACACTACCCGAGAGTCACAGCCCCACTATGGACTTGTATATAACCTGTTTCCACCTCTGCACTCACTCTGAGATTGCCAAAAAAAGAACATCACTTATGTTAGAACCTCAGTCCTGTGAAATGGAAAGCCATACTCAATCGTAAAAACTATCTTGATATTATCATACAACAGGCTGATAAGAGAACAACTTTTGACATGGATAAAGCAGCATCAGACAAGAAACTCTTTAAAAGAATTAATACTTCAACCTCCCAGGAACTTTGGCCAGGCAACTATTGCTTACTACCCAAGATCCACAAAATCTGGCAACCCAGAAAGCCCCTGACATTGGCACCATTATGGAGGGAGTTTCTAGTTATATTACCTCTATCCTATTCCGATATGCAACTAGAGCTGCCATTTGAAAGACACCATGATTTTTTTAAGAAACCAGGCTCCATTGACAAGTTTCTAGCTAATACTATATTAACTACCATGGGTGTCATTCTCCTGTACACCAATATCCCTCTTGGGGTGGACTGCAAGGTATAAAGAATATTATCCCTGTTGAGTAGGGCCCTACTGAATTTGCAGTAGAAGTGGGCTGTGCAGAACTCCTTTAATCTTGCAGGTTTCCCTGCATCCCCTCCCCCGTGTTGCTGACTGGCTGAGGAGCCCAAGTGGCTCTGCTGTTTGCTGTTGACCGGCCAGGAAGTAAAAACAGCACCACATTTAAAACACAGTTTTCGCCTCCCTGCCAATCAGGAACAAGTGGCATGACCCCTCCACCAACCAGAAGGGGAGGGGGTGAATGGGGGAACCTGCAAGATAAAGTAGCTACTGCACATCCCACTTCCACTGTGAATTTGGTGGGGCCCTACTGATGAGAACATTACTTCTGCTTCCATGGCACTCTCCTGCTTTGTCCTTACACAACTATTTTAGATTTCAGAGTAGGTTCCTAGGCACCAAAACTTTAAAAATAAACCTGAACGTTAAATTGTGGAGTAAGAAATCATCCACAGACTGGATTGTGTTGGATGGTTTAAAAACAGAGACTACAGATTTTTACCCATTACCTGAATTAGCTTTTGTGACCTTTTTTCTTATGGATTTATTACTTGTTTGCCTCTCCCAGTACAACTGCCCTATTTCCCCCCCTTTCCACCTTCCCCTATCCATTTTTTTTTTTTTTGATAACTGCTCTGTGCATGTCCTCTCACAGCATGTGATGAAATGAGCTCAGGCTCATGAAAGCTCACATTATACATCTCTAATTTAGTTAGCTTATAAGGCACATCCAGATGAGTGTGCATGTGCCTCTTGCAGCACCTCAAACCCCTTTGAGACACTGCAAGAGACATGTGAGGGAACTAAAAAATTAGAGCAGGAGCAGGAGAACAAGCAGGAAGCTGGAGACAGCCCCTGAAGATGCTCATTCTCCAGGCTCCTACTTGTTCCCCTGCTCATCTCCTGAGGCTGGAGATGAGCAGGGGAATGAGCAGAAGGCTGGAGACACCAGGGGAATGTCTCCCTGTTCGTCTCCAGTCTCCTGCCCATCTCTAGCCTCCCGAGGCTGGAGACAAGCAGGAGAATGAGCAGAGGGCTGGAGACAAGCAGGAGGCTGGAGACAAGCCCCTGGAAATGAGCTGGAGACTTCCCCTGCTCTCTTCAGCCTTCTGCTCCTTCTCTGCTACTGCCAGGGAGTGTGTGTGTGTGTGGGGGGGGGAGAAATGAACGGGGAGCAGGGGGAACGAATGGGGGGCAGGGGGTGGGGGGAATGAGACTCCTGCTCATTCTCCTATTCTCTCCAGCCTCCTGCTTGTTCTCGTGCTCCTCTCTAGCCTCTGGAGGCTGGCGAGGAGCAGAGGTACGAGCAGAGGGCTGGAGACCAGCAGCGGGGTTGGCAAGGAGCCGTAACCTCCGGGGGGGCTGGGACCCTCCAGGCAGGGTAGTCCACGTGCTGTGGGGGGGGTGGGGGGAGGCTCTGCCCTGTGGGGGGTAGGGGACCATTAGCAGCACATATACCCCCTGCAGGTGCACATGAATCCCCTGAACATGGCGGTGCACACCCTCAGAACAGGCGCCGCTGACACTGTCGGCAGTGCCTGTGGGCAGTCGCCGCTTGCCACCATGCCCCCCTGCCACTGGCAGCATCTGGTGGGCAGTCAGCGATCACTGCTAGCTGCTGCCGACATCTGTGGGTGGTCACTCCTCCTGGTAAGCGGTCACCCCTGCCGCTGACAGCGCTGGCGGCATCTGTGGGAGCTCCCTGCTTACCGCTGCCGCCACACTCCTGCTGCTACTGGGGGCATGCGGCGTTCATGCAGGAGACCCACCCCACCTAAGCAGCCCCCACACCCACAGTCCCCCTACACCTACTCACACACTGACATCCCCCACATCTACCCACACACCCACTCACATTCCCCCACCCCCTTCCCACCCCGTCATGCAAACCCCACATCACCCCATCACACATCCACCATGTGATAAAGAAACCAAAAGCAAACATTCAAACATATAGATATTTAGGATTTATTTTATTATGATGCTAGAGGCTTCTAAATTTCTTTAACATTGTAAATATAGCAATAAAACATTGCCCATCTGTTCAATCCCTCTCTCTCTCTTTCTTGTTCTAATTGTGGAAGAATGTGGATTTAGGGGTATTTTAAAAAGTGAATTTGGGATGCTGCTTCAGCAGTCTAGCTGACACAAGGAGCTAGTGTCCCCAGATACCAACTGGCTGGGCCTCAGAAGTTCCTGAGGGCAACTAGCCCTGAGCTACTAGCCAGGGCAGGTTTTTATACTGCTGGGGCCAGCACAGGTGCTGGTCCTGGGCTCTAGCTCCCCCTGGCTGCAGATCCGGGAGGAGCCAGACTGGGTTATTTTGCTCCAAGTGACCCAATTTGTTCACAACAAAGTGCATGTCCAGGCACATGCACTGAGGCAAAAAGCCCCGGCTGAAATTTGCGCCACTTCTATTTGAGCTGCTTCAAGCACACGTGCTTGCATGTGTGGATGTGCCCATAAGGTGCAAATCTGCTGTGTCTTATGTATACAGTACAAGTCATTTAAGAAACCAGAAGCATATGCCCTGCTAAGACTATTGCCATTTTAAACTCATACTCTCCTATGTTTTTAAACACATACTCTCCTGATGTTTCAGAGGACTGTGCCATACTGCTTCCATTGTCTGAATCTCCTTCCTCTTGCATTCCAGCTTTCTCTTCTAGACAGTGGAGAAGTGAGTACAGCAGTCAGCCCAGAGGATCCCTTCCTTTTTCCTGCCAATAGTGTACTTATTATTGATAAGCCAAATGACTTGTCTCTGGCTTATGCACAGACTCTCCATAAAGAATTTCTCTAGTTAACTAATTTAAAATAGCATAGCATACACAGAAGATATGAATACATTCTTATGATATCACAGTGAGTGATATATGAAACAACATGAAACAGGCATCTAGTAGTTCTAAGCTATTTTTTTAAAAGCCACAGTATTTGAAAACACCTAAATAAGATAATATTTGCCTTGTTTTGGGGATTTTTTTTTATTTGGTTGGTTGGTTGGGTTTAGTTATTAGCAATCATGAATAATGCACTGTGCCATTATCTAGGTAATGAAGAATTCTTGACTTATGTTGTGAAAGCTGGTAATAAGACAAGTATTAAAACGGAGGCACCCAATCTTCCAACCCCACACACCCAATCCTAGCTATGTGCCAGGTCAGGTTCAGCTATGCACCAGCCCAACCCTGCCCACTGGCCCAAACCCATCTCTGTGTGCCAGGATCTGGCCAAGGATCCCACCCTGATCCAGGCTTGTCTGCCTAGGTCTGGCCATGAATTCTGCCTGCTTCCCAGACTATGCATCCACCCATTCCCACGTGCAAGGGCCCTGCAGGCATTATTCAACAAGTCCAGAAATTTGGCAGTAGGGGAGCAGCAATTAATGCTACCACTGTTCCCCCACCACCAAATTTATGGACTCATGGTGAGCTCCATGGGCTAGACAACATGGCTCTTGGGCCAAAGTTTGAGCACCAATGTATTTAACCTTTCATGTTTATGGTTTAGTTGGTAGACACAAGAAAATTCCATTATTACAGCTCCTAGATTTTTCCCTTTTTCAGGGTAAGAACTGTGCCTGAATTTTTGGTTTGTTTGACAGAAATGCATGTGTAAATATGAGAGCTTTCCCCCGCCCCCTTCCTCTCCCTCTGCACCTCTAAATAGGGTCCTGCGTTTAGGCTGGGCCATTATGTCATCTTTAACTTTTCACAAAGGCCCTTGCTCAGTACCTAGGCTTATCCTCTCCTTTTGGAGTTTAGTCTTCCTAGTTCTTTAAAAATAATAGTTCAACATAAACCTTAGCCTAAACCTTTTACCAGAGTTTACAAGTCCCTAAAACATCCATTCAGGGCCTAGTGTACCCCAGGTCTCTCCGTGTTAGCTGTCCCTTAGCTCCACAAATTTCTATTTAGGGTAACATGAAAACAGGCAGTATGCCAACAGAAGCAATTATGCAGCATTATGCAGAATCTTTGCTATGAAACCCTGGACCACAAAACAGCCCCACTATGCTTCTACATGCCTTCATTGACTCTTATTATTTTTTATCTATAAACTATAACTGTTTTTATAGAACATATATGTCATTTAAGATGAGATGGTTATCTACCCCAAAGAGCAATCCTAAATCCAAACAGCCTGAATGCCTTCATTTTTGTGAAAAAAACATTCCAAAGAACATGTAAAATATTCTGCATGTTCTGACAGATAAACGGACGGTGGCCTAATCTAGGTGAGAAACCTTCTTGCATTGAACCTAGCCCACTGGGCAGCCAAGGAAGAAAGATTAGGGAGCCAGGAGGAGAACAAGCAAAAGGAAGTGTGAGTCTGTGGTCCAGCTGTTATAGCCTTGGGAAGGGTAGGGCTGGATTCTTGCCTAACAGAAGTTTCCCCATCCCAATTCAATGTATAGGCAGTCTGGGAACCTAACTGGTTGATTCCAGTGATCCTTCACTTCTGGGTGAAGCCAAGCACCCAAATATTAAGGGTTGCAATATTTACATGTAGGTGCCTTAGAAGTAAATTAGGACATAGGCCTTAAACAGGTGTTGTCATACATCTGTCTCAGGGATTTTTTTTTTTATTGCAGATTCTTACCAAAATTCTTTAGAACAAAAAGAGAAAGAGAAATTATACCTGATAATTCAACCAAGGCATTCCCAGAGTCTAAAACAGGTGCCATGATCATGGATTAATAAAGTTCACAATCGTACCAATACTTTGAGTTAAGGAGATGTCATTATCTTTATAAACAAGCTTATCTCAAATGAGATCACATCCTTTACTGCTTTCATCTCTTCTACCAGATAGAGGAATGGAAGAAGTCTTACAAGGCAGCAACACACACAACCCTGTAAGCACCCCCATTCTAACAGAAGGCAGAAAAAAGCCAGCTGTATTGCACAGCAAAATCATTCAATCTAAAAACTGGAACAAAGGCAACAACTGAATACATAAAAAGGAATATATCCAAAAATGTGAGTTTGTTCAATGAAGAATCCATGCATCTTGAAGTTTTTTTTTTTGTGGGGAGGAGTGGGAGAGGATCATATTTTCTGGACACAGGATAATCTTCATACTTCTCAGTGGTGTGGGCTGGAGGTAGGGGAGGGGAGGTTAGCTTTATATTTTTGTGCTAAATACATGTGATTTCTGACAATTTAGGACTTCCTTCCAACTGTTGAAGCCCAAAAGATGAAGGGATAAAAAAAAGCAAAACTGTGTGTGGTATTCACGACATGAAGGATAGTGGAACGAACCAATTTAGTACAGCTATTTCTGGATATACCCCAGCCCTATGGTATTATTAAATATCAGTTGCTGTCAAGGAGTTCCAGTAACAGATGCAGCACATCTGCCAGCAGCTTAACAAGTTTGGGTCAGAACAAAAATGCTCCCAGATCACTAAGTTACCCCATTTTATGCTACTATAACTTTCCAGACATTACTGGAGTTACAGCAGACCACAGCGTACAAAATACCGTAGTCCAGAATTTTTTTTTTTAATATTTCTTTAACACCCCCCCTTCCTTTTTAAAGAAATATTTCCCTACTTCTTAAGTGCTCTGTTTTAAATTGAGGAATGCATCATTTCCCCCCTTTTATAAGTGTTAGAGTTTTGCCATATTTAAAATGTACTACGTTGTTCCCATTTTCTTCACACTTTATCAACAACTTGCTCTAAAGCTGCATAGAAATCTCAGTAACTACGATAAAAAATTCAGTATGTTAATAAGATGTAAAATCTCTCATATATATTACTGTCATTTATAATAATTATGAGGACTGCTCTACTAAAAAGACAATAAAGACTAGGCACTGGCACACAATGCATCCCCTCACAATGAAAACAAGAGACATTCTTAAAAATTAAAAATGTTGTTTTCAAAAGAACAGTTTGATCAAAATCTCTTCTCAATGATTTACTCTTTCTTGAATGTCTGGAAGTCCATGGATCAAAACAAACGGACATGTGCCGAGCCCCATTGACTCCATTCAGTCAAAGCTCTGTAGGGGTCCACCCACACAGATCTGATTCCAGGCTCAGATGTTAGCAAGCTTTGTTATTTTTGTTTGTTGTTTTTTTAAAGAAAGGGGAAAAGGAGCATTTCAAAACATCTGAACTGTGCAGCTAAAGATTTGCATTGTGTTTTTTGTTTTTAAATACAAGCACATGCACACACACACAAATGACAGCATGGGCTATTTTAACAAGCTGTTTATTTTGATTCTTCAGACATTGTATTCCTTGTATGTGCTAGACAAAAAAGCTGAAACGAAAAGAAAGCAGCAACAAATAAGAATGCAACTTTAAAAATTTGCTCTCTAAGTTTTGCATCTATCTGTACATTCGTTGATGCATTCCTTTCTTTATAAAGTAGCACTGCAATTTCAATTATTAGTGTCATGACCCAATGATTGTGTGCGCGCTTCGGCACTGCAGAATTATTTCTCGCCACATGGAGCTTTCTTTGCACGGTGCAATTCTCAGCTGCAGAGAGAAAACCCTAGTGCAAAGGAGTTCCCGCCACCCGTATGTAAATTTGTTCCCCATTATTGGCTGTTTCTAAATTATTCCCACGTGGCGGCTAGCGATTGGCTTGCTAGCCATATAAGAGGCTTGAGCAGTTTCCGCCCAAGTCGGAGATCTCTGAGAATCTCAGGAGGATCCTGAGAACCCCGATTCTGAGAATTCCGGGAGAAATCCGAGAGAATTCTGGCAAGGAGTCCATGATTACCTCGTGGATTTCTACGTAAATCTCGGACCGAATGGTGGTTTGATCAGCCATCAAGAGTCTCTCCCTGTCACCGAACGATCCCTGACATATCCCTACCCTGCGCGCTCGTTGAGAGTCACAGCTTGGACTCTTATATCGGTTCAGAGAGCTCTCATTGTTCGAGTTTTCTTCTTTTCTTCTATCTATAACTGTAACTAAGCAAGTTTTCCTGCCTGCACCACGACCATCTACGGTGTAAGTAAAACAATCTTTAATCAACCTCCACACGTCAGTGCTTAATTCTAGTCCGCCGTGCTGACTTCCCTGGCCCACGTGCCCGGGCTGCTGGCCACAGCCCCTCGGCCCTGACAATTAGCACCCATCTTTTTCCTGAAAAGAGACTAAGACAGTTTTCTCATATGAAAAAAAAGAAGTTATTTTCCAGACTGGTCATATGGGAAATTTTAATCTGTAAGCTTTTTTTCTTATCCTCAAATATAAAAATCTGAAAGAAACATCTTTTCTTATAGCGTAGAGCCAAAGCACTGACTGGTTCCTTTAGTTGGCCTTTTGAGATTTTGAGAAATCAAAACAATCCATTTACACCCCAGTGCATAAGGCCTGATCCCAGAGATCCCTTGTAAAGAGATCAAGATGTGACATTTTAAAACTTTTGTAATGTAGTGAGAGAAAGTTCACACAATAAAACCTTTAGATCCCCCCAAATAGGGGGGAAAACCCTACACCTACTTTCAGAGCTGACCCTAGCGGGGTGTAGGACCCAGGGCAAATCAGCCTGTGCAGGGCCCCCTTAACACTGTGCAGAGCTGTGGTACCCCCGCAAAGGGGCAGAGAGGGGTATCTCCATGCTTCTTCTGTGGCATGGGGCTGAGTCACCAGCCGTACTCTAGGGACAGCTCTGCTTATTACTTGAAAAGGCAGAAAAGGCAGTATATGAAACAAAATTCACAACTGAATCAAGTTTTACATAGCACTTAGGCTGCTTGCAGATGTGGGGAAAAAACAGCACTTTACTTTAAACTCAGCGCACTTTAAAAGCGCCAAAAAGTCCTGCTGAAGTGCCTGATCTATACAGATGCTCCAGAGCCGAGTCGAAGTAACACACTGTTGCTTCCCGTAAAGCTTCCCCCCCACAATATCTGCCAGCATCCTTATTGATCCAACCAAGGAGTGGTCATCTCATAGAATTTTGTTCACAGGTTTTGAAGCAGCCAGGACTGCTCAAAATTTATCCTTAAATAATGTTCTTTACGTATCCTGAATTCAGTTTTCAAATAAGGACTTCAGAGTTGGAAGCCACAATGTGAGTAAAATACCATATTTTCTCACATACAACATTCCCTGAAATACCATATTTTCTCTCATACATTCCCCAAAATATAATGCGTATCTTAGTTTTCAAAAGCAGCATGAAAAAAACTTTCCTTGTAGCACATAACTGAACAACTAGAGATCAGAGCCTGGTCATTCTTCTGCTCCCTGTGGATCACTGCAAATTATATTTTTTATTTTACTTGTAAGTGGGAAAACCGGTTCTTACCATATGTTTGCATATAATGTGCACAGCAGTTTCCAGCAGATTTTTTTTAAAGCTATGTGTTATATGCAGGAAAATATGATAACTACTGCTGGTTAAAAAGGAAGGAAGAGAGAAAAGAAAACAGAAAAAGTAGGGAAGAGGCAAATTGCAGTGTGGTTACAAGCTTAAAAATCCTCAGAGAAATTCTTTGCAATAATGTAGTAAGAGGCCTAAAAAAGTTAATGTATATAAGGGTATGGAACCTCCATGAGGTCAAAGTTGTGTAGTCTTTATTCCCAATAGTACACTGTAACAAAGGTTTTGTTTGGTAAGGAATAGTGATGTTGGCTGAAATTAAGGAAATAGCAATGGATTAGGGCACAAATACCGAAAGAGAGCAGGACTTGAGAGGAAGCTATTTATTTCCCTTTATGTACAAAGGAAGACAGACAGCTCAAGCTCTCCAAGGACAGCTGTGATCTGGGAAGAAGAGAGGAGTTGACCTGTTATTTTTACACTACTGCTGAGTGTGGAAGGACTAAATTAGCTTCCTAATTTAGTCACTCAGGAGATTAGAATCAAGAGAGGAACAAAGGAAATGAGAAATGACAACATTGCTGAGTTAAGAGAAGTCATCATTACACCATTAGGAATATAAAGGAGGTGGGATTCTCCAAGCAATTCCACAGAACTTTAATTTTATATATATATATATATATATATATATATATATATATATATAAAACGTATGATTCGTGTGGGGAACATACAGAAAATGAGTGGCTCCAAAAAAATGAGGTCTCCAACAGCATATAATCATCATGAATTGTGTTTAGTCATCACATCTAAGGTGAAGATTACCTGTGAAGTTACAGGAGAAATGAAATGTATTGTGCCGACAAAAATTAGACTACCATTTCTCTCTAGCATGCCAAGCTGATGGGACAAAACAGCTGATGAAATGTAATGAGCGGGTGACACCCAACTTTGATCTGTATCCTTCAGGTTTGTTAATAGCATAGTCTCTCACCTTTTAAAATGCCTCACTAAAATTGGTGGCTGGATGAAGGGCATTGGTTAAAAGTTAAAACATAAGCAAAATCAAGGAAACCAGGAAATATTTCAAATCATTTCCCTCAAAAATTATAATATCAACAACAGAGGACTTCTGAAAAGGGTATAGGATTATATGAATTTTGTACTCTTCAATGCTATTTGGATACTGCAGGAAAAACCATACCAACGACCACATATTTGTCTAGACATTATGCCTATTATTTCCAATGGAAGCCTAGGCATCATGGGCAAAAAGAACTGGCCAAAGCCATCCCTTTGGGGGGGGTGGAGGGGAATTGGGTCGACTGTCTTAGGCCCCGCATTTTGGGGGGCCCCACAGACCTGCATGCCGACGACTCCACCACTCTGCACGGCTGCCATATGCCACCAGCTTCACACACTGGCCGCTCGCCACCCCCGGCCCCTGCTCCACACTCTGGCTACTCGCCACCCTTCCTGCCCCCCACTCCGACAGATCGCCACCACCTTTCCCCCCACACAGGCTGATATGCCCCGAGCTCCATACATCCCTAGGGTCATCTCTGGAACTGGCCATAACAATTCAGATAAATTCATATACAGTAAGAAATGCCATAGATCTTCTGTTAAGCAATAAAATCTTCCATCACTGTGACCTCTTCAAATTCAGTACTATATCCCCATTGATACGAAGACTGAAAGGGTCTCTCCCAATAAATCCAAACTTTCTTTAGGAGTGTCCTTAATAACCACAAATAAATAAATAAATAAATTCACTGAAACCTCTCCCTTCATTAATTTACAATTACTTTCCACTGAAACCGTTAACTAAAGTGGGTCAAATTTTCAATGATGTTTTGCAACAGAAAATAGCTGTTTGTTAACATTAAAATGGTCTACATAAATGCTGATTTCAACAAAACTAGATATTATAAAAATGTGTTTCAATCATTTAATACAAAATATGATAAAATGTATAATTAGATTAAACATTTTAATAACAACATTTTTGTCCTTGAAGTTATAAGATGTTCCTGAATTGAAGAGTTTTGGAATTTTCATTTTACAGGATAGATTAGATACTTCTTCTGATTCAAGAGGAAAATGATGTTCCTATATGTTGCAATTTCTTACAGAATGGGAGCTCCATTTTTCCAGCATTAATCTCTTGACCTTCTGGGATGGAAGGAATTTTCACAGGCACAAAGCCCATTATTACAAAAGTCAAGTTGGAGCTCTGACCATAACACAAAGAAAGTTATATAAACACTCACCTGTGACTCAGTTTTCCACAAAAGTCTTTGGCACATGGAAACCCAAAATACAAGGTAGGTGGGATGGGGGGAGGGGGAAGGGGAATACTGTATCAAATTATTTTTCTTCAAAATTGACCAGGAAGAAAGGTGACTGTTTTAAGTTAAAACACACAGGAAGGATAGGAAAACAAGACAATCAAGGACAATGAAAACAAGGTCATTCTAATAATTACAACAGACAAGTTTATTAAAAGCATCCTTTAAAGAAACTGAATATTTTGCCTGACCTACTCAAGTATATTGGAACCCAAACAATAAATAAAGGGTCTAAAAGGAAATAAAAGATAAGCAACAGCATATGAAGACATTAGAAGCAGATACTGAGGTTAAAACAGCCCAATTACTGTATTGTATATTGGAAGTAATCAGACCTCATGTGTCACTGTGGACTTTCTACATCCCCCAAGAGAACAAGCATATGCAATTAGACTGGATGGAGAATAGGCACATTCAGCAAACTTTTCTATATTCATTTTAATTGTAGACAATGAATAGTTCTCATAAAAAGTTATTTCTGTGAAAGACTAAAATATGACCTTTATAAAAACTGGGGTTCATAAAAAGAAAGTTCAGTTTTAGCAGGTCTTCAGACCATGAGTGTTGTTCTGTCATTCTGAATGAAAGTTTTGAAGCAGCAGAGGACTGGATAAACTGTTCCACAGTCATTTGGGAAGTTATGTAGGATATATATGCTTGAAAACAAAAGCAGACAACAAAAAGACTGAACCTAGGACTCTGAACTACATGTGCGATTTATTAAAGCCCCAGGGAAATAAAGAGAGTAGGGATAAGTAGAATGCAGAGAAACAGAGATGTAGATAGGACCATTTAGCCCTTTCCCTGGCTCTGTTGCAGGTACGGATTACCCAAGATCAGGACTCTTCAGCTAAGACCAGACATTCAAGCCCAAGGTGGATGCACTCTAATTATAGAGCTATACTCAAAATGATCTAGATTAGGTTGAGACAGAACTGGACAAATGCTGTTCAGCTCAGGGGACAAGGGTTGAGCCTGCCTGAACAGGCTGCAGCAGCAGCCGAGCAGCTGGCCACCCCTGAATGGCCAGCAGGGCACCTCTCCCCAGCCAGCCCCAACTGCTCCCTCCACCAGCTGGCAGCACCAGCAGCTGGGGGGAGAGAGTGGAGGGAAATGGAGCCTCTCTACCCCATGGACCCAGCCCTGCCCCAACCAAGACCCAACTGTGCAAGCTTGCAGGCACAGGATAGGACTGCATGGCAGACAGGCTCTATTTCCCCAGGCTTCTGACTACAGCTGGGAAAATGGAGCCTCTGGCCTGTGACCACAAGCTTGTGGGAGAGGAAGGGGGAAGGATCTGCACAGCAGAAAGGCTTGGTTTCTCCAGCTACAGCAGGTTCCTGAGCGTCTCTGTCACGCAGACCTGGCCTACGTAGCTGCCAGGAGAGACCCCAGACTCCCATCCCTCACACCACCCCCACGTGCGTGGGACTCGGGTGGGGCAGAGACAGAAATTCCCCTCCTTCCACTCCCTCCCTACAGACAGGCTGTACTCAGGACTGGGATCAGAAGCTGTTACTGACTCGGGTCAGGGAGAGCCAAGAGGGCAGGGCAGGCTGAGCACTTGGGCAGAGCACAGGAGCTCTGCCCAAGGCTAGAGCACAGACCTGGACAATGCTGCCTGGGATAGCAGTGATCTCATGCTAAGTTAACCTTTTATAGGATCTGGCACAGATGTTCGATAAAACGCTCTAATAGAAAGGGACGACGAGGGACATATGCAGTTGGGATGGGCTTCACCTGTCCCCCAAAGCTAAGCGTGTGTTTTCTATTAGATTGGCGGATCTCCTCCGGCGGACTTTAAACTAAACACTTCGGGGGGAGGGGAAGATGAAGGCGGGGGAAGCTGTGGACCACCAAACCATGTGGCATCCACAAGGACAGCCCAGCCTGAAGAAGAAGAACATTGGGAACCTGCAAGCCATGGGACGGCCAGCAGTACAGCACAGGTAAGCAATAAGAAGGTAAGAAATAAGGGGCCCCTTGGGATTCGGAGCTGGGGGGCAGCAAAGGCACCAGTCATGGGGCTCAAGTGCCTATATACTAATGCTAGGAGCATGGGGAACAAGCAGGATGAACTAGCGCTCCTGCTTGCAGAAAACACCTATGACTTAGTAGGGCTAACAGAAACCTGGTGGAATTCGTCCCACGACTGGACGGTACATATTGAAGGTTATAGGCTGTACAGAAAGGACAGGGTGGGGAAGAAAGGGGGAGGGGTTGCGCTCTATGTCAATGAGCAATATACATTGATCCTCATCAAGACGGAATCAAAGGATGAGGAAGTAGAAGGATTGTGGGTTAGGTTACATGGGGGGCAAGGAGAAAGGGATTTGGTGGTAGGGGTCTGCTACAGACCCCCACACCAAGGGGAAGAACTAGATTCGGGGCTCCTGAGGCAGCTCTCGGAGACCATAAAAGCTAAGGAGGCGGTAGTCATGGGGGACCTAAACTACCCAGACATCTGCTGGGAGATGCAGATAGCAAAGCCCAACCATTCACGCAGGTTCCTATCCTGTGTACAGGACCTCCACCTGACACAGGAGGTACACAGTCCCACTAGGGGGAATGCCGTACTGGATCTGGTATTGGCAACGAGGGATGATATGGTAGGGGACCTACAGATTGGTGGCCATCTCGAGGTCAATGATCACCTAATAATAGAATTCTTCATAAGACGTTGAGTGGGTAAGGTAACTAGTAGGGTGAAAGTGCTAGACTTTAGGAAAGCTGATTTCAATTAACTCAGGCGATTTGTCAAGGATGCACTGCAGAGTAGGAGTTTTGAAGTGATGGGAGACCAAGAAGGGTGGCTGTGCCTTAAGGAAATGATCATTCGGGCACAAACGGAGACGATCCCGATGCGAGGAAAAAGAGGGAAAGGGGCCAGGAGGCTTCCTTGGCTGACCAGAGAAATCCAGGGCAGCCTACGGGCCAAAAGGGGGGCACATAAAAAGTGGAAACAGGGAGAGATCACCAAAGAGGAGTATACCTCCTCTGCTTGTGCTTGTAGGGAGGCAGTTAGATGGGCCAAAGCTACCATGGAGCTAAGGATGGCATCCCAAGTAAAGGATAACAAGAAATTGTTTTTCAGATATATAGGGAGTAAAAGGAAGGCCCAGGGAGGAATAGGATCCCTACTAAATGGGCAGAAGCAATTGGTGATGGACAGGGGGGACAAGGCTGAACTCCTCAACGAGTTCTTTGCCTCACTGTTCCTAAGTAAGGGGCAAGACAAGTCTCTCACTGGGATTGTAGAGAAGCAGCAGCAAGGCACCAGACTACCATGCATAGACCCTGAGATGGTGCAGAGTCACTTGGAGGAACTGGATGCCTTTAAGTTGGCAGGCCCAGATAAGCTCCATCCGAGGGTACTGAAGGCACTGGCCAACGTCATTGCACAGCCACTGGCGGGAATATTTGAATGCTTGTGGCGCACGGGCCAAGTCCTGGAGGACTGGAAAAGGGCCAATGTGGTCCCCATTTTCAAGAAGGGGAGGAAGGAGGACCCGGGCAACTATAGGCCAGTCAGTCTCACCTCCATCCTTGGCAAAGTCTTTGAAAAAATTATCAAGGCCCACATTTGTGAGAGTCCGGCAGGACAAATTATCCTGAGGGGAAACTAGCACGGGTTCATAGCAGGCAGATCATGCCTAACTAATCTAGTCTCTTTTTATGACCAGGTTACAAAACGCCTGAACACAAGAGTTGGGGTGGATGTCATATACTTAGACTTCAGGAAGGCCTTTGATACGGTATCCCACCCCATACTGGTGAACAAGTTAAGAGGCTGTAACTTGGATGATTATACAGTCCGGTGGGCGGCAAATTGGCTAGAGGGTCGCACCCAGAGAGTCGTGGTGGATGGGTCGGGCTCGACATGGAAGTGTGTGGGCAGTGGGGTCCCGCAGGGCTCGGTCCTTAGACCGATACTCTTTAATGTCTTCATCAGCGACTTAGACGAGGGAGTGAAGTGTACTCTGTCCAAGTTTGCAGAAGACACAAAAATGTGGGGAGAAGTGGACAAGCCGGAGGGCAGCGAACAGCTGCAAGCAGACCTGGACAGGTTGGACAAGTGGGCAGAAAACAACAGAATGCGATTCAACAAGGAGAAATGCAAAGTGCTGCACCTTGGGAGGAAAAATGTCCAGCATACCTACTGCCTAGGAAATGACCTGCTGGGTGGCACAGAAGCGGAAAGAGATCTTGGAGTCCTAGTGGACTCCAAGATGAACATGAGTCGGCAGTATGACGAAGCCATCAGAAAAGCTAATGGCACTTTATCATACATCAGCAGATGCATGATGAATAGATCCAAAGAGGTGATACTTCCCCTCTATCAGGTGCTGGTCAGACTGCAGTTGGAGTACTGCGTGCAATTCTGGGCACCGCACTTCAAGAGGGATGCGGATAACATGGAGAGGGCCCAGAGAAGGGCCACTCGTATGGTTAAGGGCCTGCAGGCCAAGCCCTACGAGGAGAGACTAAAGAACCTGGACCTTTTCAGCCTCCGCAAGAGAAGGTTGAGAGGCGGCCTTGTGGCTGCCTATAAGTTCATCACGGGGGCACAGAAAGGAATTGGTGAGGTTTTATTCACCAAGGCGCCCCCGGGGGTTACAAGAAATAATGGCCACAAGCTAGCAGAGAGCAGATTTAGACTGGACAGAAGAACTTCTTCACAGTTCGAGTGGCCAAGGTCTGGAACGGGCTCCCAAGGGAGGTGGTGTTCTCCCCTACCTTGGGGGTCTTCAAGAGGAGGTTAGATAGGCATCTAACTGGGGTCGTCTAGACCCAGCACTCTTTCCTGCCTATGCAGGTGGTCAGACTCGATGATCTATTGAGGTCCCTTCCGACCCTAACATCTATGAATCTATGAATCTATGAAGAGCTTTAATCTAATACCTCATCCCTCAAGGATTAATTAGGTGTAAGTAATCATTTTTAAAGTGCTCCAAGAGCCATGAACTTCTGCTCAGTTATGGCTTTACAGCACTTTCTGCCTGCTTAAGTGGGATAGGTTTAACGTTCATAGTTAGCCTTAAAAACCACATAGCATTATCGTGCTCCTTGAATGAGAAGGGACCAGCGCATCATTAAAGTTTTATGAATTAATATGCATTTTACTTTCTTTTATCTTAATAATAGTCTTCATTTTCTGTGACTTTCAAAACATGGTTGAAGAACTCAACAAAATGGTTTTTACAGTATGTCAAAGGGATGGCAACATTTCAGAGCAAATGTCATGTATCTAAATGAAGATTTACACATGATGAGCCCAGCTAGAGATGAATTGTGTAGAATAAGTCCTAGGGGTACAGCACGAATCTGAGAAACCTAGCTTTTGGGTTTTGTTTTTTTTAAACACAGGATTTTTCAGAAGTTTAAAAATATTTGTCTACTTACTAGTTGCCTCCAGTTATAGAAAGCTTGAGCTGCTACCAGTTACAGATCTGGAAACAGATTTTTTCTTAAACAATCTAGACAACAGAGAAGAGGGAAGAATAAAATATGCCAACAGAATATTGGTTTTCCTTTCCCAACCTACTACATTTCTATCCCACAAACCATTGTAAAGTAATGCTACTTAACCTTTTTAGACTCAAGGCACCCCTCATTAGAGTCAAGGGATCCCTTGGAAAATCCCAATTTTTAGAACTTTTGCTCATTTCTTGAATAAGGAGAAATCATACAGCTATTTTTCTGTTGCAAAGAACTCAGACCACAACAAGTCAGAATGGTTTTTGATACTATTGATTCCTATCTGAAATCTCTGGGTTTATCTTATAAAATGTTTGTAGATGTTTCTACTCCCAAAATTGCAAATACTGCATGACTCCCTTAAAATGATCTCATAGCACCCTAGTTAAGGACAACTGATCTAGAGTACAGTCTAGCTTTACAGTAGACTAGATTAACAGGCTCCCAAGCAAAAGGAAAATCTATAGAAGAGGACTTTGATGAACATGATCACCCAAACTGAGCAAAGTTGTAGGAAGTATCCTTCACTCATCTCCCTAACTAACCCCACAGACCCCGGGGAGCTACAGTGGTCAGGTGTGTACCTCTTCTGTATCTCCATTTTCTCACCATCTATCTTTCCACCTCCTGGCTACTTGACTACTTTGGAGCTTTCCATAAGGTCCAGAGATAAAGGCAGGCTCTGAAGGCAGGTGGCCACTTTTTCTGCATGGGCAGGTCAGGATCTACATAAAGAAGCCTCTTACAGCACAAAGGAAGCTAGGTCCATAGATTAGATTCCATGACTTTAAAAAGCATTATTTCTGAAATAGCTAAATATGCTGGTGACTACCAAAAATTGTGACAATAAAGACAACCAGAGTGAATTTAACAGTTTGAATCTACAGGCTTCTGACTCAGGCATCCCATGCATGAAAGTGTTAGAAGATAATAATTGGGACCCAAGAATAAAGATTAGGTTTGCACTCCTCACTAAAACATGGCACAACAGAAGATACAGAAGGAGCATGAGGAACCTTTAAATGTATTGTCCCTTATCCTTTCCCAGAATCTAGCTCATGAATAATGGTATTTCAAAACAAGATTGACAAATTCAACTATAACAGGCTCTTTTTTAGGAGAATGAGGTACTTCTCTTCAGAACATGTCATGCTTCCATTTAGCTAGAAAGATGACTCCTAAGCAATTGGGAAGTCCCTCCTCTTGAAAAAGCTAACCCACTTTATCTCCATATCCCAAAAGGGGAGAGAACACCAAGATCAAGAATTACAAATTACAAATACCTGATCTTGATTATAAGTGGAATGCAAGACAACAGTGTGCTCTTATTGGAAAAAAGCCAACAGCATAGAGAGTAATTTTAATAGGAATGTGATTCTTCTGCTCTCTTCAGCACTGGTGAGACCTCACCTGGAGTACAGTGTCTGGTTTGGGCCCTACACTTCATACACCATGTGAACAGTTTAGAAAGAGTTCTTTGCAGATCAACAAAATAATTGGAGGCTTATAAAGTAAGACTTATGAGGAAAGGCTGAAAGAACTAGGGTTATTTATTCTAGAAAACAGAAGAGTGAGAGGGGATTTGATATCAGTTTTCAAATCCCTGAAGGGCAATTATAGAGAGCCTAGAGATAGGCATTTCTTTATAGTCACGGGGGATAGGACTAGGAGCAATGGCCTCAAGCTGCAGCAGGAGAAATTTAGATTGGAGATTAGGAGGAACTTTCTGATTATGAGGGTGGTCAAGAATTGGAATAGGCTACCTAGAGATATTGTGCCCTTTCCATCCTCGGCAATTTAAGAGCAGGTGGGATGGACACTTGGCTGGGATGGTTTAATAGGGAATGATCCTGCCTTGGACAGGGGCTGGACTAGATTAACTTGTGAGGTCCCTTCCAGCTCTACTTTCATATGAAATCACGATTTCTTGCATGTTATTACATATTTCCACTATTTCCAATTACAAGTCCATAAAACTTCCTTCTAACTTTACACTTTCAGAAATAATTCCATTCTATGAAAACACTGATTTATTGTAGCAACAAATTCATTTCACTCTGTTCTTGAATATATGCTTTCCATGCTGTACTAGGGCCCATCCATATAGATTTAGGGGAAAACAGAAATCTAAAGACCTAGATAACTTTATAGCAGAGGTATAAGAACTGAGAAAATGACAGGATTTCTTATTTAATAAAATCCTGTAGAACTTTAGAGTAGGATTGCTGGTCATATTTATCCATTTATCTATTCCATTTTATTGACACATTTATGACTGATAAATGTGTGTAAAACCCATTAACAGAAGTTATATATGTGGGTCTGTTGGGTAAGCAGTTGAAGTTGACTACTTAATTTTCATCAGTACAGTTAAAAATTACAAGGAAGTCAGACTTGTAAAAAACCTCCTGATAAACAAATTATTGTGTGTTTTATTTGGAAGGCAACTAATTAAAGTATCCAATAGAGCTGGAATCCATTTTTTCCAATGTAAGTTTTCTGTTCTTAAAAAAAAAGAGCCTGATGATTTCCCCCCCTCCAACCTCCTCCAGAGCCTGCCTGCCTGAGCTGCGCAGGCCCAATGCTTCCCTCCGTGGCTGTGGCGCCCCCTGGGACTGCCCGAGCCAGGTGCCTGCAAGTGGGTGCCGCCTGGAGGGGGGGCCACTGCTGCTGTGGAGGGAAGCATTGGCCCCACTGTCGCCCAGGGACCGCTCTACCCACCGGCAGCTCGCCCTCCCCACCCCGCCACCAGAGAGGCAGGTAAGTGCATGGGTGTGTGCACAACATGGCGGTTTACTTGGCCCTAAATTGAAGCGGTGTTTTTAAAAACTCACTGCTTCAATTTAGGGCTCCTGTTTCATCTACACATGCCGTTACTGATGAAATTCCAAGGGGCTGTCACTCGCTCCACCAGAGTGAGAATGGCCTTTTCTTTTGGCTTAGGGTTTATATAACCTTGCTCCTCCTCAGCAGGCCATTACCTAATTAGCTGCCTGCTGCTTATTATGTGGAGCTATCAAGCCTTCCAACTCTGTTGTCCTAGCTCCATTCTCAGTAACAGGGCTTGGCCCTATTACACTGGGAACCACTGAGATGTATTTTATTGCCTTGTTCAATAACTAATAAACTTTGTAACATTGCAATTTAGTTATTTTATTATATAAAATGCATGTGGGCTGGTCTAAGGTGTCTAATTCTATACATTAATGTTTCCACATGATGTTATTAGTAATTTGAATTAAGGTCTAATCTCACACAATTAAAAAAATGTATTTCTCTTTTTATAAGTAACCTTTTTGCAAGATTGCCTTAAAATTCATCTAATCTCTTACAGTACTTCCTGTTGCTAAATTAAACTACAGAGCCAAATTTTTGAAGGTATAAATCAGTGCAACTTGACTGTTTACACCTGCAAGGAAGTTGGTCTAATATTTTCCTGGATTACAGTGGATGATACAAAGAATATCTTAAAAGACCATTTTGCAGGGGGGAGGAGGGATGGCAAATGGTATTCCTAAAGTCCAAAAAAGTATTTTCCCTGAGACAGACCTTGAACATCCAACATTGTCCATTTAGCTACTGCTGTGGAAAAAGCTAACTAATACCCTCGTAAAACAATGGTGCAGAGACTGCATACGTCTATTACAGAAAACAAGAAAAATGTTGAGACCACAGAAATTATACTCTGAAGAAATGCCAGATGTGATAATTCAATGCTAATGAATATCTGTAAATGTTTTAAATGCTTACATGGTTTAATGCCTGTTTAAATGACGTTCTCTATTTAACTTACACACATATACTCCATAGTTGGCCAGACATTCAAAGAGCAAGCAACTCTTTCCCTCCAATACTTTTTTCACTGTCATTTTTAATAAGCTGTATACTGGATGGACTTATTCTAAAAGATATGGCCCAATAATTAACAACATACATTTTTTGGAATTTCAGTTTGTTGGTTAATTCATCAAGTGTTGTTTTAGTATCTTGCAAAATTCTTAACATATGTAAGTTTGACATTTATTATAAGGTCTTTGAAATATGATACATTGTACTCAAAGGCTCAAAATTAAATATGGATGCAAATATTTATATACACAAGTGTTGTCACTTACAGCTCATAAGGTCAAAACACAACATTTAAGCACAGCAGCTTTAACTATCATCTACAATACGATAATGACTTTTCAAAATATTTTGTTCCATTATAAACTTTTACAACATATCGACAATAACTTTCCCAGCTGTATGACTAACAAAGCTGCAAGAGAAACTAGGTACTGCAACAAGAGTGCTTTGGCTTGTGTACGGTTCACCAGCTACCTGTGGCTTAATTTTGGCCGACTAATTTTTTTTTCCAATTTTTTTTATGGGCTCATCTAGGGAAGCCAGATGCAATGTTGCTTCCTGGAGTAACTAGGATAACCAATCTCTATGACCAAGTGATAGATATTTTCAAGATATACTGACCACACTTTATCAGAGGGCCAGTATAAACTTGAGGTCTGAACATGGAACTGGCTCCCAGAACTTTATAGGTTCTAATCCCCTCTGCAACAGAGAAAAATTATAAAATTGAAATCCTCAGGGTTTGGATAGGTTCAATAGTTTGTCCACTACTTGGTAGGTGAAAATTTACTTATCACTGATGTATCAGGCAAACCTATTAAGCTTCAGGCTGTTTAAATAAACCATTTCTACTATTATGGTTTCAATGTCAGGTAATCAATATTTGGCAGGTTTTTAAAAGGAACACATGCTATATATTTTTGCACAGGATCACAGTCATCCCCTGACATGCAACTACACAATTCATTCAGCATCTCTCTGAGTTTTGCTTGCAGCAAGTTTTTTTTTCCCTAAACCTAATCAAGTGATTTTTGGACACTTAGGGTCAGATCCATTCTATTTTTTCACTGTTTAACCATAGTCTTAGTCCATCTTGCTTAGAACCCCTAACTTTTGTAATGCATCTTCCTCTTAATTGTAATACTATATGACAAAAAGCAGCAAAGATGACATGGACCAAATTACCTTTCATGTTAATTAATGTTTTAGGGACTTGAGAATTGTGGACAGGATCATACTTAGAAACTTAATAGGTAGAATAGAATCTAGTGTAGAAAGTGCATGGTTCAAAATAAGATTTCCAAATTGCCTTAAAAAATTGTCCTTCCTTAACAAGTATCCACCAATATCTTGCAAGAAAAAGCTTGGAGACTTTTCCTTTTTAAAGGAAAAGAAATACTGTTTCACAGAAGGCATCAAAATAATACCAGCATGATTAGAATGACAGGATGATTTATTGTAGCTATGACTTTCTCAGCACAGTTACATCAAAAGAAAAACACTGAATTTTTCTTTGCAAACTATAAGCCGGGACAGGAGGAGAATTGCTATAATATTAGAAATATTTTATAAGATTATGATGCAAGTGTCATTTATACCAATTAAAATTGCTACTGACATTTCTAACCTTAATATATATGTATTTACATGTTTAGATGGAGACTTGGAATGTTTTCATTTTCCGCCAGAGTTGGATTGAGGGGGCCTCCCATCTTGAAAGTTTGATTGATTGCTCTTTCTCATCTTGAAATATATCTTCTTCATGAGGACACTCTGGGTTAATGTTTCAAGTCAACAGGAGATCCCAATGGATCTTCCAAATGTTTATGCATACTCATCTTTTAACAAGGCCTCCGAGGTCTGGGAAAGGATTTTGCAATCTGCATTACTGAGTGGTAGGGGCCAGGCCATTCTGCAAAACTAATTTACACTAAGGCTGCTTTACTTCACTCTTGCTATTGCAAAGGAGCCTTGAAGTAAGTGCAAGTAAGCATCAAGCTCTATGAATATTGTCAAAACCTATGCAATTCAGTGTTTTTCTTAATTACATAGATCTGGGAAGCTGGTAGGCCCATAAGAATTGTAACTAGTGTTGAGTCCTTTTACTCCTCTACAGCCATGAAATTCTCAAGTTTTAAAGTCTCACAACTTTTGAAGAATTAGGGTTAGCAACACTATTTAAAAACAGAGAACTGTGAGTCAGTATACCCAGGTATCAGTCTCCTTTTTTCATTGATTTACTTTACAAACTTTTGCAACTTGTTTGTTGTCTTTCTAAACCCCTTTGACTGCAATATAGACATGCCTGAGAGTCAGCACAGGTGGGTCCCAGGCCTGCTACTTTCATCAATTGGCTCTGCAACCTTTGGCAAGTTGTTTGCAACACAAAATCATATTTTCTACTTTGCCAAAACCGTATATGTATTTCAGACACTCCCTTGACTGTAATGTAACATAGTTTTGCTGCAGCCAGGTTTAAATTAGCTACTTCAGGTACTAGTAGCAGCCTAGGCACAGAAACAGAGAACACAGAACAGACTGCAGAACTCACAGCCAGTCTATGCTAAGCTAGGTTTCATGCTAGCCCAGGCATCTTTACCAGACCACCCACAGGTAGACCAACTGCCTGTGAGTTCTTCAGTCTAAGGGTATCACCTCTGGATAAAAGAATAAGTAAATAAAATATTGTAGTGCTAAACATCAGGGAAAGTGTAGACATTACAGTTTTACTGGTATAAATGATCAGAAATGGGTCCATACCTGAAACACAGCAGAAGTTTGGCGCACAAGCTTATTTAAAAATGGCAGAATCCAGCCTAAGATTTGCCTCCCTCACCAAAAGGTGAATGTGTGTTTTGTTTGCTACAGATCTAAACTATGCTGCTTACAGAAAACTGCATAACTCGGATCAATTCTGCCTCAGACTTTTTGAGTGTTTGTACCTAGCCTATATGTCAAAAGGAGTCAGTATCATTAGCTGTATTTTACAGATGTGGAAACTGTAGAACAGGGAGAAATGCCCAGGATCACCCAGCAGCCTAGCAGCAGCATAATCAAGGTCTACTACCAGTTCCAATTTTCCTTTTTGTACTCTGCTACCCAACGCTGCAGGCTACAGTTGTCATGCCATAATGCATGAAGTAACTAAGAAATGCAATCTCATCTTTAAAAGAATCCTTTTCCTAATTCAAAGAACCAGATGTGATACAATATGACCTTATATAAAAATAAAAGCAACAAAGTTCTTGTTAACCTATTGCCTTTTTCTGTCATGAGATGAACTAGATTCAGATTTTGTATATTCCTAATACTTTCATTTCAAAAGCAGGAAAACAGGACCCTAATTGTAATCACTTTCAGGAAAATGGGAATTTGAAATACAGATGGTTTCTCTAGCACTCATTATGTATATACAAGTGTTTTTCATATGACATAGCAGAAATCTGCAACTAAATTAACTAGAAAAGTAAAATGTTACATTCCCATAACAGTCTGTATTCCCTTTTTGTAGCCACTAATTTAATCAGTTAATAGAATATGGTCTCTTTCCATTTCAGATAATCCTATTCATTGAAAAAGTGTACTCCTTTCTCCTCCTCCCCCTCCCCCCAAAAAACCCTGATTTAATTTATTTTAACACTAATTCCCTGTGAGACCAAAAGCCTACCTCAGCAATGGAGACTGATGTCATTTCAGTAATGTGCAGAGCAGGTTTAGTAATTTTGCATGAAATTCTTCATTTCCTGATTGATGCTCATTAGGATCATCTGGAAAGTCAACCATATGAGTAATCTAGTCAATTCATTCCATAGACAGTGAATCCATTTAAGAAAATTAAGTTAACTTTTCTTTTAACTACAGTAATGTTTACTTGCACAGGTATTTAACCTGCCTAGTCCAGAAAATACCAAATACCTCCTGATGAATAGCAAGAGTTACTTGGACACAATTCTGTTTCCACTGAAGTTTGTAACAAAAATGACAGCAGAGAACAGACCTTGTACTACCCAAGTAAAATGTGCAGAACAGAACAGTTTGCACTGGTTAATGTTAGTTCATTTTTTCTGGCTTCTCTCCTCCCCTTTTCTTCCACCTCCACCCCCCTTTTTTAAAAAAATGTCATCATGCTTACAGACCCTGCTGGCTATCTAGAAGGATTTTTAAAAAAGTACCAAGGCATTTAATTCATGTAGGTGAGTTGATTAAACCCTATTTATAAGCCCAAGGGTGCAGATACGTGACTCAGTATCTTTTTCAGTTCATGCAGAGGTACAAGTGTTGTTTCGAGGTAAAAGAAAGTTTGAAATACTTTTGCCCAACAGTGGTTTTACATAGATAACTTACATGTCTAATCTCTAGCTTAATGTCAACACTTAAGTATCAAAAAGATTTAAAAGTAACACAGTCCATAACGTGCTGCTCAAACTCTTCCAGCAGATCAGCCATTACACACACACCTATTACCTTGGTTGCATATATAATTCTTGAGAGTGGAATAGCATAATGTTGAGGTACCTTGCATGGTTCCAGAGAAAAGGTTCAAGCCTTGCTAAATACTGCCGCCAGTCAATCAAACTGTAAAAGCCGGCTTGGTTATTTGGGCTGGAAATCAACTGGATGCGACTGCTAGCCACTTGGCTTCTTGTGTGTTGTCTGTCAAGAAAGCTGAAATGCCTTAATTACACTAACCCAGTGGGGTCTCTAGGTTCAGACAGAAGCCAAGAGTTACCTTTGTACATGCATCCTCTGCCATCTTTCTATATTCATTAAGAACCCATTACACACCCTGCAACAAAAGGAATATCATGAAGTCTTGGAATAATGAGATATAAATTGTTTGCAAGAGAGAGACCTGCCTTTGCTTGTGTCACTTATAATTAACCATGGGTGGGAGGGGGGTTGTTAATTTGTTTTTGTTTTTTTTTTAATTACAAGCATTATGTAGAAAAAAAGTCACTTGTAACAGAAATCAAAGAACAAAGGAAAGCTAAAAGATGAGGTCAGCTGCTTATGTTCATCCAACAAACTTGTTATTGAATTTACGCTAATTCTTATATTATCTGAAGCACAGAAGAATTTGTAAACCCACATGTATTAAATAAACTTCTGTCAAGCCATTTAGGCTTGAAGACTTACCATGGTGCCTGATTTTTTAGCGTGGGTTTCCCCTCCCCCCTAGTTTTGTTTTAATAAAGGGAGTTAGTCCTATAAGTTGCTGAGCCTCCTTTAAAAGAAGTACCTAAATTGACATGAGCAGCACTTGTTTTATGTTAGCTAAACAAGTAAATTCAGAATTTAAAACAAACAGACCCCTTCCAGTATTATTCTTGTCACATAAGTAACTTTTTACCTTTTTTGGGGTGCCATTCGTTTAGCTTCTTGAAAATGATAAAACAGTATCATTTGATACTAAACTGGTTTTCTTTATTATAATAACATTATTTTAATTTCTGGTTATTTCTACTAGAACATGTGTGTTGTTATTACCACGTGGAGGAAGTTTATGCTTCAGGGAAGTGTTTCACTGAACTACTCTTAAAATCCTAGATTTTGCTTTTCTTCAGTCTAAAGTTTAAATTTTCATCTGAGAAGTATTCTGGCAGCGTCCTATATTTACTTAAAAATGTTAGAAAAACCCACATTGCACTCTGGTCATAATCCTCTGACTTTTACCCACCCAAACAGTGACCTACTTTCAACAATTATTTTATATGAACTCAAAACAAAATGAGTCACCCCAGCATTTTTCAGGGCTTCACAACATTTCCCTCAAAAAACCCCTATAACAGAACTGTGGAATCTGAAACAAATTCACTCCCAACAATATGCCTACTTCCCATGTAAACCTGTTGTGCTTTCCATTTGTCACTGTAGCATCCAAGTACCTAAAAAGACAAATACTGCCCAAATCATTAAAAGCAGAAATGTAAAAGCCTTCCACATGTCTCAAGTGTTTTTCTACAGGCTGGAAAGGAAGAGTAATTTCTTTTTTTATTTATAGTTTTGGTCATTCATGTTCATTACCCAGATTATTAACTGCCCTGTACAGCTGTTCTTTCTATTCATGGGAATAGAAAAATATTACCAAATCAGAATGGTGGCATTTGGCATTTTATACCAACTTTGCTTAGATGCAAATGTATAAGGCCATAGAGAACTATGCCTTCAGTGTGTACAAGAGTGTATTACTGAGATACAGCTAAATTTATAATAAATAGATAAATAGATAGATAAATATTCTGAATTCATAACTATTCAAGAAGGAACATACAACAACTCTCTCTCCGTCCCTCTCCCCGGCCTCTAAAAGTTAGGGCTTTGTTACTTGTTAACAATAGGTGGCTCCTGAAGCTCTTAACCACTTGACTGTCCACACAATATGTGAAACTAGTTGTAAGCAACCTTTAGGCGGTTACACCACTCCAGAGAAGGTTTATTTCACTTCTGTATTACCCAACTCATGTTACACTAATGTGGGGTTGCTTTAGGCTACATGTTAGTGTAAACACTCCCTGCACGCTGACCCAGATTGGGCCCACTCTCCACCTGCCCACCCAATTGGGCCTCCATCCTTCGCAACCCCCACTTCCTCACCAGCCCAGATCAGGCCCACTGCCTCTCACCACCAGCCCCTGCCAGCCTGAATCAGGTCACTGCCTCCCCCACTCCATCAGACTCCCAGCTCTCCACTCTACCTCCCCCCCCCCACCCCGGTCCCTCACCATCCTACCCTTTTCAGCTCCCTTTTATCTGCTGGCTCCCAGGGGAGCAGGCAGGGAAGGGGAACCTGCCTGCTTAGCCACTGCTGATGCTTCTACCACTCCCTGGTCTGAGTGGCCACAATTAAGCTGGAGGACACAAGGGGTGCAGGTGAGCTATCAGGCTGAGTGGCAGGGGTGGAGGGTTATCCAGGGGCAGGGAGGGTAAAGGGAGCCCTGAGGGCCAGAGGGCAAGGGGGAAGCCTGGAATGGGAAGGGAGGGAAAGAGAGTGGAGATTTTCATACTATTCATTCCCCAAGGCCCCTGCTGGTCTGAATGTGCGACTGCTCCAAACTGGAACTAACACTAACACCAATCAACATTTGAGCAGCTCACAGGGCAACGTGCAACAAGGTCCTTAAGTTTTCAAGAAAGTACTTCTTAATGGTACACCTCTATCTCTGGTACCTTTATAGCACCAAACAGTGTGTTATTTTGATACAGTTATACTGATATATTTCTTCCAGCTATGCTAAGACAGCAAACAAATGTCACCCTTATCACACCAGAAAAAATTAGGGGAGCACAGAACATGAACAAACAGTGGTGATGCATAGGGGGTGCACAGGGGTGCATGTGCAATCCCTGAGAGCGCCACTGCACCCCCTCACAGCCAGCACTCATGGCTTAGGCGATGGGCAGGCAGGAGCACTGGTGGCCTCCCTGAAAGTGCCAGCCGGGGGGTGGGTGCTCCAGGAGAAGCGTCGCTGGCACTACTGGGTCAGTGAGCACAACTGGCAGGGAATTGGCCACAGGGGGACCCCCTCCAGTGGGTACAATTGGCCACGGTGGGGACACCCCCAGTCTCTCACTGCCTGCTGGGGCGGGGGGGGTGGCAAGTGCACCCTGACTCAGGAGGCACCAGTCATGCATGTGAACAAACAGGCATCCTTTTCACTTGTCACATCCCAAATGCCCAAATATGGTTACCTCACAATTCACTGTAACTGTCTGTTGTGCCTTATTGCAGAGGACACCTGCTCACTTATCATACAATCCCTGCAGCCCAGGGCTGCTCATATTTTTCCAACTGCACCAGAAGGGATTCCAGGGTGTATGTTTCATGATGCAGAACAAGGTAACCCCATGGGGATCCCCTGGTTAGGGCCAGGAACCCAGGGCCACTGTCCTGTATGACTAGATCAATGAAGACCTAGGAGCAACAGGAGCCTGATCCTGAGAGACAACATCTGTACCTGCCAAGCAACCGGATAATCTGTGCTGAGATGCATCCCAGCACAATCGATTCCACAACAAAAACAACATATGTTTGCAGCTTAGATATTACCTGATTACACTTGGTCCCTTACACTACCTTAAAATTTATCAAGGATTCTTTTTAGAGAGTATTTAATCAGTTAAGTAAGTTAAGAAAGCTGACTGTACTTTAAAGATACCTTACTAAGGGTGCAACTAAGGATCTGAGGGAGTTGGGTGATGTGATTGCAAAGCCACTAGCCATCAGGACACGTCCTTGATGACTGGAAAAGGGCAAACATAGTAGCCATATTTAAAAAAGGGAAAAAAGAGGATCCAGGAAACAATCCCTGGAAAAATCACAGAGCAACCCTCAAGAAAACCATTTCTAAGGAACAGTCAGCTTGGATTCACCAGGGGCAAGTCATGTCTGACCAACCTGACTGCCTTCTATGATAAAATGACTGGCTTTGTGGATGTGGCGAGACTGATGGATGTGGTGTACCTTGATTTTAGCAAGGCTTTTAATACAGTCTCCCACAACATTTTTGCAGGCAAACTAAGGAAGTATGGGATGAATGAATGGACTTTAATGTGGATAGAATACTGGCTGAAGCATTGGGCTTAGAGAGTAGTAATCAATGGCTCAATGTCTACTTGACAGCCAGTATCAAGTAGAGTGCTCCAAGTGTTGGGCTTGGGGCCAGTTTTGTTCAAAGTCTTCATCAATGACGTGGAACATGGCATAGAGTGCACCCTCAGCAAGTTTGCAAATGACACCAAGGTGGGAGGGGCGGGGGAGTAGTTAGATACGCTGGAATGTACAACTAGGATTCAGAGTGACCTGGACAAACTGGAGGATTGGGCCAAAAGGAATCTCATGAGGTTCAGCAAGGACAAGTGCAAAGTCCTGCACTTAGAACGGAACAATCCTATGCACTAGTACAGGCTGGGGACTGACTGGCTAGGAAGGAGCTCTACAGAAAAGGAACTGGGGGTTACAGTGGACAATAAGCTGCATATGAGGCAGCATTGTGCCCTTGTTGCCAAGAAGGTTAACAGCATACTGGGTTGTATTGGTAAGTGTGACGCCAGTAGGTTGAGGGAAGTGATTATTCCACTCTATTCAGCACTGGTGAGGCCACATCTGGAGTACTGTGTTCAGTTTTGGGGCCCCTCACTACAGAAAGGATTGGAGAGTGTCCAGTGAAGGGCAACAGAAATAGTGAGGGGGCTGGGGCACATGACTGATGAGGATGGGCTGAAGAAGCTGGGCTTATTTAGTCTAAAGAAGAGAAGACTAAAGTGGGATTTAATAGCAACCTTCAACTAC
This sequence comes from Alligator mississippiensis, assembly GCF_030867095.1. Lineage (NCBI taxonomy): Eukaryota > Metazoa > Chordata > Crocodylia > Alligatoridae > Alligator > Alligator mississippiensis. The sequence goes on along the minus strand of NC_081826.1, from coordinate 103,271,455 downwards.
CTGAAGGGGGTGTTCAAAATAGGATGGAGCCAGACTGTTTAAGTGGTGGCAGAAGACAGAACAAGAAGCAAGGGTCTTAAGTTGCAGCAAGGGAAATTTGGGTTGCATATTAGGAAGCATATTCTCACTAGAAGGGTAGTAAAATGGGATCCTATGATCCCTGCTGACTTCCTGCCCCTGGGACAGTGGGCTGGATTTAATGATCTTCCAAGGTCCCTACCAGCCCGCATGTCTATGAAATCTATGAAAACACTGGAACAGGTTACCCAGAGAAGTGGCGCAATCTCCATCCTTGGAGGTTTTCAAGACCCAGATAGACAAAGCTTTGGCTGTGACGATCTAGTTGGGGAAGTTCCCACTTTGGGCAGGGGGTTGCACTAGATGACCTTCTAAGGTCCTTTCCAATCCTAATTTTCTATGATTCTAAGTATGCGTTCATATCAGCTAGGGTTACTTACTAGAAAGCAGATGTGAAATCACCTAACAAACATGTTAATGACTCCCACTTTCAAGCAGTCCCTACTTTGAAAGTAATTCATGTAGAGATAACATAGGTACTATTTCATGGTAACAATAGTACAATAAAGACTTGCACTATAGACATCTTCGTTCTCCAACTTCATTCAAAAATCCTAATTCTTAGAACTACTGTCTTCAGACTATGCCTTTTGATGAAGCCAATAATGGAAACAGATATACTGAACAGTAAAAATGTGGTAACACTAACTTAAAGAAGCAATTTCATGGCAACATTTCTAAACAGTTTAACAGGGACTTCATATTTTCTAACTGTGCACCATACCTAGAAAACATTTCACTAAAGACTAGAAGAGTTGGTCCTTGCCACATCCTGAATATGGTTTATATGCCAATATCAAGAGCCTGATACATTGGAAACTATTCTTTATAAAAGCAGCAGCTATGACAAGCCCCTAAAGGTCTTATTACACATTAATTTTAGGTGGCTCAAAGAACATTTAACTCCTTGGCTTGTCCACACATTAGGCTATATAAACTAGTTTTTAGAACCCTTTCGGTGTCTTAAAGTTATGCTACTCCAAGGCAATTTTCTCTCTGGCCTAGGCTACCCAGCTTGTGTTCCATGAATGTGTAGCCAATTTCTAGAGACAAGGTGCCTAAGATTCAGTCTGCCAGCATCACAGGATGCAGTGTCCCCCTCCCCCAGTCTCCTGTTCTGTGTGGACAAGCTTTCGACCTGTTGAACTCTACTACCCAGTGGATGATATTGGCACCAAGGCAACTTCCCCTCCTGCCCCTAGGGGTGTGACCTGGGCACCTCACAGGGGCATAGACTGATCTGGGAGGGAGGGAGGGTGGGCCAGAGGTGGGAACTGAGCTAGCTGGAGCTACTCAATCTCAACTCCAATATATTAAAATTGGAGACTTTCTCTATTTTATTTACTCTTTATATTTCTTTTAAAATTGTATTTTTTTTTTACTTTTTTTTATTTTATCCTTTAGTGGCTTCAGTGACAGGCTGACTTCATTTCACCACCCAGCCCCCACCACCATTTCCACCCATTACCTCTCCACCTCCCATTTCACTACGCAGTCCCCATTCTTAATTCTCCCCCTTCCAGCCTCACGCTCCCACCCCATCTCTTCAACCTGCTTCCACCTAACAGCAGGGATAGAAGGCTGTCCTGGCTAACCAGCCCTCCAGTGGCAAGTCATAGATGTGCAAGTCAGGGACAGTCAGAGAAGGTTTTCAGGCTGTATGTGCAGCTACTCTAAATTCAAGCTAACACTAACACCGATCAACTTTTCAGACGTTTAAAGAGTAACGTGTAACAAAACCCTTATATACTTAAACTAGTTAGGGCATATGCCTAATCTCATTGGCGATGTGTAAGGGGTACATGCATAGGGGGTGCACCCCCTGAGATCAGCCGTGCACACCCTGGAAGGACCAGCTGCAAAACCAGAAGTGCCGGTGGAAGTGCACTTCTGGTTTCGCCACTGGCTCGGTGATTGGCCACTGTTCCCACCCCCCCCCCCCGGTTGGCAATCAGATTCTGGGGGAACCCCCGCAGTTGGCAATCTGGTGCCTCCCCAGACTTGGGAGGCACCAGTCGTCCATGTCTGATCTCAATTCTAGCTCCTGCAACAATCCTTTCCTTTCAGTGCTATAGTCTGTGTCCAGCATACTCTCCCCTTTCTGCCTTACCACATTTCTTTCTCATCTGGAGAAAAGAATATGTTTTGTTCCTCCCTGGCATCAGATTATTTGTTCATTTAACTTCAGGCCACATTACAGATTTTTCACACATACTGTCACAGCATCCCAGGATACTTTGCACCTCCCCTATTAACCCCCCTCACAACATGAGCAGGCTAGCCTTGACCCAAGCTGTCTGCTCCAGCCAAGCAGGGAGGTGTGCTCTAGTGCCCCCGGCTTCTGGCTTGGGCCACTGCAGGCATGTGGCTGCATTTCTGGAATCAGATTTGAATGTCTGTTCACTTACTTATTGGTTCAATCTATGTAATTTAGACTGACCTGCAAAGACCGAATAGATTCGGCCTCAGGCTTTTTGACCATCTGTATTTAGCCTCAGAGATACCAGCCGGTATTTTCCAAGACCAGCCTTCCTACTGATCCTGCTAGGGACTTGGACTCCTCCAAAGCCTGATCCTCCAAAGCTTGAGAAATTCCAAGGACCTTTGCCACCCCACAGATAGCCTTTAAAATACCTTCAAGAAAGTCCCTGCACCAGTATAGTCCCCATTCCTCAAGCGTCTCAGAATCCTCTAGAAATTTCTATCCTGGCATGGAAAGCTAATATTCTCTAGCTAATGGGCCATTTCACTCAGATTTCTATGCTATTGTGCAGTTTTTCCCATTACAAGCAAACAATAACTTGGGTCCCTTTCCAAGAGTGGCCCTTTTTTATCTGCAGTTGGGAGTGGCAACCATCAGGGTCCCAGAACACAGTGGCAAGAGATAGTTAACAGTTTCTCCTACTCTTTTTTCCCCTTAACTATGCATTCCTCATTTTCTTTGGCTGAACTAAGTCAAAATCATAACGATATATACAGAAAGCACAACAATTTATAAAGTGATAAAAGAGATATAAATAGATACAGCACAACATGGGTTTTTCAATGAGACCACGCATGCCACATCAGTACAACTGCAAAAAAAATCTGTGAAACACCCCACAAACCCTCTCCCCACCAAGATTTGGTGGGTTCATGATAGTCCCACAGAAAGTGACTAGATTAATTGCATGAGTAAGGACACAAGTTGGAGTCTTTCTGCACATTTTTTCTTTATGTGTTTCAGGCAGAAGAGAAGCTGACATACTTTTAGCCAACAATAACATTTAGAAAAATGATAGAAAAGGTTTACAAGTCAACTGGAAAAGATACAGTAACACATAAGCAGTAAGGAATTATCCAGCCAATTCCTTCCTTGCAGAATTATTGGAGGTAAGCAAAGTTATTGGAGTTAAACCAGGCTGAATTTGGCACAAGAATCCTTGCTCTTCTATTACTTTGACTGATATAAAATCAAGACTAGGTCTGATGAATTTAATGCAGTTAAGTAAGAGAAAAGAATTGGGTACAATGCCTTCAGGGAGGTCTTTTCACAACAGATCTATCAATGAATCAATGAAAGATTATTGCATTGACCATAACAGGTGGTGGAAAGTTCTGCACAAAAATATCTGGCTCCAGGCCACTTTTCCTAATGATTGTGGCATGTTAGGAAAATATTTCCTATCATTTCACCTGTCTTCTACATGCAGCACAAGAAATGAATGCTAGTATTATGTGATCACAAAGTTTTAATGTTGAATCATGTCCATTAAATCTTATTCATTGTGCTGCAAAAAAAAAAGAATGTACAATAGATTAAAAATCTTAGGAGCAGGGCATGAAGAGAGTCAATTATGTTCTGTAATGAGGCTGGACTCAAGCATTTCACCATTAATAATACCATTTAAGAGCACATTTATCTATCTGTATGTGGATTAAGGTAACTGAGCCTCCTAGTAGGGTTAGAACAGGGGTCAGCAACCTACACTCATAGATCTGGCTAACAGAGCAGGGGGCTTCAGCAGTAGAGGGCTCAGCAGCACCACACTGCACTGTGCCACAGCCGTGCACTTCACCCATGGCATGTCTCAGCTTGGTCGTAGAGGGAAGTGGTAGTAGGAGCATCTGGGTACTAGCACTGGTCCAGCTTTACCAAGAGCTGGGTCTTTCCACAACCAAATAATGTTTGCAACCCCTGGCTTAGAACAATATGGAAAAACCTAAGAGCAGTAAGGATTTCCTATTACAGGATATGCAGTTAGGTCAAGGGATCAATTAAACCCTTATAAATTTATAGTGGCAGTGTTATATTGGTATTGCTATTTAAAGTATTCAGTGAAACAGAAATTGCTGGGCTAGGGAAGGAAGCAAGTAAAAGCAAAGGACATGAACCAGAGGCCAAGATAATGAAGGAAGAATGAGGCTTAAAACTTAAAGAAATAATGACATCAGAAGATAAAACCTTAAATTTCTATGTATCCATTTCTATGGATCCTTCTTGAAAAAGTGTGCACGTGTCTGCATGTTTAAATTTTGAAGGACCTGCCCAGATTCTTCTGTTCTTTTTAACCACTTTTCCATAACATATATAGTTTCAAGTAAAGATAGTAAAATACATCTCTGCTACCATCATAGAAATTTTCCTCTACAGAATGGATATATACCCAGCAGGTTTAACTTAAACCAGGCATATGCAGATTTATGGTTAGGTAAGTCATGTTGTTTAGTCCACTCTGTGGACCATTTTATATAGAAGTAATCATGGCAGTGTCAGTCAGAAAGGTGTCACAGCTCTGCTGTTAATCAGAGCTGAGAGAAAAAAAGTGAAAACAAAAAATAAAAACTCAAACCACAGCTCTCTCTAACCATACAGCTAGCAGAGGTACATAACTGCCTGTTCCCCCCCCCCCCCCTCCCAATATGAATCTTTTAGCATATAGCTCCCTCTTCTGGTGCTGGGAAAATTCAAGTTTGTTTTGTTTGTTTTTGTTTTTAATCTAGTCGGTTAAAATAAATGAAACCAAATTCAACATATTCACAAAATGAAGTCTACAAATTACAGGACAGCCTGTTTATAAAGAGATATGAAAGGATCCAATGATTTATAACAGACTTTTTTTTGTCAAGTCCTTCTGTCACTATTATTAAATTGTACTAACCTGCCAGCTGTTTTTCATTTATTTCTAGTGATCAATAACCATTTTATTCAGGAAAAGGGGCAAGTATAAAATGCAATATTTAAATGGAAGAGGATACATGCTTGTTGCAGTAGTTCTACTGGACAACTCAAAGAAAAACAGAAAATATAGGAACCATGAAACAAGATTGTACTAGAATATTTTTTGTGGAGAGCAGCTGCCATTAAAAACTTGCTATTGGCCAGCAGTGCTTTACAACCACCTCTGAAACTTCTGTGTGGCAACAGTCTCACTGTGACCTCTGTGTGCAACAAAAGTAGGGCAGGTTTCTTGCTGTGTTATGTGAAATGCTGAAGAATACATGCAGGTCTTAACAATAATGACTAATCAATTTACTAATCTGATTATTCAACTAGCAGATTAGGATAAACAAGATGGAGCCTTTGAGTCTTTTAATTTATTCTGATTTACAAAAATCAATAGCAATGCTTTGATTGTACTAGCAGCTGGATTAGGGCCCATGTATGTTGATAAATCATTTCTTTTACAAATCTGAAATTAAGAGCATAACTTTTTTATATTTTTAAGGGAAATATCAGGCTGAATTTAACAAATGCAAAAAAAGCAAGCAAGATTAGGTTCAAGGACTGAAATGTCATGCCTAAACTCCTACAGAATTCAATGGAATGTTTGAGTGCATGAGACAGAATTGGCCCAATTAATAATACTTAGCTTTTATATAATGTTTTGCATCTTCAGTGCACTGGCAAATAATTGCAGCAGAAATCTATGAAGATGCAAAATAAACAATATTCTGACATGCTTAACAGAACAAGGCTGATTTATAGAAACACTGATGATGTGGGGAACTGTAATGAAATTAGTGAGAATGGAAAGACAGGTCATTACTATTTTTAAAAAAAGAACAAAAACTCTGTTATAACTATTTGCTATGTGTTTATTAGACTGTTCTACATCATTTGGTGAATTTGGAGCTCTGGCTAGGGATAGGTCTACATATTCCACATATTCACATTCCATCTGGGAATCCACCCCTTCAAAGAGTGGACAAATTATATATCTTTCTGTAGTGCCAGCCTATTACATTACACTTGTGCAATAAAACTAAGCAAAAGACTAACACTGTTTTTTCCCTTAGTCCATAATCATGCCTGCACTCAAGTATTTTTCAGAAGGAAATTAAGATAACTATCACTATCTACATTGTTGAAATTAGAAATTCTTTCTGACCACAAAACTTCCTGCTAACAATAACAGAAATTTATGAGCACGGCAGCAAAACTCAAACAATACTATACTCCAGAGACAAAGTTCTGTACAGTACAGTATGAGGTTGTGGAAAATGACCAAAACATCACCACCTCTTCCTATTGCAATAGAAAATAAAGCAAGTTTTGATTCTTTTATACATACACGTATACACACCAAGACAGTAGAAGCTTTCAAATAATACATATTTACACTCATTTTTCAGAAGTTATCATCACTTATAAAAATCTAAAGCACTTAACATATTCTGAAGATTTTAAAATCTTCCCTGATTAGTCTAGATAAGCAAACACTATATCTAAGTAGTCAAAGTATAGTTTACATATCTGGATAAACTTTACCGAGCGGAGGCAAATTGGAAAGGAAAGGAAAGGAAAGTTCAAACTAGTTGTGTACTCAAAAATTACATTTCTTTTCAGACATATTATCTTTTCAGGTGGTATGCACATCTGCTGTTCTACAGCTTCACCCTGGGTATGACAACAACTTCTATCCCAACAGGAACATTAAAAAATTAAATCATAAACTCGCAAGCATATTAAATCCCCTTACCCTCAGGCTTGCTGGGCTGCTCTCGCTTCTCAGTGTTACAGACATATGTGTAAACAACAGAATTTCCTGCATCCTTTTCTCATCTGCAGAGCACTGGGGTCTTGGCCAACAGGATTATTCGCAGCATTAAGGCCATTCCACAGTAACTTGAAAAACAATTCCCATTGGTCAGGATTTATCAAAACTAATGCCACAACATTTTTTTTAAATACAGGTCATTCACTCAAAATTAAAACTGTGCTTATTATTGTTTACTAAACATTGCTTCTCTTTGTGTTTCTAACCCTTCTTTCATTGTCGGTTATAAATTATGACCCCAATTTGTTCAAAGATTTCAGAATATTCTAATCTAAGTGTACCATTGACTTCAATGATTCATTTCAGAATTAGCATCTTCAAATGAAACAAGGCCACTTATTTATTTTGGTGTCTTTCAGATTTAAAAAAGAATAACCTTGGGGATGGAAAAAATCCCTCTTACATTTTTGTATAGCAGTGTTTGTGAACCCCCATGCCCCACATATCCACCACCTGCCCCACACAGTGGGGGGCTGGGGTGTGAGGGGCACTGGGTTGGGACTGGCCATTAATGTTTACAAATGGGTCCTGATACAAAAAAAGGTTGAGAACCACTGCTGTATAGTACTAGCACACCTTGGGTTTTCCTGTGACAAACAAACTACTTATTAAGGCTGCAAAACAACAAAGACTTGTGATATACTACATCAGTAGTAATCAACCTCCAGGCCATTGGCCAGACCTGGCTCATGAGGTCATGTCATGCAGCCCATGAATCTCCCCATGGGTCCAAGAATTTGGTGGCAGAGGAGCAGTGGCAGCATTAATTGCTGCTCCCCTGTTGCCAAATTTCTGGAACCTCTAAGCACTGGTGGAGTTGGAACTCTTAGGGGCATAAAGTCAGACATGTATGTGATGTAACAGGTCATGAGTCTCTTGAGAAACTTAATATTTGAAGTTTTTAATTTAAAAAGAAAACTCCACACATGCACCCTGAAAAATCCCATGATTTCAGGGCCTAGGTTGTGCCATAATTCAATAACTTTGTTATAAAGCCTAAAACCCCTAGCCTAAAACTCCCTAACCACAGATTTAGGATCCATTCTTGTATGTCATGTAATAAGACATGGTAGTGCTAGAGACATGTGGTAACTGTAATGGTCCAGGAGTTATGTGAGAGGCAAGGACTTTTTTATGTGATATATTTTATTGGACCAGCTCCTTTATTTGGAATTAGATAAGCCTTTAAATGCAAAGCATTTTTCTTCAGGTCTGAAGAAGAAAGCAAGCACAGAAATTGTTAGGCACAGTGGGTAGATCTATGAAATTAGAGAGGGAGAGAAATTCCCAGGGGTAGCAGACAAAGAATTAGCAGAAGAAAAGAAGATCAATTGATGGGAGATCAAGACCTTTCAAGAGGAAAAGGGTCATTATCACCTGTAGTGTGTAGGAATAATTTCAGGAATCAGGTAGATTATAGTGTGTTATAAAATCAATATTGGTGTTCAGTCCTCAGTTCCTAGTGTCCAGCCAGCTTATGAATTTCTGTTCCCAAGCTCACCTTTTAAAGGTTTTTGGTAGATATCCCTTGAGCAGGAGAATAGTGAGGTCAAAAAGGAAGTGCTTGTTCTATAAAACATGTGCTCCTTATCAACATGTGTGTGTCTGTGTCCTTTATACTGCTTCCCGTGAAGGTTCACTCTGGTCTGGGACAGACATTGCCTAAACCAGTTTGAGCCAAATCAGTTAAGTCTGATACTACGTTCAACCAGGTTTATCTCAAACCGGATTCAGCCATTTTCAAACTGGTTTATGTGCACTGAACATCTGTTGTGTTACAAATTTAAACAAGTTTCTGATCGTTTAAACCGGTGTGTGTGTAATGTCTGTCCCTAGACTCCAATGCATAGCTGTTGATTAGTTTCATCCATGTAATTTCCATGAGGGCATCTGGTACATTGAATCAGAAATGTAATTTTGGGAAAATATGTCTCTCCATGAATTCTGAATTGTTTGTTGTGGCGGAGGGGTGTGTTGATTATAGTAGAAGCGGAGATGTGTGTTGACAGTTTAAGCATTTATTGCTAAGGCTGTGTCCCACTTGATGCCTGTTGAACAGTGAGGAGTTTGCCTCTGACAGTGAACTGGGCGAGAACTGGGTTCTCTGAAAGCCAGGAGTGGAGGGGCATGGAATATTTTCCCTAATGTCTCATCTTTGTTGAGCAGAAGCTGTGGTTGTTTCTTGATTCTTCTAATCAGTTCTAGTGTGTGGTGGTAGGTGGCAACAGTGGGGTTTCTTTTTGTATTGTAGCAGGTTACTGCAGAGTATTTCTTTCAAAGGTACAGTCTATTTTGGTACTGTAGGGTCCTTGCATAATGACAGATTTTAGGCTGCCCAAGTAGGAATCACTACTATTTTCCTCGGAGCAGATACAGTAGCACCTGAGGGCTTGACTGTAGCTTATAGCTTCTTTTGCTGGTCTTGTGAACATAAATATGGTTCTCCATGGGGGTTTTTTTTATATATGGTTTCCAACTATCCCCCCTCCATAAAACTTTCTCTGTAATATTCCTACACTAAAATAAATTTTCTTGATGCCACAATCCACATACAGAATGGCACCCTAAAAACCGCAATATCCAAAAAAAAGAGGTACTAGACTATACTGTAGGCACTCCATAATCACTAATGTATTAGGGACAAGCCCCCACACAGTTATGCACATTACTTGAAACATATTGCATGCTATTTCCATGACATAGTTCATGTTTCCAGCACTCACCATAACACGTTTCCTTTGGTCTTTTGTGTCATAACCCAGTGAGTTTGGTGCCTCGGCACTATGGAATTTTCTTGACACACGAGAGTCTCTTGCACAGCGAGGGTTTTTGCTGCATAGAGAGCCCGCGTGCAGGAGAGAGTTCCCGCCACTTTGCAGCTGTTTTTGCAGGATGCATTCTCTTTGCAGCACAGAAATGCATGGTGCAAAGAGTTCCTGCCATTCGGATGTAAATTTGTGCCCCGTAATTGGCTAGTGCTAAATTATTCACACGTGGCGGCCGGTAATTGGCTTGCTGGCCGTTTAAAAACTAGCGCGACTTCCGCCCAAGTCAAAGAGCTTTGAGCACGCTGCAGAGTGCCTCGAAAGAGATCCGACTTGCGGCTAGCTGATCGATAGACTGATCACCTATCGATCCTTCTTCCCGTCGCCGAACGCAGTCCCAGACGTACCCTTTTTCCACCGGCTTGAATTACGGACGAATTTACTGGCATTGGCCTCACCAGCTGAAGCAACTCACATTGTTGTCCAGACGACCAAACCGTTTCCGTCGCAGCCACCCGCGACGTAAGTAAAGTTTTTTACAACCATTAAGCCTTGTCAGCCTCTCCATTCACCAGCCCGCCCTGACGAACGAGCAGTTTTTAAATCACCTCGAGTCGGCTCAGCCCGGCCGAGACATTTTGTAGCTGTGGGGGCCAAGGGGGAATCGAGGATCAGGAGTCCTTGGGAACGCTAGCTGGGGTTGCGGCTGCGATCCCGTGACGGGAAGATGGGTACTCTCTATCACCGGAGCAGAATTAGGCACAAACGAGACATGTATCAATTGGAAAACAGAGGTAGCTTTACTTACACTGTAGAGTCGTATACAGCGCAGGCAATCGTAGTTGCAACAATTCTATTCTCTAATCGGTAATCAAGGAGCTCTTGTAGACAGGGTAGCTCGGGTCTAACTCGGGCATGCAACACGGAGGGTACGTCGCAAGGCTTCGCCGACGGGGAGTCGTTGGCAGGTGATCAAGCTGCCGGAGTTCCACTCCAGGGGGAATCGCAGAGTTCTCCAACTAGGGCGGAAACGCCCCTAACCTTTTATATGGCTAGCGAGCCAATTGCCAGCCGCCACATGGGAATAATTTAACATCAGCCAATCACATTATGCAAATCTGCATTTCCTTGGCGGGAACTCTATCCACGTCGGAACTCTTCACCATGCCAAGACTTCCCCTGCCTTACCGTGCCTTGTGCTAGAAAGTTCCACTGTGTCGAGGCACTGATTCAAATCAGCTCTGACATGCCCCCTTGCCAAAGACACAGTTGGGACTTGAAGCACGTGCACACCATCCAAGTTATCGCTCCTTTTTAAAGATAAATGACTATGTACAAAAGTATACAACGACAGTAGTTTGTCCTCTACGGACCGAACCAAATAATAACCAACACACATACACATCAATATATTGGTTACAAAGAGTTCAGTGACGAGGAGTTCAATAGGTGTCATGGTGGAGTCACACATCAGACGACCTCTGCGTCTCTCTTTCTCTCTCTGGATCCGCTTCTGACATGTATTTTGAACCTTGGGTAGACACTGTAGAAAAAGGAATTCTTAGACACTGTTAATCAACTTATATAACATTATGCATATGGAGAGGTAATCAGATCTCTTTTCTTGGTTCCCCACTCCCCTTCAAGCACGTGACACAGGTGCTTGAACTCGACTCAGCTCCGGATGGCTCTTGCACGCCCCCAAATGCACCGTCACGAATGAAGCCTAACACGATGAGGATGCTCCGGAGTCACCGTCTAGATCCTTTGGATACTGGAAACCCAACTCATGGGCCAACTGCCATTGACCCTCGTCTCCCAGGATCCACAGCTGTCGCTTCGTGAGTCTGGAGTGGTGCAATAGGAAACCAAACATAATCCTCTCCTCTTTCGTCCTCTGCGGCGGTTGCCACACTCACTCTGGGTCATTCGAAGTCCCTGTGTCTGACTTCATGAGCGCTTGGACTCACAGAAGCTGTCGAAAAGGCTGCAGGCCAGTTGGCCGGCTAACGGGTTGAGGAGGGCTCGAAGGACGGTGGACCAACACACATTGTTCCTCCCTCCATACACCTCAACACAAGCCTCTATGCTGTCAAAAGTTACTGGAACAGTTCCAGGGTTTTGCAGGTGGCGATGCGGCCACGGTCTCCGCTGCTGGGTCGGTGTCAATCCCAGCACGTGCTCCCTGGGGTTCCAGGAACCGTACGAGCTTCCTATCACCCCCAGTAGGATCTGCTCTGCACTGATCCTCGCCGGACGACCCTCGTGCCAGACGTGGGGCTTGTGATCCACTTGACCCGCGACGAGTGCTGGGAGCGGAACAGGCCAGTGAGTGTTATACGTCAGCCACTCTATATCGGTGGCGTAAACTCCACTCCACGAGGCTTGTCGAGTGAAGAAACTAGCCTCTTCTAGATCAAGCAGGTCGGATCCAAACTCCACGACCAGACGTCCTAACCATACAGCCAAGGTCTCATCGGGCTTAATCTTCGACTCCTTACACAGTTCCTGTAGCTCAGTCCAGGTCCTAGTGTGATGGGTGGTGTGGATTGTCTCCCACACTCAGCTGCTTGCTGCTACAGAACACGTAGCTGCTGTCGAAGCTGCTGCTGCATCTGTGGAGAGGGGCAGATGTCCTCCGCTCACTGCCCCCTCCCCGTGGAAAGGAGACGGGACTGCCGGAAGCGACGTCGCGTCAGTAGGCAGGGTCACCGGACGGGTTCCCGCCGATTCTCCCGGAGCTCCTCCCTTCTCTTCCAGTTCCAGGCAGCTCACTCCTTCCTCGGCGCCATCTTGGAGTGGCATCAACTCGGGGCTTCTCTCCTTTGCCGCTTCTTGTGCCGCCGCAACGGCCGTGAGCAGTCGGGCTTCTAGGTCTGCATTCCTCCACAGCAAAGTTGTCGCAGCGCAAAGCAACACATCCAATACTCTCTCTCTCTTACCCCTCGGGGCTACACTCGTATGGCCTCTCAACCCGAGTGCCAGCGGGGGGTTAAACCGATCAGCCGTCGTCGGCTCCTCACCCTCCCGTGCAAGCTGCACGCAGCAAGCAAACTCCTGGCTGAGAGCCGGGTTCACGTCGCCCGATTCCCATCTGGTGAGGGGTGCAGTGTTCCCTCTCTCCCGGGGCCTGAACTGGACTCTCTCGCCGCCCATCACACATCCGAACGCCTTGGGGTGCAGATGTGCCTCCCATACTTTCGATACCTCTTCTCCTTTTTCCTTCAGTGAAAGGTAGCCATCGATGAACCGTTCACCCACTCCGCCTGCCTGGTGATACGCGATGTGGGCGCCTAGTTCCTCGGAGCTGGCCACGTGGCGTCTCCCGCTACGCCAGGGGCAACTTCTCACTAGCTCCTGCTCCATTAGATCTTCCCCAAATGCTGACTCCGATCCCGCTGATCCTAATCCCGATCCCGCTGATCCTGTTCGTGACGCCATGTGGGGGCCAAGGGGGAATCGAGGATCAGAAGTCCTCGGGAATGCTAGCTGGGGTTGTGGCTGCGATCCCATGATGGGAAAATGGGTACTCTCTATCACCGGAGTGGAATTAGGCACAAACGAGACACGTATCAATTGGAAAACAGAGGTAGCTTTACTTACACTGTAGAGTCATATACAGCGCAGGCAATCGTAGTTGCAACAATTCTATTCTCTAATCGGTAATCGAGGAGCTCTTGTAGACCGGGTAGCTCGGGTCTAACTCGGGCATGCAACACGGAGGGTACGTCGCAAGGCTTCGCTGACGGGGAGTCATTGGCAGGTGATCAAGCTGCCAGAGTTCCACTCCAGGGGGAATCGCGGAGTTCTCCAACTAGGGCGGAAATGCCCCTAACCTTTTATACGGCTAGCGAGCCAATTGCCAGCCGCCATGTGGGAATAATTTAACATCAGCCAATCACATTATGCAAATCTGCATTTCCTCGGCGGGAACTCTATTCACGCCGGAACTCTTCACCATGCCGAGACTTCCCCTGCCTTACTGTGCCTTGTGCTAGAAAGTCCCACTGTGTCAAGGCACTGATTCAAATCAGCTCTGACAGTAGCAGCATCTCTTAACAAGTCTGTTCAAAAGCTTTTATTCAGAAAAAGTCCCCCAACTTTGAAACAAACCTTTACATATTATATTAATACAAGAGGATGTTATGAGGTGGCTAGAAAAACACCACTTAAGGTTTGTGAATACCTATATGCATGGGCAGATCCAGAGGGGGTACAGTGCTCCAATCACAACCTCCCCCCCGCCCCGTTTGGATCACAGGAGAAGCAGCTGGGGCCTTTAAATTCTAGAAATAGATAAAAATCTGACCCACCCCCACTCTGCCCCACACCCTCGTTTGTGCCCTCCACGTGAAGGGATACCTCCCCCGTCCTCTCGTTTCCTCTTCCCATACCTAATGAAGCTGCTGCCCCATTCTAGCCAGACTGCTTGGAGCTAGGCATATCAGGGTTAGTGGCAGTGCGGCAGCAGAAAGGTTCCTCCCCTCCAGTATTCCCCAAGAGCCCAAGAGCAGGGGCAGAGGCAGGGAGAGGGAACAGGACCCTAAAAAGCTGTTCCTTGTAGCCCTGGTTGGAGTGGGGCAGCAGCAGCTAGGACAACAGTGGCAGTGACAGGCAGATCACCCCAAACCCTTCCTGTACCTAGCAAAATAAGTGGAGAAGCCAAGGGAAAGAAATGAGAAGAGATGTACCATGAGCACAGATGGAAAAGGAGGCAGTGCCAAGAGTGGGACAGGGAGAAGATTCTTACTTGAATGAGGACTTTAAAAAAAAAAAGGCCCTGTCTGCTGCTCCCACAGCATGATCTGCCCATTAGTCTGGTGGCTTGGAGATGGGTTCCAGCCACCCCTAAAATACTGGTTGCTGCTCCTCACCCCCTTTTTAAAAAATCCTGGATCCACCCTCGTCTACCTGATAGTGTTTATGACAATATACATTATTATATTCAAGTCTATGTCTAAAAATGGATGCTAAGTAAATTCAATTGCAAAATAAGTTGCATTTTTATTTTTAATAGCAAGGAGAAACCAGACCTGAAAGAAGTTACTGAGAGGTATAACGTAGCATCTCTATTGCCTCTGGCTTTAAAAAAAAACAAGTCACATGAGAATAATAAGGATACCTAGCTCTTGTCACTCGTGCAAAAATAATTACAAAAGAAGAAATAAGTGTGATCCCCATTTAAGAGACGGCAAAACGGGGTCAGTAACAGAGAGGTGAAGTGCCCAAAGTATTTGACAGACCAGTAAGAGGGCCAGATATAAAACCCATATTACAATCGAGTTCACTATCTATTAGGCCAGAGGCGGGCAAAATACAGTCTGCATGCTGGATTTGACCCACCAGGCAATTCCATCCAGCCCATAGGCACCCATCAATTGTATCCCACTCAGCCCCTGTGCCTCGCTCCCACCCTGGCACACAGAAGGCCCCAGCCCAGTCAGCTGGCAGCTTTCAGGAGGGGCTGTTGCTGCCATTGCTACAGCCACTGGGGGACCTTCTTGGCTTCCCTGGCCTCCACCAGCTCTCCTCCTGTCCCTGCTGCAGCACTCGCTCCGGGCAGCAGGTAGGGAAGTGGCAGGGGCAGGGGGAGCTGTGGCGGGGACAGAGCGGAAACTACACATGGCAGCAAGGAGCACAGCCTGCTGCTACTGCATAGGGCTCTCTATGGCACATGTGCGAAGGAACAAGCAGCCTTCCCCACTGCCTGCCACCATAGGAGCAGGGGGAGGGGCTCCCCATCATTTCTAGTGGAATCCCAGCAGCTGCATGCAGTGAGGAAGGCTGTCAGCTCCATCGCACAGGGCTTCAGGGCTTCCCCTGATGGCACATGCATGCTTGGGGCTGCACATATGCCATGGGGAGCCCTGTGAGATAGACGCAGGCCATGCAGGTTCTGCTTCTTGCCGCTGTGTGCAGCTCTGGCCAGAGCCACTCTAATTAAAGTGCCCAGAACATCTCGTGTATCCATGTCCCTGTGCTTAAAAATGGCAGCAAGGGCGCTTTATCTAAAGCTCATTCAAGTTTTATATAAAGTGCGCCCACTGCCATTTTTAAGCTCAGGGACATGAATACAAGAGACACTGGAGTCGGCTGGAGCACGGTAATTACCGTGGACTGGCAGACTCAATTAATTACAGTGCGTCACAGTAGCCTCACTGTTTGTATATAGGGCTGTAGGTTGTAGCCGTGTTGGTCTAAGGACACATGCAGATAAGGTGCTTTGGGTGAATCTGATATCTTTTATTAGATCAACTTAAAATTCAGGTGCCTGATTGTATATAGGCACCTGGATTGTGTATAGGTCTAGATTTTGCTATGTATATCTCTAGTGCTGTGTTACACAGAATACACCAGGAAAAAGAATTTTATAAACCATCTAAAAATATGTCAGTAGTTATTTCAGGTTTGCATTCGATACTAAGTAGTTAGGTGCCCCATGTTCAGGCTGATTTTAATATTTGCTTGATCCAAAGTCTATACTTGACGACAATTACAAAACAGAAACCAAGTAATACTGGAGGTGCATGTTAGTATAAATAGTTTAGTCATCTTCCAAGATTATCAGAGGGTTTAAATCAAGTTGAATCATCAGATGTTCACCAAAGGAATGGGGCTTAGATTTCTCTTGTAAAAAAATCATTCACACTAGGAATATTTAATTAGACATGGTATATGCAATGTTGGTAATTGAGAGCACATGTTTCAATACATGGCAGTAGGAGTACATTGGATTGTTGCCCCTTTGCATAGTGTGGGATGAACTCCTTTGAATTCTGGTACATTTGATCTTTGAAAACATTCCAGATACTCTCCCCACTTAGACCAAATCCTACTAGAAGATCCAAAGAAGAGTGCTAATAGAATGTGAAAAACAAAACTCAGAATTTCCTAATAACAAGACCCTCTCAGGGACTTAACAAAAGGAAGAGACATAATCCATCCAAGGATTAGCAGAGCAAGTAAAAAGGTTTGTTTAATTTGCCTCAGAGGACCAAACTGGGTCAGGTCTTTCTCAAAAGAGCAGAAGTCAACATTCTCCAAAGCAATGCAATCTCTTATACTATCTCAAGTATTAAAATTAAAGTTACATTATAGCTCTTTCCAAAGAAACCAAAGCCATTCTCTTCAAAATACAAGCCACAATAAAACTACTTGTTTTATCACTTAAAGGTTAGAAAATATTTAGTAGGGCTATAAGCTTTTGGACAATACTTGTAAGATAAGACCTCCCAAAAATCAGAATGATGCTTTTCAGTTAAAATAATTTAAGGTACTTGGACTTACTTCTAGTTTCACAGTCATTTATAATGGCAACTGATTTTATAAGAATGAGCACAGTTCTTACTAAAGTACTACAAGCAAGTTCAACATTCAACTTGTTAACCTGTTTGGCCCTGATCTCAGGCTTGCAAGGACTTAGAATCAGTACTGTTGCTCAAGATGCAAAAAGTTTCCTGCTAGAACAATTTCTTCCAGAGTATTTAAGATAACTTAATTATCCATATAACAACCATTATTCCAATTCTTTAAAAAAATATCTGCATCAGATCAAAAGGCAGCTTCAGGGAGGGCAAGCTCTCTTCCTTGAGAGGGTTCCATAAGGAATCTCTTGCAAACTCACCCTGTCTTTCCAGAGATCGATGATGATCAGGACCCAAGTATGACTACAAACTACTGGATACTCCACAATCAGTTCAGGCCATTTGGAGCCAATTTTCTTTGTAACATTGTGGATGTCCCCTCTGTTCACAAAGTTCAAGTTTAGATTTAAACTTCCATGAGGCTGTAAAACTATTCTGTGAACAAGCCTTCAGACCATCCCTCCTGACCTCTCCCTTTACTCACTTTATGAACCTTGCAAAGAACTAATTTCTGTAGCACCATACCATCAGCTGATTTCTACTATGGGAAGGTGAAATGAAACCACTTTTGTCAAAATACTTCACAAGCAGCACAAGGACCTCTGCTGACAATTACATACCCTATTTTTATAATGGCAAGAAATAAGATAACTGACCCATGCTTCAAAGTTCATTTCTTAGTTGTGATTTATACATTTTCACTACCAGTGTGCTTCTCTCTAGAGAGAAAATAAAAGACTGGCTTCCATGATGAATATTTTACAGTTTACTAGAGACCAATCTTATGGTCCATAAACATAGGAATAGTCCTCACTCACTCTATAAGTGTAACAGATTAAAATCATCATGGAAGGTGAATAAGATTTTCATATGTCTACTCCTTCCCAGGGGTGGAAGAATAAAAGATAATGCGGGGAAAGTGCAATCAAGTTTGATTAAATAAGTACAAAAATTGTATTGCAACAATAGCAACATTTGGCACAATTTAATGTAAAAAATAAGACTAAAGAATTGAGAAAATTAGTATACAATCAAAATACCTTGTTTCAATATGAAAAAAATCCATCTGAGCTGATTTGTTATTTTGTTGCAGTCTTCTCAATATCTTGTAAGGCTAGGAAAAAATGACCATGATTAGAAATAATTTTTTTGTAATTTACAGTTTAAACATGTTCATCATTTCAGTTCAAGAAGTCCACAGCTGCAGATAATTTGTATTCCAAAAGTTCTAAAATTCTGTTGCTAACTGCAATCCTAATATCAATTGGAAAAGGACCAGTAAGAACCATAGGGTAATTTGATAGAAACTATATAGTATTCATGTTCACATCATGTGTGGTAAACTGTAGATAAAATTAGCTCAGCTGTTGAGGGATTTTTTTCAAATTTTCAATCTTTTTTCTATTGCATAACTAAGCAGCTTTATATGTTTCACATTAGTAAAAGCAGTTTAGTGGTGAATCTTGAAAAAATGCCTTTATACTGAAATATTCTGCAAATACCGTGAAAAGTATATAATTTAACAGTATGTCAACTCCAAGTCCTGTTTTGTCCTTGTACTGACAGCAGCTGGTAGCAGACCCTCAGTTGGTTTAAGTTGTCCTAAGTACCTTGCTGTCAACTGACAATTTACAGCACTTGGTGATCCAACCCATTTTCTTTAGGTCAAACATTTTTAACAAGTCAGTTCACAAATCTTTCCACATTCTGGATCATGAGTTTTCTTTCAATACCCTGGGAAAATTCTTCTTCATTTTTTTTTAAAGATGAATAAAACTTCATATTGGTAATTAATGAATCCTAGACTGGATGATGCACATTATACATGTTACCTTAAAAACTGCTGCAGTGTCTAGTCATGCAGAAGCTGCCACTGATTTGTGGTTTCACTATGGATTGAAGTATAATCAACATAGGTTGTAAAATAGGTCCCAAATCTGCCAATACGTGTGCAGGTGAGTTATTATTGTATACTCACTCAATGGTACCATGCCTATATATAAAGCTACTCTCACATGGTGGCAGAACTGGCTTCTACTGTGGAAGAAAATCAGATTAAAGTTTTCCATAAGAAGTCAACTGAGCTATTTGGACTGTTCCTGTTTTATCTCCCAGATGTTTCCTAATCACTTAATGGTGTGTTTGTCAGGTAAAATTTGCCTGTCCTGTTGGAAGGAATTTATACTAATTTCTCTTGAAAACTGCACAACTCAGACACATTCCAAATGTTTTACAACAAGAAATAGGAATAAAACATGCAAAAAGATCTGTGTCCCTCTGAAATGTTTATATTAACTGCAACTGGATTTGTTTTGAAAGTTTTCCTTTTTCATAAATTACAAATTACTTAACAAAATGGTCTCCAAAGAATCTCTGAACAAATGCACCACATTTACAAGGTCTGAGATACCTGTAGGGCAAAAATACTATTAAATGTTCATATTTGATCATTAACTGAGAATAAATTGTTAGTGGTAAAATAAATCCTCAGTATGGAAATACCCAAGATATTTATTCAATTAGGAATCAAATCTAGAATAAAGTATGCAGTTTTTATTTTGAAGAGGGAATATGAGGGAGTCTTATTACTTCTTCCCACCATGGAGTGCCAAAGAAGGGGTAAGTCAAACAGATGTGGGTCCTTCTGTTGTCCAGTGAAGCTAAAGAAGTACAGACATCAGCTTATTGCTGTCACACTTGCTATCCGTGCTACCATAGGTATGTTCAAGCTTGCTTCTTTGTACAAGCAGACGATTATGACTCATTTCAGATGATTTCAGTGCACCCACATAATATAAGCCACAATTTGCTTCTAAATAGAAGTTACTTTAAGTGAAGTAGTAATGCTATAGTCTTACAAAAATTTTAAAAAATAACCAGCCCCTTTCCCTCTCCCAAAACACCAACACATTTCCCTCATTACAACTGTCAAATATCCATAACAACTCCACTCTCACAGCCTCAATGATCTGCATTTCAGAAAGGATTCATATAAGATGGAGATAAATTAGAAAGAAATAATTATTTGGTAAATGGATACGACTTAGAGCTGTTATAACATATAAGGAAGTGAATTAAAGGTCTTTCCTGACTGGTAAACCAAAAAAAGGATTAATTGTAAGAATGAAAAATATCCCAAGCAATGAATGGACAGATATTTGGGGCAATATTTTCACTTGCAGCTGGCAAAATGGACAGAAAAGTGGGGGTGTAAATCCATAGTTTAGGTAGACTTCTTATTTTATTATAGAACAAGTCCTGTTGTTTCTTCCTATTGCCATTCTTACTGTTGTTTTTCATCACAACCCACCTAGAACTGGGCAGCACAAGATTTTTTTGTCTCGTAGGAAAATGATTCTCTTCTTTTTTTTCCATTTCAGAATAGAATAAAATTAAACAAATAAATGGAACCAGCTAATCCAAAATCATTTTGGCTTGACTTGAATGTTTCATTCTAGTTAACTTTCTGAATATAAACTTTAAAAATAAATTGAATCTAAGCCATTTAAAAAAAACAGATAGCTGCAGTATTTAGTTTTAAAAAACTGAAACAATGTAGCAAGCTCAAAATAATTTAATTTTAATTTTAAACAAAATTTTGCCATCATCAGTATATTCCTATCAAATTTTTAATTTCAGTGAATTATCATTTTCTAGGCAAAGCAGAAACTTAAACTTGTATGTTCCACATCTCAAATATAAACCTTAATCCCAGGATATATGAGATGTTTCATTGTATTGTTGGGTTTTTTTCAATGAAAAATGTTGAAAGGGTGCAGTTCTCTCATTTCTTGTCCTCCCAGGATGTTTCTCCATCTTGTTCAGTCATGCACAAAATTCTTCATGTGCTGTTTTTTTCCAATATTCTCTGTTTCTGATTCTTTACTTGAACTCGCATGCTTTATCTGATGCTTCATTTCAAGTATCATGCTTAGTCTGATCTTGGTCTTACAAGCATTTACAACCATTAAACATGTAAATGGTTCCACTGACTTAAGTAAGGTTACTCACATACTTAATTTTAGGTACATGGATAAGTCTTCATATTATTTGGGCTGCTGTTCATCTTGGCTCTAACTTCTGATCCTGCATTAGTTCTTCACATACCTTCTCTGACCTGAGAGGGTATTCTGAGTAATCAACAAGCAAAATATTTGGTTTTTTAATTTCTATCTTTTGTTACCAGGAAAATGTCTATACTTTGTAAAATACCAAGTAGGTAAAGTATGACAGTATATTTGCATGTTTTCTGTGCTCCAGAAAAGTAAATATTTGATATCTCCTCAAAATTTTTAAATATTATTTATCTGAAAAAATATGCTATAAACTTCTCTTGTGCAAAATAGCCATTATACCAGTGGTATTTTAATTTAATTCAAACACTACTTTACTCTAAGATAAATTAGTAAAAACATATTTTGCATAAAGTCTTCATGGATACTATGGTGAAGGAAATAGACATAACTTACACCTAACAATATAATATTGGAAATCATAAATCGTGCAAGGTCAGAAGCTATGTGTACCCAAAAATGCATTTAAAAAGTTGTATGATATTAACTGAATTAAAAATGTGGATCCCAATCCTACAAAGAACTCTTTTCAGACATAGCGTCCAACCAACAAATTGCATGAACATTATTGCACTTGGTCAATGCTTATCTAAATAGTAGGGCTTTGCAAAACGGCTGTTCCATTTCAGTTTCAGATTCAGCGGTTTTGGGGGATGGTGATTTGTTTCAGTGTTTTGGATCACTGTTCCGTTTCAATTCAGCTCTATCCATTTCAGAGTTTTGATGCTGTTTCATAGGTTTGGATCGACTGAGGAGAGGCAAGCACACTCTGATGGCTGCAGATTCACTGGTGTAGCAGGAACTAAACTAATGTAGCTGATGTTAACATAGAGTGTAATAGTAGTGAAATGTAAATGTGTTAGTTTTGTCCTGTAAGTAACTTGAAAACTCCATTTTGTATTCTTCTGCTTGACACAAGTGAATGAACTCTGTATTCCCTTTTTTGAATAAATGTATGTAAAAGGATGAATGGTGAGAGAATGGCATAGAGATGGGAAAAGAAGATTTAACTGTTTATGTAAAAACAAGGTGCCAAATGTAAGTTACCAGTCAGTAAGCTAATTAATGGATGGCTGAAGAATCCCTTTGAGGCCTAGGGCACAAAGGAGATAATGAGGAGGAGGGAGGCACACCTCCTGCCAGATGGGCAGCAAGGACACTCCAAGGCTGAGATACCAACTTTTATGACCAAACTGACCTTGGGCTGAGATAAGCTGAAGATGAATGAAGAACAACTGCAAAACCGGATGCTGGGTATGGAAAAAAATTCCAAAGCACTGAAACAAAGCATATCAATCCCTAGGAAAGAGGACTTTAAAAATGCCAAGTTGGGTGAGTCTCTTTCTTAACTGCTGTTTCTTCAGAGCACAGCCGCATCTGTTCCACCCCACTCCAAAGCTGCTATCTCCAGGATCCTTCTCTCCCTCAACAAGGCCTGGGCCGGCCACTCAGTGCCATTATTGAACAACTGCTGCTGGTAACTATAATGTCTGAATGCAATGGTTGTTTTGTGTTTGTGTGTGCCTGTGTGTAATAATGTGCATGTGTGCGTCTATATGAGTGGTATGTCTGAACCTCTATGTCCAATTCATGTAATCAATAAACGTGGCATTTTAAACTTATCCCTCTTTGTAAGGTCTTGCTCTTGATTTGGCATTGGAATTTAAAGTAACACTGGCAGCTCCTCCGGCTGTATCAACCTCTGCCCTGGTGGGGGGAACCACAGGAGAAGCCCCCATGGCTGCCCTGCCTGGCTCCATTCCCAGCCTCCTAGCACATAAAAAGAAAAGCGCCACACTCACTGGCTGCAGCAGCAGTGATCAGGGCCTCTGAGGGCTTGTGGCACAGCCCCCCCGCATAGCGTGGCATAGTGGGGGCAGCATGGATTGCCCCCCCACACCTGGCACCTGGGCAGAAGTCACCCCATGGCATGGGTGCAGCAGGGCTTGGCAGGGCACTGTGTGCTGTCTGGGAGCTGGGGCCACTGGGCCTGAGCAGTGCTGGGCTCTGGCTGACAGGTGCAGCCACCCCAACTCCCAGACAGTGTGCGGTGCCCTGCCAAGCCGTGCTGCACCCATGCAATGTGACAGTTGTCACGCGGGTGACAAGCAGGAGAGGACAATTCCCACTGCCCCCCACTGCCCCTCACTGTGCAGGGTGGCTCTGCCACAAGCTGTAAGAGGCCCCAATCACCCGTGCTGCAGCTGGTGAGTGTAGGGTGCTATTTTTTTTTGTGCCAGGAAGCTGGGAATGGGGCCAGGCAGGGCAACTATGGGGACTTTTCCAGCGGCTCCTCCAGCTGTGACTGGCTCTGCCCCAGTGGGGGGGAGCCCCCCTGGCTGCCCTGCCTGGCCCCATCCCCCACCCGGCCCCAGCCTCCTGACACTCTAAAAGAGGGCTGTGGGGTTGTGCCGGACTATTCCAGGGGGGCACCTCCAAAACTTTCAAAACATTTCCAAAATGTTTCGAATGGTTGTGTTTTATCTCTGGGTGAGGGAGATTCCCTGCCCTCCATGAATGCTAACCTCGTGAAGGAACACCTTCAATGGCTGGACACCTTGAAGTCAGCTGGCCCTGACAATCTACACCCCAGGGTAATCAAGGAGCTGGCTAGCATCATAGCCTAGCCCCTGGCATGGATCTTCTAGAACTCCTGGTGCTCAGGTTCGGTGCCTGAAGATTGGAAGAAGGCCAATGTGGTGCCTATCTTCAAGGAAGGGAGAACAGTGGATCTGGCAAACTACAGGCCCATTAGCCTGACCTCTATACTGGGAAAGGTCTTAGAAAAGATTATTAAAGAAGCCATTCTTAATAGACTGGCCGACAGCAATATCCTGAGTGATAGCCAGCATGGGTTTGTTCGGGTAGGTCTTGCTTGACCAATCTTATTTCCTTTTACTACCATATGACCTATCACCTGGACAAGGGAGAAGAGATTGATGTTGTATATCTTGACTTAAAAAAAGCCTTCAATCTCGTATCCCATGATCACCTCTTGGCAAAATGGGCCAACTGTGGCCTCAGGTCCACCACGATCCACTGACTGGGAAATTGGCTCCGTGGTCAGACCCAGAGGATGGTGGTTGATGGAAGTCAATCGTCATGGTGCCCTGAAACCAGTGGGGTCCCCCAAGGCTCTGTCCTTGGACCTATATTGTTCAACATCTTCATTAATGATGTGGACATTGGAGTGAGAAGCGGACTGGCCAAGTTCGCTGATGATACCAAACTCTGGGGTAAAGCATCCACACCTGAGGACAGGAGGGTGATCCAGGTTGACCTTGACAGGCTCAGGAAATGGGCAGATGAGAACCTGATGGTGTTTAACACCAAAAAAAAGCAAGGTTCTCCACCTTGGGAGGAAAAACCTGCAGCATCCTTATAGGCTTGGCAGTGCTACGCTGGCTAGCACTATGGATGAAAGGGACTTGAGGGTCATGATTGACCACAAGATGAACATAAGCCTTCA